>NC_079473.1:12401454-12719532 GCF_026250575.1 Diorhabda carinulata
TCAGATTCGATGTCGACAATACCACTATCTTGGGAATTCATGTTGCTAACTGGGTTTGATATCCAAAGCTCACTCCAATTTATAGAGCTCTTTCAAGGTTTTTTTAGCGCGGCGAACCGAAAAAAAAAATCTATACAATATCAATATTTTCTATCCAACTGTTGTGTTTGCTATCCAAACCAAGCCACTTGACGTACATTTTGTTACCCTTTCTTCTGAGCACCTTTTCAACTAAGTAAATGTCTGGATTCGATGTTTTCTGTAGTTCTTCATGATAGAAGCAGCCGCTGATTGGTGTACCTTGCATGTCTTCAAGTAAATACGTAGCAGGATTGGTAATTTTAACTTTGGTGATTTTGAATAGTTCTGTAGTCCAATTGGGTGTATATCCTTTTTCAAAGACATGCTTTGCCTTGGATATGCGCACAATGTCGCCAACTTTAAATTTTCGTGGACCGGCTATCTTTAAATGACTATAGGTGTTATTCAAAATAGATTTTTCGTTGGATTTGTTGACTTGAGAAGGTTTATATTTTGATGTGGAATGTTTTGTATTGTTATAGTTTTGAGTTATTTCAGGCAGAATATCAATCCATTTGTAGGTGTCATTTAAACTGAAATACTTGTAGAGTTTCGATTTTAGCGTTCTTATAACTCGCTCTGCCATAGAGGCTTTCATTGTACTAAATACGCTATAATGATTTATGTTGTGTTTTCTCATTAAATTTTGAAATTTGCTGTTGTAAAATTCCTTTCCCTGATCAGATTGCAGATTTTTCGGTATTCGTCTAGTGTGAGCGAGAATGTCCGAGAATGCCCGAGTAATCTCCTCTCCGGTCTTCGTTTTTAGTGGGCGTGTCCACACAAACTTTGAAAAACAATCAATGACGACCAGTATCATTTTATGATTCCTATTTTGTGATGCAAAATTCCTCATCTCCGCAAGATCCATTTGCCAAAGATCGTCAAGACCCTTAATAATAGTGCGTCTCCGAGGAACTTTTTTCCGTATCGGTTTGTGGAGTTCGTTTACAAGATGAATTTTTTCTTTAGAATACATATTATGACGTACTACCAGCTAGCTTCAGCTCCAGACTGTTAATGCGGTTAACGGTATTCGTATTCATAACCTTAATATTGTTTACGATGCCCGAAACGTTAGTTTTCATATCAGAGACGGATCTGATATTTTCTGTAATTTCTTTTTGTAACTCACGTATGCTCTCAACACACATGTTAATAGAAGCAGTGAATTCTTTTCGAATAAATATTTTGGCTGCAACAATTGAATTGTCAACGTATTTCTTCGTAGCCATATCCCTAGCTGCTACAGGGGGATTTCGCGAAATAAATGTATCAATTTCGTTAGTTTTATTTTGTAAGTTAGTAATGTGCGCCTGTAATATGGGGATTTTCGTCTTATGAAGCTCATTTCTCATTTCGTTCAATCCTACAGCTAAATCCTTTATATCACGGTCTTGTTGCTGCAGCACCACACCATGTGCTTGAATTGATGGCGAGTTGATAGCACGTAGGTCATTCAACTGCACATCAACATATTTTTTTGTTGCAGCATCACTATTTGTTGTCGGTTCCTTAACATTACAAATTTTCATATTTTCAATATCAATATTACCGTCCTGTGTATGAGGAAACGTAATTTTCACTGGTAAACGCGCATAGGGCGTTTGATGTCTATGTCCGAATTTATCGACTGGCATAATTAAAATGAACAAGTTTCAACTTGTATTATTCTATTATATCAGCCTCCTTGAGTTCATTGATAATTGCTACTATTTCGTTGTCGTGTGACGTATTACCTGCCTCTTTTGAAGCAATCAACAACTTCAAACGTTCCACCAATTCATTCGCATCATCCCAATAAATATACTCCATAGGTTTATCATTATATCTTAAACGATCGATGCCTTTTCCTTTTGCTGAAGGAATCGATTTTAGACGAGTCAATACCTGCGACGATCTATTCGTCGTCGTTAGAGATTTTGTTTTGAATAAAGGTTTTATGACGTAGTGATATTTTTCAGTACTTGACCCCTTAAGACGATCTAACGTGTCTAAATGAACTTCAGTTGTTGTCAAAAGATTTTTATAGTTCTGTAAATCTTGATCATTGTAACTGGGGTCTCGGTAAATTAGAAGCTCATACAAGCCTGGTGTTCCAATTACATATCTTCCTCCTTTGTTTTTCTCAGGTAGTATGTTTATATTACCGGTTTTTCCCTCAAATGCAATTCGACGTTTGCCTAATGACCAACCGATTTCATCGTTGTATATCGGACCATAATTTTTATCAATTTTATCATCTTTTTGGAAGTAATCTTCAATGAACTGATGACTGATGGCTGGATATTGGTCCAAATAGTCTGCGATAGCTTCCTGGGAAATTTCGGGGCGCATTTCTTCTGGAGATTCAGAACGTGTAATATTTCCGAATTCATCGGTTTCGGCCACCGGTTCCGTTTCGAGAAAAGGTGTAAACACATCATCAGGTGGTTCTTCCTTCTTCTTTATTTCCTCTTTTGGATTTAAATTTGTAATCGTTTTTTGTAATGTCTTTGAGGATTGCACAATTTCTTCAAGTGGTTTAGATATCGGCTTGAATAGTTTATTAATAGACTCATCTTGCTCTGATTTACCTAATTTCAACGACAAGTATTTTTTGCGAATCGATCTGGCAAGTTCGGACACTTTTTTCTTGCGCAATGCATTAGCAGCCTTATCGTCAGACATTTTGGTATGGACTAAAGATGCAGCTTACAATTTTATATATTTATCGAATCCTTTGCGATACCTACCACCATTAAGGATAAAATCCTTCATAATTACCAAAGTACCATAGGGATCACACCAACACTTTGAACACACATTTTTGAATGTGTCAAACGTCATGTCTGGAGATACGTGTTCGTCGAATATATGTTTCAAGTTCACCTCATCCTGCTTGAATAACACAATAACATTACAATTGTCGCGAATAAGCTGTTTCGGTATTTTTGAGTATGTTTGACAAAGATATGCAGCATCAATATCTTTATGTCTACACATGGAGTAGTATTCACGAATTTTCTGCTGACCGTCACAGGCTACGTCATTGAATAAAAAGATGGAATTTGGTCGAGCTTTCTCTGGACTAATTATTTCCTCATTGTCTTTAAATGGGAAATACCCAACACCCTTGACTTGCGCTATAACTTCTTGTAGCAATTGATACTTTGGTTGAAATAACGATTTTGAATAGACATAAACATTTTTGCATTTCGCGCCATTTGGATTGAATAGGAGCGCCAGCACGACGTTCGTCTTACCACACCCACTGGGGCCACATATAATGGCACGGAAAGAATTTGGCAACAATTTACCATGTTTGCCAACAGTTGGTGTTGAGGTGAAATCCAGATTTTCAATGGGTATAGTCTGCTCTTGTTGAATTATTTTCATTGTGTGTGTCGTTTTTCGTAGTACTACTCTTTAAATATAGGTGTCACCAATTAAGCGTGTCAGTCTTAATGTTGGTGTTTGAAGGAGAGGGTATTTTGAATTCTCTCATCAATAAACTACCTATTGAACTTCACTTACCTAGCTATCAGTACTGTGGACGTAAGTAAACCACCCCACCACCCTTTTTCCGAAAAAATTTTTTTTTCTAGCTGGTACAAAATTGGAAAAACGTCTTGATCGTGGAGATCCGGGCATCAACCCCTTGGACGCTGCTTGTAAACAACACGATATTTCTTACTGGAAGAATAAGTCTCTCGAAGAACGACACAAAGCCGATCAGATACTTGAAGATAAAGCTTGGGCACGCGTCAAATCAAAAGACGCTTCACTGGGAGAGAAAGCTGCTGCATTACTTGTAACAGGCGGAATGAAGGTGAAAAGAAAGCTGGGAATGGGTTGTCGTCGCAAACGTCGTTCCTTGCATCGAGATGTTATTCTGAAAGTGGGAAAGTCATTGAAGAGAGGAACATCTTTGAAATACACCGCAACGTTTACCTTACGAGCAGCCAAAGCACTTATTAAAGAATTTGGTGGCAAAAAAGAAGTCGAGGTTCCTCGAGTAATACCTGTAGCGAAATCCGGAGGTTTCCTACCACTTATTCCTTTGTTTGCCGGTCTTTCGGCACTTGGAGCTTTGTCAGGTGGTGCTGCTGGGATTGCAAAAACCGTCATTGATGCTAAGCATGCGCAAAAGAAATTGGAGGAAGATGTACGTCATAATAAGGCTATGGAACGTGTAGGATCTGGCCTATACTTGAAAAAGTATTCTAAAGGTGGATTTGGATTGTATTTAAAAAAAACAAAAAAAAACTAATAAAGCTACCCAATCACGCACTATCTGACCACATTTTCGAGGAGTTTTCATGCGAGACACCCTCTCCAAAGACGGTCCTCGAAGACAAGAATGCGCAGTGGTTAATTTAGATGTCTCTAAGAATAGTGGGAGTCATTGGGTGGCTTACAGAAAGATAAACAACGATGTAGAGTATTTTGATTCATTTGGTAATTTGAAGCCGCCGAAAGAAGTTGTTGAATATCTGGGAAAGAGTGCGAGAATTTTCTACAACAATACCCAATATCAAAACTACAATCAAATAAATTGCGGACATTTGTGTTTGAAATTTCTACAGAGCATTCAACTTCATTAGATAAGCTACCATCAAAGCTGAAGCAACTCACGTTCGCAAACAAATTGGTTCTGCAATCGTTGGGTTTTAAATTGAAAAATGACAACAATGTATGGAAAACGTCAACGCCAAAACGACAACATGCCTCCAATGTTTGATATCTACCGTAAGCCGATGTTTGACAAACGTAACTTGAGTACAGCTGACCCGACTTTATTTGACAATACCGACGTACAAAGTATAAGTCTGTCACTTAATGGTGATTATTGGCCCAATGAAAGAATGCAATTGGATTTCGCTAAAACTGATTACAATGAAGCCTATTTTAACTATACTGAATTCTATCCCAACTACGCAAACTCCACACAGAAGCGCCCCCTGCTGGATTATTCTTCTTTCAAGAAACGAGCATTGTTTGTTATCGATTGTTCAAAACAGAAGGAAAGCATGAAGGCATCCACAGTCGATGTGAAACTTGACATTGAAGCAAACATAGGTTTTCCCGAAAATACCAAAGTCATCATAATTCACGATTGTGTAATGGAATACTTCCCCCTCAGCGAAATTGTTAAAAGCTTGAACTAGATGTTGTGAGTTAGTGTTCGAGCAGACGTCAACATGAGAGTAGCTTTTGTAGACATTCAAGGTTTTGTCGTAGACGGTCTTTTCGTTGCCAAAGAGCTCACCATAGAAATTGGCTTCAAAAGTTCACATTACATATTTTTACCACCGCAACCGTTTTCTACATTAAGTAACGAGGACAAAAAGACCACATAATACTTGGAAAGAAATGTGCACGGCATTCGATACTCTTCAGGAGATGTAGAATATTCTAAAGTAAATGAAATATTAGAAAGCAAGTTATTGTATGCCGCAGACTACATTTACGTTCGAGGACAACAAAAAGTCGAGTTTCTGCAAAAGAAATGTCACATTTTCGGTATTTTTCCACATATTATTGACGTTTGCAAATTTGATGGTACACCCTGTGAAACTGGAAACTTTGCTCAAGATCCAAACCCCTGTCACGCATCTGGACTATTTTCATGTACTGAAAGAAATGTACAACGTCTCCGTCACTGGTTTTTAAATACTGTATTACCATTATAAATAAAGTTTTTTTTTTTTTTTAAATATGGGTTTTATTGAAACACTCTGTATATTCATCAACTTTTATATTACATGAAGATTGGAATTTTCGTTTTACAATTTTCAAAATAATTTTTAAAATTAAAACAAATACAGCCACTAATATTTTACAAGACATAGCAAAAACAGAATTAATTTCATTTTTTATATCCCCTTCTGTTCTGTTGAACATGGTGTAGGTTGAATACGTCTTAACGGATAAGTAGATTGCGGCAGTCTACGGGCCAACTGATGGACCTCTTCAGGCACCCAGTGAAGACTGCTCCACGTCACTTTCTTATCAAATAAACTAAGATTCTGCATTTGTTTCATAACCTCACTTTTATCTCCATAGAAAGCAATATCTTTCTTTAATTCACCAATGCTATTAACCTTCCGTCGGGCGCATTTAATCTGTGAGATGAGTAGAATTTGTTTTGGTCTACCAAGTTTCAGTGTTTCACCACAGAGAGCAGGGCTTCCCGCTATCTTCCTGACTCCTACCCTCCTTGCCGACCCTACCCCCACTTTAGATCCAGTACGTTCTATGATGTCGTCAGAGAAGGTTGAATCTGTGAGATTAATTGCGCCTGATCACGTAAGTTAACTAATTTCATTTTTTTGCAAATTTATCTTAATTAATTTTGATATTACTATTTAATTTTACTTATTATGGATTACATACTTACTTATTGAAAATTAAAAACCATTAATCCTGAACTAATCTGTCAGATGAGTTGCGCCCGAACGTGAGATTTATTTATACTTTTATTATTTTTTTTATTACAGAATCAAATGGTAAAAAGACGGGAACTTTTTAACACCCAGAACCCAGACGACCTCGCAGCCATTCATGAATTATTATTCAATGAAGAGGACGTGCTGGAAAATGAAGACAATGGCGACGAATCCGATACCGACGCAGAAGACATAGTTGAAGAAAGGCAAGAAGACTCTGATTCAGAGCAAGAAGGAGATAGCTCTGAAGAAGATGAATGCTGTACCGATGTTTGTTTCGGTAAAGATAAGATTACAAAATGGTCAAAAAAAAAACCTAACACCCGGGTAAAACGAGCAAGTCAAAATGTTTTGATGCATTTGCCGGGTGTGATAGGGGAAGCACGAAATGCTTCTTCTCCATTAGAATGCTGGAAATGCATTATGTCTGAGGAAATAATAAACATGATTGTGAATTACACAAACATATTTATTGAAAGCATTCGTATCCGCTTTCAAAGAGATAGAGACGCGAAACCTACAGATGTAGCTGAATTCAAGGCGTTTATCGGATTACTCTATCTTGCTGGGGTACTTAGGAGTAATCGGCAATCCTTGGAAGAATTGTGGGGAGAGGACGGGTGTGGTGTGGAACGGTTTCGTCTCGTTATGAATTTAAAGAGATTTAAATTTCTTGTGAGATGCACTCGATTTGATGACATTAGCACCAGAGAGTCCAGAAAAGCTCAAGACAAATTGGCAGCTGTCCGCGATATTTTCCAATTATTTGTAGACAACTGCCAAAAAAGCTACTCAGTCGGGGAAAACGTGACAATAGACGAAAAGCTGGAAGGGTTCCGCGGAAGGTGTTCCTTTAGGCAATACATACCATCTAAGCCTAATAAATATGGAGTGAAGATTTATGCTCTTGTCGATGCTAAAATGTTCTATACATATAATCTAGAAATTTATGCTGGCAAGCAGCCAGAGGGACCCTACAAAATGAGCAATTCACCGAAAGACGTTGTTTTAAGATTATCACAGCCTATTTTCGGAACTGGGCGAAACATAACTTGTGACAACTGGTTCACAAGTTTTGAGTTGTTGCAATTTTTGAAAGAAAAAAAATTGTCTTTGCTGGGAACTATAAGAAAAAACAAGCCTCAACTTCCCCCTGAGTTTATCAACACTAAATACAGGCCAATAAATAGCAATTCATTTGGCTTTACTAAAAATTGTACATTAGTATCTTATATACCAAAAAAAGGAAAAAATGTCTTACTAATTTCCAGCATGCACAATGACAATGAAGTAGATGAAGAGTCTGGAAAACCGGAGATAATTCTAGAATACAACAGATTAAAGTCTGGAGTTGATGTTGTCGACAAGCTATGTGCAACCTACAATGTGGCAAGAAATGTTCGGAGATGGCCAATGGTAATATTTTTTGCCTTAATAAATATTGCTGGAATAAATTCCCAAATAATTTATTATGCCAATAATAATTTGAATATTTACAAAACAAATGCAAGACGAAGTTATTTGAAGTCATTATCCATGGAATTGTGTAGAGACCAATTGCTGAGAAGAAGTATGTTATCAGTAGGAATGCCGATTGACCTTCAAATAAAACTTAAACAGTTTCGACCTGCTCAGGAACAAGAGGATCAACAAGCATTATGTCACAATGGTCAGAGAAAGAGATGCACAAAATGTAGAGAAATGAAAAAAGTTCGTTACTCAAAATATATTTGCAAAAAATGCTGCTCAGAAGTATTTTGCCTAGAGCATGCATGTATGGTATGCGAAAATTGTTTTAAGAAAAATGTTGAACAAGGCGAAATCGATTCCGAATAGTACAAGTGATATCTACATTTTTTTTCAATGTGTGTTAGCTTTGATAGGATGTAAGTTTTATTGCGCAATTCTGTTAGTTCTTTATAATATTTTTTTCGTATATTTTCTTTTAACTTTTATAAATTAGTATTTCTAAACATGTATCATTCTAACTTTTCTTGGAAATATCAAATATTCTTGTGTTTTAAGTAATAATTTTAATTTTTAATTATTGTAAATATGAATATAGATGGATGTATATAATTATATTGAATATTTAATGAAAATACTTCAGACTGAAGCTTTCATTAAGCCGTAATTTTATTTTAGCAAAAATGTTTTATTGTTGCAACTTGTTTCTATTGTAAAATAATATGTTTTAATAAATGTTTTTATTAAACTTGAGTCGCTCAATAATATTGTTTCCTTTTACAATGAAATTTAATGCATGTTTGTGTACTTGATCTCTCAGATGAATTGCGCCCGAACAAGTTACGAATCATATTGCGCCTGTCAGAGGGTTAATAAACTCTTCAATTCGACGTCTGTACTCTTCTGAAGATATATTACGAAAGAGAACATTCTCATACGTAGACACGTTTGATGGTCGTTTGACGCAGCACTTGACGTTTGACTTAACGACGTGACGTTTGACATAACGACGTGACGTTTGACGTAACGATGTGACGTTTGACGCAACAACAAGAGAGATACATTTCATGAATATTGTTTTTACTGCTATTACATAAAGATATATTGGAAACTAACAAAAACACAAGAATTTTAAAAATAATTTTATTATAAGAAAACGACAATATTCTACATTTATGAGAGAGATACATTCCTTGAATATTGTTTTTACTGCTTTTTCTTAAATAAAAGCTCACATTATCGCTGAAACTCTTTATTACTCTGGTGACTGTCATAGTATAACACTTATACATGAAGGATGACATCACAATGACCAGTGGAAAGAAAAAAAAAAATAAAAATACATTTCTAATAAAGCCCAGTTGGGCACAGACTTATGTCTAACACTAACAACGCTCATATAAATCACCTAAAACGCATACTAAAAAAAACTATGATAAAACAGATATTTTGATGTGGCATTATGAACCGCCACCGTTCATAATACCGCAAAAACACAGGAATAATTTTATAATAAGAAAACGATAATATTCTACATTTATGAGAGAGAGAGAGAGAGAGAGAGAGAGAGAGAGAGATACATTCCATGAATATTGTTTTTACTGCATAGCGGCCTCAAAAGTATCAATGTCATTGTCTATATCAGAATCATCAAAACGATTATTTCTAGGCATCTCATGTAAATTATTAATACAGGACTCATGTGATTTTATCATGAATAAGACTTTGTTAAAACAACTCTGACACCAATAGGACATTTCTTGATATACACATTCAACAATTTCGTCACCATCAAATACTTCATGACAGTGATCATAATTAACAAAAATGTTCTTTTTTAAATATTTATGGACCGTTCTAAATACAAAATAACATGATTTACAAACATTTATACGATATTGTGGAAGCCAATATCCACTAGACCATAGGCAGTAAGTAGATTCTTCAAACATATCTCCCCAATTTGTTTTACTTAATATAGTGTTTCTTAAATATAACGGTATTTCTTTATTATAGTCAATATATTCTATTCCAATGGATGAAGAATTTGGATTACTCTCAGCCTCTTTTATCATCGCATTCCATTTGTAACCAGGAAATTTTTTCGGTCAATTTCCGAGGAAGAGGGGATTGCTCTGCGAAATCAGCTGCTGACTTTATCGTTTCACAAATTTTTATGATGCATAATTCCATTAATGTTGAGGAGTTCATTATCTACAAGAGAGTAAGTTTGGAATACTATAATGACCCCACGGCAGCGTATCATAACTATTGGTAATCAAATATCTTTTATCGTCATGAGGACTTTTGGGCGCAATTTTTGTCTGTTCTATGCTATATACGTTATGAGCATATGACCTAATACAGCGTTGAGTAATATTTTTTTCTTTGAAATCATTTAAACAGTTTACATAATCTTCAAAATTTATTTTGTTTTTTACTACATTATATCGAACTCCTTTTGCCTTTTTTACTATTGCACCTGATTGAACTTTAAAAGAATACATTTTAGACCTCAAGCCTGCAAAATGAGTCATAATTTGGCCTTTGTTTTCATCTTTCATAACTCCCAGAACTTTTTTATTTACCTGTGGAATATTATAGTTATTATTGATGGGGTAATCTGAAGTTTCGAATTTTGTTAAATCAGCTTTTAGCACCTCCTCATACACAAAACTGTCTGTGTCCATGTACATTAATTTACATCTAGCAATACCCAATTTCGGAATCATGTAATCATAATGGAATTGATACATACACAGCTTCGACAAATCCAAAACTGTCATACCAACATAAAGAGGCTTATTGAAAACCAATTCTGATTTAGTGAGTTCTACTGCAATTAGGTTTTCATTAAAAACTGTTCGACTATGAAACCTAACACTAGATATCAAATTTTTGGCCCCGTATCGACCATTCCAGGTTTTAACAAGTTTTACAATTCGGTGCTTCCGTATATTTTCCATCGTCTTTCCAAACACAGCATTATTTGCCAATTTATATAAATTTTTCTCAAAGTCATTGGTAGCTGCAGCCCCCAAACGAGTATTTAGTTCGATATAGGGCCGCAGCCATGCAGATTGATTGAATTTCAGAATTTTATGTATCTTTTTAATTTTCAAACCGTTGGCTAACATTTGTTTTAAATTACTATAGTGAACTGTGTATTCTTTTTTACAATAAAGCGTTGTCATTAATTTGGAATAATTTGAGCCTACAGGCTTGCGGTGTTCGGGAGCAAATGGAAAATCTCTGTGAAGATCATGTAATTCATGTGGATACTCCAAGTCTACTTGTAATATATATCCTACGGAAGAATTATCTGCCACAGACATAACATCAAAATTTTCATTATCTAACCATTCAAATCCTCCGTATGGTAATGGTTCACACATAGCCCACCCGTATAAATTATTGACGTCCAGGTAGAGTAAGTACTTTGAGGGTTTTGTAGAATCATATTCAGGCATGTACTTATTATTAGCATTCGATAATCTACTGCTACAAACCGAAATTCCTCCTCGAATTGCTTTCTCGATAAACATGATCATGTCTACGTCATGCAATAACTCTAATTTACATCCTACATATTTCAACATACAGTCCCAAGTATATCCAGGCATTGTATAGTACCATGCAGGGTCTTCTTCGAAATTGTTCGAAAACATCTGATAAAAGTAAAACATCGGTCTTTAAGTACAGATCAGAATACTGACCCAAATTTTCAATATCAAATGATTTCCACACTGCATGAGCATGAGAATACTTCTCAATACTGATGTTTTTATCCTCCAATTTATTATAAAAGGCCTCTATTGGTGGTAGTTCACAAGTATTTAATTTTTCCCAACTATCTATAAAATCGTAACAGAAAACCCCTTTTTTGGCTATTAATTTAAATTGTTCGACACTTAAATTACTAAATTCTCTTTTGGAAATTTTTAAATCATTATCATTCAATGTAGCAGCCAATTCTTCCAAGGAAGCACCCAAAAACCTCAGTGAATCTATGAATCGAAATTTTATATTTGTATCTGAATCGTTAAGTGTAAATGAAATGTATTTTTCTTTATTTATGGGGAGTAAACTGATGTTTCCTCTTTTACTTAATTCCGAAATGATGAAATGGCTATCGTAGTTACTTAAGTTATGGAAAACTGTAGGTACAACAAACAGTTTTTTGAAATTTAAATTGCATGCTTGATGTGCAAAATTTCTAAACTTCCCCGTAAAATGATCGTGATCTCTAACAATGATATCTGTAGAGGAAAAACCCTTTTCACATATGTGACACATTGTTGTCACACGTAAATCTGGTTTTTCTTCCATAGGTGTAATAGTTTTAATTTCTGATTTAATACTTTCAGCTAAATTCGATAATTCATTTGCAAACCAATCCATGCAATCGCTACCTCTGTAGCTCTTGAAAAAACTCAAGTCTTCGTTGTAGCTACATTTTACATAGTAACCAGCACTATATGCTATATGTTTTTGGTATTTATTTGTCTTATTATGAAGCTGTGTTTTATCTGTAAATTGTTCTAGCATGCACTCAAAGTCGGCATAAACTACAAAAGGCGTAGTTTGTTTATATATATAATTTCTAAAACTAACAGATTCATATTTTGGAAAAGACATTTTATAATTATTTAATTCAGAGCATAATTTCAAGTGGACATTCAATTTACTTTCACTACTGAAATAATTTATGCAGCGATTGCAAATAAATTTTTTATATGTAGTTTTACTTAACTGACTATTAATTAAACGTGACAAATCTTTGATCCAGCAGTAGTGATATGTGATTTCTGAATTGTCATTATCTATAGGAGGTGCTTCATAATCGTTTAGCTTTGGAAAATATGTATTTTGAATTAATAAAAGATTTACATGTTTCTCGTGTATTGATTTAGCAAGTCTTACTGGATATACTTTGTAAAATGGTTTTTTATTATTTATTTCAATTAAATCCAAGGCATAGACATTGACGGAAATGTTATTAGATTTTTCAAACTTTGAAATTTGATGCAGGGGCATCGGAGCTTCCAAGTCTTGTGTATTCAAGACTGTGCTATAATATGGATATGAGGAAGTGAGTTCTTAATTATTTTTGGCTGGGTACAAAGCACTAACAATTGACCAATAAAAACATGCTTGGTCAGAATTTTTAATGTTTATGCACCCTCGCTTTTTTTGAATAGGTTCTGGAAGTTTAATATAAGATGAGCCGTTTCCAATTTCAAATTTATTGATATTTACTTCTAAAGAAATAATTTTACTTAATGCAAAACCAGAGTCCCTCTCTTGAAATTCTGATAATTTAAAATTAATTTTATCTTTGACGTTCTCGAAAAACCATCGCTCTATATCGGTCGATACATCGATAATAGAATTTTTAGTCATAAAATAATGGAAACTATAAATTTCATTTTCACCAGATTTTTTAATGAACTCTCCACAAAAACAAACATAAACTTCAACAACAGAATATTTTTTCCTAAAAATTTCCCTTATTTTATTTTTAAAAATTATTTGACAATCATTTAAAAATTTCGTTAAGTCCTTATGATATAAATTTACTATAAGTCCGGTTTTAATTCTTCTTGTAAATGCAGACGCTACATTTTCCCATTTAACTCTATTTTTCAGTTTATTATTCAGCCCCATACCTATATTCCTATTTGAAATAAGTTGTTTAAAATGTTTGAAATGTCCTATGTATGTTTGTAATTTCCTAATTGTACCTACATGCAGTCCTCCTTTTTTAATTGTCAAATTACATACTTTAATTTGTTTTTTCAATCGATTCAACCAAATTTCCACATCTCTATCCCTTATCTTATCAAACAATATTTTTCTGACATTTTTAATGACTTGCAGTAAATTTTCAGATTTTTTTACAATATTCATGGTACTCACCTCTCTCTCTCTCTCTCTGTGTCTTAGGCACGTCTATAGTTCCTCAATTTCAAATGACGCTAGCCGTTGATTTTTTCCAACATCCACTAATCCCTTGAATATAATTCCGTATTTTTCCTTTTCAAATTCTTCAATGACTGGTTTGTAGACACTTGTGACTCTTTGCGGTAAAAACACTACTTCTGTATCTAAATCCAATAAAACTGATTCTCCGAATTTGGAATTGACTATTTTTGCCTTCTTTATAGCCCTCAGAGTATTCAAAGGTAGATCTTGTATTTTTGTTATTGGTTTTCTCTCTGTAATTAGAGACGTTGCGTTAATTTTTTTTAAATCCATCTGAAAAGAGAGAGAGCGCGTAACCCACAAGAAAAAAAAAATACTTACATTTTTTGTTAAGGCACAATTTTAACAGATACTAGTATTTGTTCTTCAGAGCTGGTTTCTCTCTTGTTGGCAGTGGAAGAGACTGACTCCAACACAATGCAACATCTTATTTATACTCATGTCACTATCTCCATACGATTGTGATAGAATGTTCTAGAAAAAATATTTTATTTGTGACAATTTTGTAATTTTGTAATTTCCTGTAAATGTGGTCCATATGGTTTCCGAATATTCTAATAAATTTTCACTATTTCCTGTACATGTGGTCCATTTGGTTTAGAAATATTCTTATCAATTTCCTGCGTTATCAAAAAATTTTTTATTAATAGGTAAAAGTTATCTTAAGATTGGCGTTCGGGAATTTCCAAAAAAAAAAAATTTAATAAGAGTTTATTTAAAATATACAACATCATTGATAAAAAGAAATTATTTTTGTTAATAAAATTTTGAGATGACTTAAAAGGTCTCCATTTTGACATGGAATATCGAACACGTTCCAATTAAAGGGACCGGCTGCAACAAGTTTTTTGGTAAACTCATTATATTTGTAGTATGTGGTGTTTTTGAAAAAGTACATGTGTCCGTCAATGTACTGGAATGCTCCTGTAACATCTGTGGGTAGTCCAGGGAAAATATCTTTTATTTGTCCTCTATTCCGAACAGTTTTCAAGTTCTTGTCAAATTCAATATAATTACTGTTATTATAAAATACATATATTTTCCCATGATTGCTTTGAAACATTGTGTTTATTTGAGAATTCTTAGGTATAATTAAATTATTTTCCTCAAGTATTTGTAGAGCGGGAAAATCTGCTACATAGTATTTACGGTCATTGACTGCTATTAAATTATCTGAAGAACTTTGAAAAATCTGAATTATGGGACCCACTTCTTCAGGTAAATAATCATCGAGTATTTCTGGTTGCGAGGGAATAAGTTAATAAGTTTCGAGTTCAAATCAATTTTCCATAGGGAATTTTCATTAATAATATATAAATGGTAATTTTCAAATTCACCAGCCATGGCAATGAACATATACTCCGGTGTTATGTCGCATAAATTTTTATCCGATTCATTTGGTTGATGTGCAAGTGTCTTTGTAGTCGGTGGCAGCGCTGATGTTGGTTTGAAAGGATTATTTACATATGTATTGATTGGTCCATAAAGAGCTTCAAGGGCCATTTTATCATCCTCATCCAATTTAGGAGCAATGTTGAATTGATACCATGGATACATTATTGCTGTCTCAATATCACTGTGAGCAATTCCTAAAATATGCCCAATTTCATGAATTAATACCATAAGTAGGCTAGTCTGATCTTCTGAACTTGATCCATCCAAACTTAAATCCCACTTCTCATCAGCATCAATATGAAGCTCTATACAACTGTTGCCTTTTGGGAAATAAGCATGTGCCAACACCTTTCCGGGCCCATCAAATGTACCGGAGCACTCACCTCTACCTTGGCAATTTGCTCGAAAATAGTGCTTTCCCCGTACAACTGTAATAGATATATCGGGAGCATAAGGCCGTATTTTGTGTATTAATTCAAATTTAAACTTTGAACTGTTACTCCACACTTCAAAAGCCTTTTTGGTTACTTTAAGATATTCTGGAGTTGCCTGAGGGAAATACCATTTCAAATCAAATTTTGACCATTTTGATTTAACTCTAAAAGAATGATCATCGTCGGAAGCTGCTTCACTCACATTACATCTTGGTCTATTTAGAAGTTGAATTGTATTTTCATCTAATTCTCCCGTTGCAGGGATATTATATCTTTCTTGAAAACTCAACAAATAATCCTCAAGTTTAGTCAAATCATTTTCATTTGCGTACCCGAACCGGTGTAAATACTTCATAGCATACTGTTGGTCGACAACGCATAGTACTGGACATAGTACTGCAGCTAATATAATGATTAACATGATCTTCACTCTTCTGCTATCCTCAAAAAACTAATTTCCAATCACATTAATAACGGAATATATAATTTTTAAAAAACCCAAAGACTTTTAACCGACTCGATTACGTGCGTGATACCTTACATTGACAAAAATCTCTTTTTATTTATACATTATACTTTTATGTTACAAGATTAGCGAATAATAATGGTATATATAATTTTTTAAAACCCAAAGACTTTTAACCGACCTGGTATATCAGCGCTCCCGCTGTTATCATCGCAACGAATATATAACTTTACGCATGCGCAAAAACGAAGTCTCTCTCTCTCTCTTAAACATTGTCTCGCTGCTCTCTCTCTAACACACGGTTTTCCCTATTTCTATAGTCAGACATACGTTGTTCATCTACTAATATAGGAAGAAATTTGGGGTTCAAATAATACTACTACCTATCTTAACAATTTTAACCACTTCAATTTCAGTCTTTTCTGCAAATCAAATATTGACTAAAGATTTAAGGAATGTAAGTGTTATATCAGTGCATTCAGACGCCTCAAATCACAAAGGAATTAAACTTCTTCCTTTACTTGTCAGATATTTTTCATAATTTAATTATTGAAGGATTTGCCAGGAGAAACGTTTGACATAGTTATCAAATATTTTGTAGAGGTATTGAAAAAACATAATTTAGAACGCAAGATATTAGGGTTTTGTTCCAACAACACCAGCACTAACTTTGGAGGCATGCGAAAAGCTGGGAAAAATAATATTTTTACAAAGCTAAAAGCTACTTTGGACGGACGAGAGGTTGTGGGAATTTGTTACATATTTTAAACAGTTCTATACAAACTGCGACGGACTGCCTCCAAACTGATTTATAAACTTTAATTACCACGATTTACTCTTACTTTTACATTTATACAGTGCGCGTCAGTGAATAAAAAGAATTTTGCAATTTTATAGACACAGAATATCGTCGGTGAGCTACTAATACCTCCTATCTGCATTTTAAGCGAAAATGAGACTATTGTACCATAACCTGTAAAATTTTCTTGCAGATCGTATAGAAATAGCGCCAAAATGCTAAAAAATTCAAAAATGTACATAACCTTTGTATTCTAATACCTTCTATTTCAAATTGCTTTTATACTGCGCATGGCAATATCTCCTATTTGAAACCGTAATGGCAGTTACTGTATAGAGTTTGATGTGACAGTTTCTGCTAAGGTAAGTATCAACAAAATGACTTTTTGGACTTAATTGGTTATTAGCCTGGAGGTTAAAATATGCACATTAGCTACTAACTGTAACATTATAGTCTGCTTTTTGTCAAGTTTTTGAGATGCTATTTAATGTAATCACTGCGAAAAGCACTTAAATTAATTGTCGTTCAGATAGGTGATATTCCTTTTAAACAGTTCGGGTAACTTCGGTTTTGTTACTTGAAGATAGGTGTTATTAGATTTAAAAAAAATAGTACATAACTAAGAAGTAACAATTAAAATCTCCGTTTTTGATTTTTCGTAATGTGTAATTTAGTTTCTTTGATTGCAGAATTTTAAATAACGTCTAATAGAACACAGAAACTATTAGAATTAGCCGCAAAAGTACATAACAATTAAAAAAAGTCGACAGCACCGTTACTGAAACTGAAATGGTGAATGAACCAGAAGCTGGAGTAGTTGTTCATCAACATCAGTTGATAGATTTAGACTCACTGCATATAGAATCTGTGTCCATCATTTTTGACTTCAATCATACACAGGAACTTGAATTTCCCAACTGTAATAGACTTAATGTCAATAGTAATAAAGAATCAAATGAGACTATGAAATACTGTAATATTAGTCGTTCCTTCACTTCATTTTCAAATAAGTGCCATAATGTTAATGCTACAAACACTGACTGTGATAATGTGAGTCACTGCCTCACTTCACTTTCGAAAGAATATGATAATATAACAAAGAAGAAAACGTCACACAACACAACATATTATTATTATCAAGCATCGATAATTTTGCTGTTCAAAACAAATGTGAAGCCGGTACATCTAAAGAAACTGATGAAAATGATGTAGATTATATTTTCGAAACTGACATTCCTGAAACTGATTCTTCTTTTGAAAGTGAGTACGTTACTGAGACCGAAAACGAATATGAAAATATGAACGAAGGCCGAAAAAGATAGAAGAATCGTAATCCAGAAAAGTGGAAAAAAATAGAACGAAGAAGATGAGAATCACAGGACAGGCGCATTTAGGTTACATTCGCTCAAGAGAGAGAAAAGTGAAACATGATATAATGAGAAGCGCCAGAAAGCTTGTACCACGTTGTGCGTCAAAAAAATGTGAAACATCAAAGGTCAGATTCTGCAGCAAATTTTCAGAGGATACAAGAAATAAAATATTCTCAGAATTTTGGAAAAACATGATTTGGGATCAAAGAAAAGTATTCGTTTCATCTCATTTTTCTCGAATTGGCACTAAAATGTGTACAAAAAGTAGCAATGAAAACTCTAGGAGACTTGGAACCTTCGTATGTACTCTAAATGATGGTGAGAACACCTGGACTGTATGCAGAAAAATGTTTCTGAATACACTTGCTCTAAAACCTTTTACAGTCCAGAGTTGGGTAAAGAATTCCGTGCCAGCAATGCATACCGGAAAAGAAAATTGAACCAGTCACGAAGAAACAATAGCTATAGTGTCCGAAAATCTTTATCTTATGATATTCCTTTAAAAGAATTTTTTGATCAATTGGCAAAAGTACCTTCACACTATGTACGCAGGGACTCACCAAAGCTTTTTTTGGATGAGGAAATAAAATCATTATCAAATCTTCATGAAATTTACAAGAACTATTGTACGGAAAAAGGATTGCCTATTTCATGTAGAAAAATATTCTAAAGAAAGTTTCATCAAGAGAACTTGGCGCTATTTCACCCCAAAAAAGATTTGTGTGATCTATGCTGCGAACATAAAGTCCAAAAGTAGAAGAAAGGGTTTGGAACAAACACATTTTGAACAAGGACCAAGCAAGAGACAAAAAAGCTAAAGACAAACAAAAAGCCCAGAATAACGAACTTATTCTGCTCACAATGGACTTGCAGGCAGTGAAGGTTGCATCTTACCTTAGGGCTCGTTTACATTGGTCAAATTACTTGAATCAAGTCTACTGGAGTCCAGCAACTTGACGCGTGTAAACGCTTTTTCAAGTAATTTCTGTCTCGTTCAAGTAGTGCTTGACTCCTAGATTCAAGTGACAAGTAAAAGTTGTACATGTTTGTTTTTCAGTCAAGTTGGATGCACTTGAAACAAGTCACTTGACCAGTGTAAACGCAAGTTCAAACTCGATCATATGTACTTGCTTCAAGTAAACAGCTGTAGAGAAGGTTAACCTACAATCTGGCGTCACAATGAATGTTGTTGTTGACGAGCGTATTTTTTTAACAATGGGTTCGAAAAATGTGAAGTAGAACAGTGCACAGATAATAATTGAATTCCTTGAGATTTATGAGAACTACCCAGTACAGTGGAACGCGTCTTTGAAAGAGTACAAAAATAGGAATTTCGAGGGAAGCAGCATTTAAAGGGTTAGTTGAACAATTGCAAAACACTTTTTCAAATGTAACTTTGGAAGTGATAAGATCTAAAATTAAGGTTAAAAGAGTCGTTAGCCAGGAATGTATTAGAATTACGAAATCAATTAAATCTGGTGATGGAACAGATGAACTTTATGAACCGAAACTAAGCTGATTCAATGCAGCACGGTTTTTAATGGGATCTTCGTCCAGCAGACATTCGACTTTAACACTAGTAAGTAAAAAAATCATGTTTTTGTGACTTAACATCATTTATTAATAAATATTTACAGTTTCAGACCTAATTAGTGCTTTACAATGAGAAATGTATGTGTGAAGTTTTACCTGTCCCCAGGATTTTTAACAGGTTTCATAACTGAAATATTTGATCTAAAAAAAAAAACTAAAAAATACTTAGTTATTTGTGGCAGGATAAACCTATTATTTTCATTAAAATGAAGGTGGGTCGTAAACATTAACTGCAGCCTAAACGGCGTCGTAATTAACAGGTAGCATATACGTTTCATTTTAGGAAGTTAAAGGTTATTGGGTGGTGGTTGTTCAGCACCAATCCACTTCCATTGCCAAGGCAGTGACCATTCTTTTGAACAGAAGGATTTTTCGTAATGTTCTCTAGACTCTTTCAGCTTACGTTTGTACGCATTAGTGGAAGTCAGTTTCGATGTACTCATGAGACATGATGTATTGACAGTGGCGTGCCATGTACCTGGTATGATTGTGCATGTTACAAGATCTTCTACATCTACGGATGAAGGTAATGTTTGCCTGATCACTTACGAAACCAGTTGTGAAGTGCACAAGAGCTTTTAACAACCAAATCAACAGTTTCGGGAGACAATGCAATTGGCCGTTCAAAGACTCTAAATTTAGCAACTAAAATATCGAAAGCATTTTCCGAAACTCTACGTGCTCTAAAAAGTCTATATATTCTTTCTGAAATTGATAAATTCCGTTTGCTGAAAGGTTTGAGTATGTCTTTTCTTAATGGAAATGCATCAACTGCAACAAGAATCGTATTCTGCAGTAAATTCAGGCTGTTACTTTCCATAGCAATGTTCAAGGTAGATGCTTGAAAAACTGCACCATCATTTGATTTTCCATTAGCACCGACATCTATGTATAAAAAATTGTATTCTGCATCAACTAACGCAAATAATGTGATGCTGAATGTACCCTTGTAGTTGTAGTAATTAGAACCACTCTTAGGAGGGCACTTAATCTGGATGTGTTTCCCATCTATTGCCTCTACACAATTGGGAAAGTTCCACTGCACTTCAAATTTGCGTTTCACTAATTCCCACTCTTCTTTTGTACTTGGCACCTGAAACAAATTTTTTCTATAATTTGTCACAATTGTTTATAATATTTGTATTATGTTGTACAGTTAATTTGTTTCATTTCAGGATAAGGAATTACAAAATCTACCTACAGTGACTGACGTATTTGATATTGAAGGTATAGAGGATGTGGATTCTCCAATTTCTTTGAAACGTCAACCACAACAAAAAAAAACAAATTACTAATTCTGAAACAACTGGAATGCAGCCTCCGCGCTCCAAAAAGTTTGAAAAATCCGAAATACTTACGGTTGAAAGCATTGTAGATGAGCTACAAAAAATATCGCAAACTGTTAAGCCAGTTGATAAAAGTGGTTCTGTTAAACCGGCTTGTGATGAACTGTCTCATTTTGGAGAATATGTTTCAGCGCAACTGAGGCTATTAAATCTCATAAACTCACTTAAAGCCCAAAAAGCTATCCAAAATATTCTGATGGCTGAAAGAATTAAATCACTGAAACAAAATATGCAAAATCATAGTTCTTCAGCACTATCCCCAGTAACATCCAGGTACCACTGGATCTGACAGCACTGATGTGGGAGGGATTCATCAACAAGCAACTTCACACGATTAACTTAATACTGCTTTGGAAAACAGCTTTACATTACAAACCGACGAGTATTCCCAAGAAAATGATTCTTAGAATTTGATGTTTGTTGAAGAAATTGTAATTAACAATAACGAAATGATGAAACGATTTGAAAATTTATATCCTAATTGTAACTGTTAACATGATTGTACAATAAATCTCACAAATATAATGTGTTTCAGTTTACCTTGATATATTTTTCAAGTACTTCATGAACGGCTACCAAAACTTCAGGTATGAATTTGCTAATTGTACATTTTGGCACTCGGTACAGGTACTGCAGAGATGACAAACTGTCACCAGTAGCAAATATCTTAAGGTTATTTCCAGTTTAGTCTTTGCCGGTATCGCTTGCCTTAACATTGTATCTTCTTTTGCAATCTTCTTTTCAACAAAAGACAATAGTTCATCAAATTTGTTAGGCGTCATTCTGAGATGCTTTCTATATGAATCACGGTCCTCTACAGCTAATTCTCTGAGTAAGGTATCTGAAGCTCAGAGTTGTAATCTACGACGAATCCAACTCCTTATCCATACCCTTGCTCTTCTTCTTTCAGTTTTTCTTAATACACTTACTGTAAAATCGCTTATTATTGGTACTAACAGTGCAACGACTCCACGCATAGCATCAGCTATATCATCAGGAGGGGCCGCCATTTTCACTACAAACCACAAGACAATTCCTCCACTTGAATTCAAGCTTTCAGAAATCGTTTTTTTACTTGAATGTAGTGTTAACACTTTACTTGACTAAAGTAAACTTGATTCAAGTAACTTGACCAATGTAAACGAGCCCTTAATGCTAGCCATCTTTATTTTAAAACGAAACTTTGCTGCCATAATTTTACCATCTTTAATTGTGGCTCCAGCGACGCAACGTGTTACTGGTTCACTGAAATTGATTCTTCATTGTGTGCCTCAACCTTCGTTTCTTGCTTGTTAGACTACTTAGAACGACACTGCTTACTAAGAAAATTACCAATTGTAATATTTTCAGACGGATGCACGTACCAAAATAGGAATGTATTATGTCAGCAAGAGGGCTTAGTTAAATCAAATATTTTCAAAGAAAAAGTGGTGGAATTTTACAAGTTCAGTATCTGGAATAATGGGAAGGCCATTTTAAGGGAATCGAGAAGTTTAATTGGATTATATTAAACATGAAACATACGCATCAAATGGTTCAAGTATGCTGTGACTATTTAATTTAACATTATGCGGAAATAAATTTAATTGAGCTCTTTGATGAAATCTGTTTCATTCAGTGCTACACCACACCACCACAGAAACTTGGGCATTGGAAACAAAATTGTGTTTCGGTATCAGATAGGTGAATTGAAATTTTTTTAAACCCTTAAAGAAAATGATGTGTCCAATAATATTTGGCGAATTGGTAGAGTATTGCCTCTGTATCCCAGTAACTGATGCACCGATCGAACGGGGTTTTTCTTTATTAACCATCTGGACTAGAGGGAAAACCCAATATAAAATGGAAACTTTGAAATCCTTGTTGATTGTTAAAAATAATTTAAATGCAACTTGTATGGAATTCTATGAAAATATACAGGAAAACAAAAATTTGTTAAAAGCAATCCATTCCTCAGAAAAATATAAAAAAACGAACTAAATTAGACTCCTTATGTTTTATTATGTTATTATTCTTGAAGGACATTTTATAAACAATGCAATTGTATCAAATATCATAAACATGTATCAGCATTTATTCTATTTTATATCAAATATCGCAAACATATATCGGCATTATTTTACTATAAATAAGATTTTTGTAAACAACTTGACAATATTTAATGTTTATAATTAGTTCGATCTTGAGATTAATTGTATTCATTCAAATATTCAAAATAAATTTTTTAAAAATAAATTTCGAAAACCGAAATTTATAAGTAGCGCCGTCATTCGGATTAGTGCGGTCGCGAGTTTTACGCAAAGTGCGATAAAAGTTCCGGCTAAGTACTTCAGTACCTCAGCACTAAAACTACGTATTCAACGAGGGACAGGACTTCAGATAGCTGTAAGTGCCAAGTTTCCTTATTATTTTTATTCCTTTTTATTATCCATCCTTATCAAAACTTTGAATAAGGAAGAGATAATTTAATAATTTTGAGAATAATTTTATGAACGATTTAGATAAATTATTAAATACATTCAGTAATTTAAACTTGAAAAAAAATCCAGACTATATAAAAATGGCAACTTCAAGTCCAAAAACCCTAAATTGGGAATTGTTCAAATTAAAATTAGAAAATAAATAACCGTTTACCTAGACCAGAACCGATGTCTACCGATGTCTCTGACAGACCTAGTAGACGTATAAATAATAATAACAATACAAGCAATAATAAATATTTCAAATCACGAAACGAACCAAATTTTACATCCGAAGAATTATATAATAATAATTATAAAAATAGCGAAGAAAAGGAAGAAGAAGAAATAATTGATTTTCAACATTTGTTTGAACGCGACGAAGATAATGATCGAATAGAAAGAGCCTCGGAAGAAAAACTAAAAGTAATTGAGATAAATATAGCCGCAAATAACCCATTACCGTATATTGAAATCAAAAAAACAAATTTAAAATTATTAATAGACAAAGGAAGCAATAAATCAATACTAAAACCTTCAATCGTAGAAAAATATTATTCTCAATGCATATTAGGGTGGCCCTTATTTTTGAAAGTCGGAAATGTTGACATGCTACCCCCTAAAATGGTTCTACGAAAAAATAATTCCTGAAAAATTTCATCCAAATTCATAAAGTTTAACATGTGCCGAAAATGCTTGAAATGTTATTGTTCCGAGTACTCGGTCGCGTACCTATCAGTCACTTCGCGCTGCGCGGCACTATGCCGCGTTACGTGCCTTATATTTCAAAATCGGAGTAAATACGTACCACCTAAGATACGTAACTAATTAGCTGAATATTGACGAGGTCCTTTCTTAATGTGAACAGGAACAGACTATACGAGTGATGCGAACGTTTCACGTAACACTCGTGAGTCGTTATAATAAAGACTTGTCCGAACTTGTTTGCGGGGCTGCGGCGCGTTCTACAGTAAAATATTAATGAACAGCGGGCGTTCTCGTTCAGTTCTTCTTCGTTCGTCGCTATGGCCACGTCGTCCAGTAAAAAAACTCTGCGTAAAGATTCGGAAGTATTTTTAGTCGGTAATTATTCACCCCAGATTGGTGGGAACAAATTACCCTTGAAAAGAGATGTGTTGAAAGTGTTATTTTTTAATATGAGAGAGGTGCGTTTGAACTTGAACGAAGCTGCACGATTAGCGATTCGAGAAACGTTGGTATTCTGGGAGAAAGGAAGAATTCCAACCCAGAGTGAGAAAAATTGTATTCCAAAGTTGAAAAAGTTGTACTAAGAGTGGAGAGATCTCCAGAAGTATGCGAGTTTGACTCCAGAAAAAAAATCTGCGAACCAATTGAAGAAAGAACAGACATTTATCAGTGAACTTGACGATCTCTTTGATGTGGCTGCGCTAAATGCTTTGACGTTGATGAAAATCCCGGAAGATGTGGAATTTTTAAAAAAACAGCGAATGAGAGGAAGAGTCGGTTATATGTATGGCATCGATAAACAGCTGACAGTACATGAAGTGAAATCGAGGGAGCGTGCTGAGAGAGCCGAAATGTATAAGAAGAGAAAATTTGAAGAATTTGCCGGAGAGAGTGAGTAGAAGTACACTTTAGAATGAATATTTTTTGAGTGATGTAGAATGTTGTGGTTTTGTTTACTATGCTGAATAGTGAGTGAAGAAGATATTGGTGATAATGAAGGTGTACAAGTGCCAGTTCCATGTGTAGCGCGTGAGACGCAAAAACGAGGCCGTCAGAAAATCATCACCGAGCGTTTAGTTTCTACCCTCGATAGGTGTAAGGTCAGTGATCGTGATGCAATTCATCTCATTTCAGCCGTGGCAGATGCCTTGGGTCAGGATTTGAATGACGTGGTTTTAAATAGAACGTCCCTGCAACGATAACGTCGTGAACTACGAGCAAAAAAAGTCGAAAAACTCAAAAATTAATTTAAAAATATCGATTTGAATGCAGCTGTAGTCCACTGGGATGGGAAGTGCTTACCTTCGTTGACTGGCCATGAAATTGTTGATCGACTACCTGTAATCATCAGCAATGGTGAGGTCGAACAAATCCTTCACATTCCAGCATTAGACAGCGGTACCGGGAAATCGCAGGCTGAAGCGATTTATCACGCATTATGCGACTGGGGCTTGGAAGGAGTAGTGAAAGCGTGTTCTTTCGATACGACTGCCTCGAACACCGGGCAAGAGAATGGTGCCTGCGTTCTTCTGGAGAGGTTGTTAGAGAGGAAATTGCTGTATCTCCCGTGCAGACATCATATTTTAGAAATAATTTTAAGAGCGGTTTTTGAGAAGAAATTACCGGGAACGTCAGGTCCGAACGTTGCAATTTTTAAAAGGTTCCAGGATTTTAGGCCGCAAATAAAGCAACGTGATTTTTCGACAGGCATGGAGGAGAGAGAAGTGATCCAAATTTTCGAACATGACAAATCTGCTTTGATTGAGTACTTGAAAAGTCTAAAGAATTTTGCAAGAGGAGATTACAAGGAACTGGCTGAATTATGTCTAATTTTTTTAGGACACTTTTCTCCTAAAAATGTGCGATTCCATTTCCCCGGCGTTATGCACCACGCCCGGTGGATGTCTAAAGCAATTTACACCTTAAGATTTTCATGTTTGGCATCAGTTTAAAATGAATATTGCTACTAAAGAAAGTATTCGCGACATCAGCAGTTTCATAGTTAAAATTTACGTTAAAATGTGGTTTTCAAGTTCGCTAGCGACGAAGGCACCGCGGTCTGATTTGAATTTACTGAAAGAATTACATGAATATCGAAAAGTTGATGCGGATGCAGCTGAAGTTGCATTAAATAAATTTTTAAGACATTTGTGGTACCAGAGGCCGTCGCCTTCTCTTTTTTTGATGAAGATGTCTCTTTTGACATAAAAGAAAAGATTCGTCAGAAAATAAAAGTTCAGTTGATGTTGATGATTTTGACGATGATGATTTGTACGAAGAGGAGGATGTTGTACCTAAAAGAATAACTTTGAAGCGTTCCGAAATCGAAGGAATTTGAGAACTCGATGAATTTATTTCGCTCAAGACAAAAATATTTTTTACTCGTTTTTGTATTGACGCATCTTTTCTTGAACGACCCCCTTCCAAGTGGGACACCGATGAAGGATATCAACAGGCAAAGGCAATTGTAAGCAGAATTCGAGTCAAAAACGATACAGCAGAGAGGGGAGTGGAGTTGATTGAAGATTACAACGATAAATTAAGCACGAATGACGAGCAGAAACAGTTCATTGTGAAAATAGTATAGGACCATCGAAAGAAGTATCCGGATTCTAAAAAATCGACTTTAGTTGCGCGATTTGAAGATGGCCAGAGTTCTTCGTCAGACCAGTAGATCGGGATAATAAAGGCTATAATCGTACATATTTCATTAATCAAAGATATTCGTGTGTAGTGTGTATTGTATTGTAGGTAAGTATTAATGATTCTGATTTTGTTGTTCATGTTGCAATATAAGATTTGTTTAAGGTTTTTTCAAGTCAGACTGCATTCTGTATTCAGTAGATTTTTTGTTCTTTTAGTATGACATGATTACAGTACTTAACTACTGATATATGACCTCATACGTAATGTTGCCTGCACTAACAAAACGTGATAACATTTCTCGCGGCGCTTCGCGGCAGCTCAAGTGACACCGCGCGCTACTTAATTTCTACAATTTTCTTTGCGTTTTCGGCACGGGTTAGACTTCATCAATTTGGCTGAAATTTTTAGATGATCATTTTTTCGTGACACAGAACCATTTTAGGGGGTAGCATCTTGAAAAAACTCAAAAAAAAATCACCTCTATAAATAAGGGCCACCCTACTGAGTATAAACTGTATCAGATTTTTTCCATTTATTTTTGGTATCAAGTAATTTCACCACTTATATTTTGTAATCAACTATTTTACATACAAAATGCATATGGAATCAGGAAGTGATCAAACTTGGTTCGGCGGAAACGTCTACATTCGGAAATATGCCAGTTCGAGTTCGAAGTCTTTCACTGGGAGAAGGGCATCATGGAGGGTCCTGATCTTAGGTGGATCCGATGTAGAAAAGGAAGTTTCCTTTGCAGATGACGATTCGAACGACCAATAAGGTGCATCACAGAGCAGTAGAGCACCGAAAAGAGACAACATAGTGGGCATTCAAAGGCAAAACGTTTGATGCGATACATTTTGGTTTAGTGTGTTTACTCAGTAACTGTAGGTTGCAATAATGCTGGATATTAATTGTATCAGATTTTATTTATTCTTTATTACTTAATAAATACGTTGAAATCAATGTAATGTTCAGATAACAAATATTTTGTAACCAGAGAAAATTTATTTTCCAGTTTTCCACTGCAGGGAAGTAGGACATATTCTTACATGAGTCACCTTCATACCGTGGGGTGAGTACTACAACTAGGTAACTACAAATTTGGCGAAATCTGGGTAAGTGCACAGATAAA
The DNA here is from genome assembly GCF_026250575.1 of Diorhabda carinulata. Classification (NCBI taxonomy): domain Eukaryota; kingdom Metazoa; phylum Arthropoda; class Insecta; order Coleoptera; family Chrysomelidae; genus Diorhabda; species Diorhabda carinulata. Next base: position 12,429,767 of record NC_079473.1, read on the forward strand.
TCCCATTAGGTGAGGTCCACATCATACTACAACTAGGTATCTGTTGTAGACATTTTACAGGAGTTACTTAGAGTTTTCAAAACTATATAAGTTGATGATCAGAAAAAATGTTCGATCTACAACTAGATAAGTTCACTTATCTAGTTGTTCAACTTAGCAGAGCTGCAAGATTGAAGCAACAAGTAGGCAACTCAACATGTCTAGTTGTAGCACTACAAGACTGGGGCTTGATTTTTGTCAACAGGTGGCTCTAGTTGTCTTGGTAAGGTTAAGGTAAGGCTTTCTACAATTTCGAGCTAGTTGGATGTTAACAGTGTGTGATATTATTCTTCTTTAACTCTTTATTAGTGCTTTATTCTTCTAAAACTCGAAGATGTCTTCAAGAACAAAACGTATTATGCAATTATGCAACATCAACATAAGTAAGTATAATTTTATTACTCAATTCATTAAAATACCGTTACCGACTCAATAATTTACTTAGGAAATTGTGGATACCAACTCATTTTGTCAATATCAAAGAGTGTTTAAAAGGATTTTTAGACTAGAACTTACAGAGCAATGAAATACAATGCCGAAATTAAAATTATCGGAATAGTCGTTTGGTTAGCGTGCCTTAATCGGTTTGTCACTTATTTCATAAACACGAATTTATTCCGGTCATTATTATTGAATCATCACATTATTATTGAATCATCATTTCGGAACATTTGGATTTAGATGCACTTAGGTGTAAACGTATTTGAAAAAGACGAAAACAGCGCAGCCAATAGGTTAAGCCGTGCAACGAATTCTACCGGGTTAATGGCGGCGATTCCTTTGATGTGATCATTGGCGGCACGGTAAGCATAGAAAGCAATCAAAGACACCGTATTAAAATTTAATTGTAATGTGTTTACAATTCAATACTGCAATTTTACCTTTTGTTTTCTTCTCACAAATTTTGAGTTTCAGTTGAGGCCGGTTGATTTTGGTTGATATCTGATCACCGCTCGCATAGTTATATCAGAAAATGCTTGATGCAGGTGCCGGGTTGAAGTACCTCTCAGTATTCTATTTTTTATTGATTTCAAAACGGATTCGATTCACATTTTAATTTTTTTCAATTTACGTTGTATACATTTTTTCATTCAAATTTTCGTCATGCAAGAATTTAAAATTTTTTTTCTAATTCTATCTACTATTCATGTAATCCTTGCAAGGGCCCCCATTCCGGTTTTAAATTACATTAAGAAAATATATCATAATTTTACAATTTACATTCATTTATATTGATGTAGGTAACGACTGCAGATTGAAATCAGAAGCCAGATCATGTAGTCCATCCTCTCGTCATCACGCAATACCAGAAGATCACAGAGCAAATAACCTTACTGGAGAGACTTGTGAGTAACTATTCATCGAACACTTTACTTATATAGTGGTTTACAATCAATTATTCTAATTTTATATTTCTCGTTACTAGCGGTACAACCAGAAGAATTGAGGAATTTAAATGGTACATCATACGATAGCAATTCTATCCCTAGGCCCAGTCATTCGGCTGAAACCAACACTACAAGACCAGGTGAGAAACTCGACACTCTCAACTTAAATTGTGATTCGGATGAGGGAGTTGATGAAGAGCCTTTGTTCTCATCAGACCACTCTGAATTTTGCCCCGATGAAATGTCTACAGACGAAACCTCTATAAGTGACACTGACAATCTCCATACACATCGGATCCCAAAAGTGAAGAGCAACAGTGGACGTCTCGATGGAATGGAGGTGTTTCCAGAGACAACGGCAAAACCTCGAAAACGGCTTAGATGTCAACAAAAATGGGCAAGGACTATAAGCAAGGAAAAGAGGGCTAGGGGCGAATCCTATGTCTCTTCTCGGAAGAAAGTCATTCCTGCTGTCCAAATGAAACCCCCGTGCCAAAACTGCAGGAGCCAATGCAACGAAAAAATCTCGGAAGAGGAGCGAAATAGGATTTTTTCAGCCTATTATGCATTAGGAGAATACAGCAGACAAAGGGAATTTATTCACGCCAACACTGAAAAATTGACTAAAAAGCGTATAACAGCCGATAATTCAAAACGCAATTTTACCGTCACATTCTATCTTCCCAGCCAGGGAAAAAAAGTTAAAGGGTGTAAGACAATGTTCCTCAATATTTTGGGCATTAAAAAAGGTGTTGTAGACATAGCGATGAAAAAGCGAACCACAGAAAATACAAATCAAGAAGATAAGAGGAAGAGAGGAAGACACATCAAGAAGCAAACTCCACCAACTATTGTTCAAAATGTAAAAGCACACATAGAAAGTTTCCCTGTCATGCCGTCTCATTACTGTCGTGCAACCACCAAGCGCCTTTACCTGGATCAAAGTCTAAACATTAAAAGAATGTTCAACTTGTACATTCAGGTTTGTAGTGAAAATGGTGAACCGAAGGCAACTTTACCTTTTTATCAAAAAATTTTTAACGAATGCTACAATTTGGGATTCCATCATCCAAAAAAGGATCAGTGCCGAGTTTGCTCTCATTACACCAATGCTTCATCAAAGGAGAAAGAAACCTTGAAGGAAGAGTATACAAAGCACTTTCAGCTAAAAGATAGAGCTCGTGCCGAAAAAATGAAAGACAAAGAAGAGTCACAAAATTCTAATGGGGAATCTGTATGTGCTAATTTCGATTTGCAGCAAGTACTTCTCGTACCATCTGATCCTGCTAACAATGCTCTATTTTATAAACGAAGACTCGCTACTTACAACTTTACGATATACACACTGAACTCCCAGCAAGGTTTTTGCTACATGTGGGACCAGACCCAAGGAGGTAGAGGAAGCTGTGAAATAGCAAGTTGCGTTCACTTGTTTTTAAAAGGCCTCCCCAGTAACGTAAAAAACGTAGTATTTTACAGTGACAGATGTGGTGGGCAAAATCTTAATCAGTTCATCGCAACAATGTTCATGATTGCTGTGCAGGAGCTACAAAATATATCAGTCATCGATATGAAATTTCTAGTCTCGGGCCACACACAGATGGAGTGTGACTCTATGCATTCAGCTGTAGCCACCGAGCTGCAAAGAGTAGGCAAAGTGTCGTGGCCGGAAGACTTGAAGCAGATCGCAAGAAGCGCAAGAAGAAAAGGGGACAAACCTTACCAAGTGTTCGATCTTCAGATCGAAAATATCAATGATTACAAGCTTTTTATGAAGGAAAATCTCACGAACCGGAAGAAGGGTGAAGACTCAGAGGAAGTGCGGTGGCAAAAAATGAGCTGGATGCGTTTCGAAAAATCCGAAACGTATAAGATGAGATTCAGGGAGAATTTTGATGAACCATTTAAAGTCTTAGATTTTAATAAAAGAAGCCGTCGGCACACATTATCACAGCTGAAGCAGAGGTATGACCAACCAATCCCAATCACCTCCTTAAAACACAAGGATCTGGTTTCCTTGTTCTCGCTTAAGCCCCCAGCACTCGGAGATAGGTACAAACAATTTTACCTAGATCTGCCTCATGATGGAGATGTCGGCGAGCCCGAATGCGATTTTGATGATTCTGACAACGAAAATCTATAATTTGTTATTACTATTTTGTTTTTGCTCAATTTTTATTTTTAACTTTGTAAATTTAATTAAAAAACATCGTTTGATTTTATGGATTTTGATTTGTTGCTTGTAAAAAAATATTATTAACATTACTGTAAATAAAAACTTATAAATACTAAATAAACTATTCATTTACTACCCTGCTTGCTTAATGTTTTTGAATTATTTAGTTTGACTCTGACATTGTACTGTGAAGGCTTCCTGAATTGGATATGAAAAATCATTTTATTAAAAACAATATTGATCATTTGGTATGTAACTACTTCTAACTCAACATCAAAAATATCCTTATTGCTAAAACTAGGTAACTGATTTTTTTTAGGATACATTAAATTTCAAGAACTGTTTTTCGTCAATTCTTATAAAATTGTGGTCAAAACGAGACATAAATACTTCTAATTAAATATAATCTTGAAATGGTAGTAAAATAACTTTTAGTTTAGTCTCCACAATCTTCCGAAATCTTAGCTTAACTTTAATTTGCGTTTTTCTCGAAACAGCTGAATTGTAGTTACCTAGTGATTCTCAACCACTGTGCCGCCAAATTTTGCAAATATATAATAATGTTAATATTATTAAATTATATCATTTAAAAAGAAAAATATTTTTAACATGAATATATATTTGAATCCACAAAAAAATAAATTATTTTATTATTTGCTTTGCAACGCGTTTTTTCTTAGTACCAAATTATGATAAAGCGGCGTGCATAGCAATAGGAATATGTCTAAAGTCGGCGCACACTTGCCACTTCTGCGTACAAAACGTGTTGTTTTAGTGATAGTTGGGGTTCACAAGATATTCCATAGTAGTTACCGCACCTTTTCTTTTGTTAAAATTGGCAAATGTATGTGATTCGGTTTAACATTAATTTATTTGCATGTAGTGTCAATTTATAAATTTGTAAATTTAATAACTTTGCAGTACACCTAACCCCGATTTACACAGTACTTGTTTTACACGGTTTTCCAAATAAGTTTTTTTTTTGTTTTTATCGCACTCTACTAAATGCTACTGAGATTGAACACGTGCGTTGTGTTCACATCTCACGGGGAATCCCGAGCTGACTTGCTGCACACGCTGTATTTCTTCGCATAAAATTCAAGTTTTATCTACGGAAAATTGTATTTGAGTGAAAGTTTCACAATTTCAGAAAGGTTTAATTTTCCATATTCATAAATTACAAGTGAGTGCATAATTTAGATTATTATAAATTCAAAGGTAATATTTGAACCATTTTTTTAAATGTTTCAAGAATATTATTTTTATTTTATTAGATCCTTCTGAAAATTGATGAATAGTTAAAAAGAAGAAAGTTTAATGATGATTATAGTGATAATGATAACGTTAGGGACCAAGTTAATGAGCCAACCCCGGCACAAGTAAAAATACTTCTTGCTCAAAAAAATACGTTGTCCATCGGAAATATAATGATGATTTTTTGAAATTTGGATTTACCTTTACAATGGTATATGACATAGTTGTTCCCGAGTGTCTGATATTTGGTTTTAAATTATCAAATGGTTCCTAGCAAACTCCAACGTCACTTGGTGACTAATCATCCTTCGCTTTCAACAAAAGATAAAAGCTACTTTGAAAGGTCTTTATCATCAAAAATTAAGCAAGTAAAAGTTTTTGAAAAACAAGTATGTGTGTCTGAAAAGGCTCAAGTAGCTTCTTACGAAATAGCTGAATTGATTGCTGTTAACTTAAAACCTCAAAATTTGGCTGAAGAAATTATATTACCTGCTTGTCGCAAAATTGTAAAAACAATGATTGGTGGATCAGCTGATATTGATATTTGCAAAATACCTCTTTCAAATGATACAATCCATCGCAGAATTAAAGATATGTCAGAAAATATTGAGCAAAATACTGCAAAAACTCTTGCAAATTCGAATTTTGCTCTACAAGTCGACGAAACAACAGATATTACAGGAAATGCTCAATTAATTGCATTCGTTAGATTTATTCACGAAAATGATATAATTAATCAATTTTAATGTTGTCGGGAGTTATCTGATTTTACAACTGGTAAACATATTTTTCAAGTAATTAGTTCATATTTAGATTGTCAACAATTATGGTAGAGAGTGAGCTGCTCGCGAGTGGGTCGGTCGCAAGTTTTCTAGATGGCAAACATTTTAACCGGTGTAAGAGATTACACCCTATGATGGCGTTAGGGTTGCAAATCCTACATTTTCGATCTTTTTTGGAACAGGAAAATATCGATATAACTGATGATATATTGCAAGAATTGCAAAGATTGCAATCTTGCCAAACACCAATATTTATTATACACGACGAAAAGCTCAAAGAATTGTGTACAAAGTATGCAAAATTTGAAGAACAAACTATCCATGGTGAATTTGGTAAAACTGCTCAGTTTTATATGGTGTATGTTAAGCTTGTACATCATTACTTAACTCTTAGCAGTTTGGGAGATTTTGAATTATTCCGAAATATTCTACCACAAATTACCAACTTATTTTTTGCTTTTAATCATCAAAACTATGCGAGATGGACGGTTACGTATCATTACAACCTCATGAATGTTGCTGAAACTCATCCTGGGCTGGAAGAAGATTTTAAAAAAGGGTTCTTCGGAATTAAACGTACAGGAAAGCCATTTTCGAGGCAGCCAATCGACTTAACTCTAGAGCAAACGATCAATGCGGATGCTGCTAGGCGACTAACTGGAATCACTCATTTGACAGATTCTATCGCAGCTCGTCAACGTTGGGCTCGTAGACATGATATTCGATCAACTATTATCACTCACGTTTTTGAAGAGATAGGCATTAATAAAAAACAAGATATTTCAGCAGAATTACAGCCATCAAACATCAAAAAAAGTTGCGAGCAACTGGAAAAATTTGTTACATCTTTTAATCAATATATCAATCCATTTAGTACCCAGTTACCTCCAAATCAATTGTTCAACATTGCATCAGGTAAAGCTGCTTCAGCTTAAGTAGATAACTTTCTTTTGAATGTTGAAAAGATTGGTGATGATCTACGCAAAACATTCATTTCTGAATGTTCATTAGATATTAACCGATTTGACAAAACAATCAAGAAAAATCCAGTTCACAATTTTTTGAGTCAGTTGGACAAAAAGAAAACCGTCAAAGTGGGTGGAAAAAATCAAGAAATCAAAATACAGCGGGATTTATTCGGACGCATGTTGGGATTGTCAATGGACTATAAAATCGATATCCTCCAAATTTTATCTTATCCAATAACTCCCGTGTCTCTTTCTCTGTAACGATCAACGATCCCACTTTATATCCGAACTCGGTAGAGAACGGACACGTTTGATTCAGTGGCGTTAATCGACGGTGATCTCAAATATTCTTTATTTCATGCCGCGTGCACGTGACGAAGTGATGAACAGTGTTTTTATTGTATTGCGTGGTAAGTAAAAAGAAAAAAAAAAAAAGAAAGAAACTTTATCTCAAATAATAATTCCAAACCGTGTGCACGTGATAAAGTGATGAACATTTTTATTATTTTATGTTGTAAGTAAAAAGAAAAAAAAAAAAAAAAAAAAAAAAACTTTTTACCTCTATATTCTCGGCTCCAAACTGCGCGCACGTGTTAAAGTGCTGAACAGTATTTATATTATATTATATTATTGTAAGTAGAAAAAAAAAAAAAAAAAAAAAAAAAAAAAAACTTTTATCTCTTAAATTCTCGGCTTCAAATCGCGTGCACGTGTTAAAGTGCTGGACAATATTTATATTATATTTAGTTTAAATTAGTATACAGGGACAATATATGAACAATGGATATAACCGAAAGTGATTCTTCGGACACGAGCGGGAAAAATGACATGACGGGAACGCTGAGCGAACCCGTACTTAAATATAAAAAATCGACTAAGAGAACACCAAAGCAAAAAAAAAGACAAGAAACTGACTCAGAAGAAGAAGAAGAAGAGGAAGCAGGACAAACAAGACCACAACAGGAAACAAGTATGACAGATATAATGAAAAGGACGAAGACATTGACCAAAACAGTAGAACAGGCCATAACCAGAAGCTCACCAGAGTCCAAGGGAAAGATCAGCTTTACCAAAAAAGACCAACTGACTGTACGGGAAGCAATGACCGAAATGCAACAACTGGTTCATACACTCATAGCTGTTGCATATGACCAAGAAGTAACGATCAACAGACTAAAGACTAACACGGACAAAGACAAAAATAACGACAAACTAGACATGATCTTAAATAAAGTAAACGACCTAGAGAGCAGATTGAACAAAGTGTCAACCCCAACACCTCCACAACCTAAAGTCACCCATCAAAACCTCCCGACTCAACCCACAACAAGGACATACGCCTCGCTGGTTGCACAAGCACCACAACCACAGACTTGGAACTCCCCCCCGAAAACACCGAGAGTTTTCGAGACCCTGGTCAAAAACGACACAGAGGACCCTCAGAGAGCTCTCGATATTGTTAAAAAAATTGTCAAACCAACTGACATAGAGACCATAAGAAGAACTAAAACCGGAATAATCCTTATAAACAAAGACAAAGACACACAAACAAAAATAAAAGAAAAACTAGACAACAACACAAATCTAAAGACAAAAGCAATGACGACGCAACAGGACCCGATAGTACTCATCACAGGCGTACAAAAAGGAATAAAAGCCGAAGATCTACTTCAAGACATACTAAACGAGAACGAGGACTTACAACGACAATTCGGGAATAGAATTAAAACAGAGTGCAAGAGACTCGGAGGTAGACCATGTCGCAATCCTTACAAGGAAAATATACTGCTTCAATGCCCAGCCGACATCTTCAGAGCCATTATGACAAAAGAACACATATACATAGACCTGACGAAACTCTACACACAAGAACACATCCCGGTGACCCTATGCTTCAAATGCAGCAGATACGGACACTCGGCCAAATACTGCACTGACCAAAAATACACCTGCTACCGGTGCGGAGACGCACACGACCCAAAAACATGTACAACGACAGACGTTAATTGCCACAATTGCAGACTGCTTAGATTACCACAAACAAGACACGAAGCAAGAGACAGAAACTGCCCAATATACATAAAAAAACTGAACGAGACAAGACGCAACATTAACTACTAAAACACACACACACACACACACACAAAACAAAAGACAAACTAGAAACTCACAAACACAAAACACACAACAACATAGATGACAATAAAATTTTTACAGCATAATAGCGGAAAGGGTAAAAGAGCGACAGACCAGCTGCTACAAACATGTAACGAACAAGACATCGACATAATCCTAATACAAGAGCCATTCCACGACATAAAGCCACCTCCTAACTACATAATAACGAGACACAATAAACATAGCAAAACATGTACAATCACAAAGGCCGTGTACAAACCGATTACGATCACCTCTATGACTGACGAGAATACCACAACCATCCAAATACAATTACAAGACACAACAATACACATCATCAATATATACGACGAGCCAGGGGGCAATAGAAATAAAAGACTAGATAGACACAGAAGGAAAATAGAGGAAATAAAAAACCCCTTTATACTGGCAGGAGACTGCAACGCCAAAAACACCGGATGGGGAGGAGACATAAATGACGACAGAGGAGAGGACATACTGGACTGGATAACTTCGAGAACTTACTTTATAAATAACACACATGACAGCCCACCGACATTTATTAGCAACAGAGGGAAAAGCTGGGTAGACTTGACTATTACAAAGGAAATAACCTTAACGGACTGGATCGTACATAACGAGGAGACACTCAGCGACCACGCATATATAACATACAACATAAGACAAAACATGAGATATGATCGACAAAAAACAAACAAGACAAAATATGACTTTAACAACACAGATAACGAGAAAATTAAAAGAATCACGGATAATCTTGACTGGACCCTGCTCCACGACGTAGAAAGTACAGCGCAAAAATACCAAAACAACTACGTTAAAATCATGGAAAACGGGCTAAAAAAAGAAAAAAGGAAAAAAAGAAAAAAAACTCAAATATGGTGGACCCAAGAGCTGACCAGACTAAGACAGAAAACGAACAAGAAACGAAAACAATATCAACAAGAACAAAACACAATAGAAAGAGCAATTAAACTAAACATATACAGAGAACAAAGAAGAATATACAAAAAAGAGATAAAAAGAAATAAAATAAACTCACTACGCCAATTTCTCACCGACAATGACCCGGATAATCCATGGGAAGCAGCATATAGAATACTAAGAGCAGGGACCACAACCGACTACTCACTCAAAACGATAGAAAAACAGGACGGAACGTGGACAACTACAAGAGAGGAGACAATAATGACTTTACACGAAATGTACTTCCCCCCAGACGACATACAAAACGACACCCCACTACAAACCGAAAAAAGAAAAAATATGACCAGACTTTACGACACCCGAAGACCCGATCTTTACAGAACAAGAGGTACAGTGGACAGTAGCAATAATGAAAAACAAAAAAGCGACATCAAATGACAATATACCAAAAGAAATAATAAACATAACAAACGAATACAACGTCAAAGAACTAACATCACTATATAACGCATGCCTACAAGAAGGACACTTTCCTAACATTTGGAAGACCGCAGACATGGTGTGGTTACCAAAAAAGAACGGCTCCAAAAGACCAATCTGCCTGCTACCAACACTAGGGAAAATTCTCGACAAAATGACAGCAAAAAGACTAACTTACTACCTAGAACAGACAAACAATATTGACGAGAGGCAATACGGTTTCAGAGAGGGACGGACAACCACAGAAGCCATTGACAAAATAATCACAAAAATAAGACACAACAAAGACCACAAAATACATACGCTGGTCATAACATTAGACATGAGCAACGCGTTTAACACAGCCTGGACACCACAAGTGGTAGACATACTAAGACAAAAAAATACACCACGAAACATCGCTAAACTATGCACCGACTTCCTTAAGCACAGACACATACGAACCGAAAACATAGAAACCGACACACACAGAGGATGCCCACAAGGCTCCAGCCTCGGACCGGCTCTCTGGAATCTAATTATGGAGGACTGGTTCAGGTACTTAGACGAGACAGGAGGACTAGACATAGACGACATGATTCAAGCCTTTGCGGACGACCAAATAATCCTACTGACGGGAACCTCACTAAACGTTCTTGGACCACGTCAAAAAAGTTAGAAAAAAAACCTCTGACATAGCGAGTAAACTGATAGCAGTCACGGGAAGAAAATGGGGACGAAAACCGTTAATACTTCGACACATATACGAACACGCAATAAAACCTATGGTACTTTACGCCTCAGAAATATGGGGACATAGATACAAAGACTCCAGAATAATTAGACAACTAAGAGCAACAGAAAGACCTTACTCACTAGCTATAACAAAAGCATACAGGACAACACCCACCTCGGCCCTGCATGTGCTTGCGGGGGTAACCCCCCTACAGGCGGACGCCGGGGCGAGATGGGAAACGTACATCAGACGAAAACCGCTACTAAACACGCTTCATACCTACACAACTGACAAACCACATCCGACCAGAAGACCACTACACCTACGTTTAACAGACGAGACACAAGAAGAACAAACTTCACAACTGCACATCTACACTGACGCTAGCAAAAAAGACGAGAGTTCAACCATAGGAATCTACATAAAAAACACCATACAAAAATATTATAAAATAAAGGTAACCACTACATGCGACATCAACACGCTCGAGATGTACGCTATATACATGGGAACAACAATACTACTCGAACTAGCGCAAAATACACCATCGACGGAAGTAACAATACATACAGACTCAAAGAACGCAATATACACACTACAACACATGAATACTAACACAAAAATCACAGCAAAACTGACAAAAAATATACAAGACCTTGAACAAACGGGAAAAACGATTACGATACAATACACAAACAGACAACGTCACGGAATGCAAATAGCAGATAGGTTAGCGAAAGAGGCGCACGAACAACCGGAACAGACAACTAAACTTTTCACCAAAAACATGTACAAACAAGAACGACATACCCTTGCAATGAGACATTGGCAACAGCTATGGGACAACGAAACAACAGGACGCAAAACCTATGAGTGGATAAAACACACAAAACATAAGTACGCAGACCTGAACTGGAAAACAATACAAGCACTTACCGGACACGGACATATCCAAACATATTACGAGCGTTTCAACTTACGAGAAACAGACGGTAACTGCACACACTGCCAGACTCCGGAGACTATACAACATGTAAGAAATGACTGCACAGAACACGACAGACTGCAAGCCAGAACCCTACTCACAACAAGACTCAGGACACTTGACATTCAATACCCGCCAACAGACATAGACATACACAACGAGACGATCGCCGTATGGCTGAACGAGTGGGCGCAACAGACCATCCATGACGACGAAACAAATTGAATAAAGGGCTCTTTAAGCAGTATGACAACAAAACAAAAAAAAAAAAGAAAAAAAAAAAAAATTCTATTCCCAGACTACAGATTGCGTAGAACGAACTATCGGGACCTGCCTGGACACACGACAAAAACATACCAAAATATAGACAAAAGACAGAAAAGACCAGACTAACGAAAGTATATAAGTTTAAAAATAGTATATTGTTATATTTAGAAATAAGTTATTTAGCTTTAAGTATCGTATGTAAATTCTAAAATAGGACAAAGAAAAAGAAATTTGGGATCTTCTTCCCCGCTCATTTTTAGGAGTAGAGGAGATGGGATGGGTTCTCTTGACAGTGGTCTCGGTGGATTCTGGGCGGAAACTAGCCTTATGCCGCAAGGTAGGTGGGCCGTGGCACTGCGTAATATCACCACGGTGATGGATGCAGTGTCACAAACCTCGGTAACGTGTCTCTTTCTCTGTGCCATTTGGATGGAGGAATTCATAAAACAGATAAGTCAGCGCTTGTCAAATGTCTCGAGGCAAAAATCGACCCTGGTGATCCACCACGTCACGCTGATGTGTATTTGATCGACGGTTTCTTTATTCTACATGCTATGAAAGAAGTACCTAAGACATTTGGTAATATTTCAAATGTAGGCATTTTTAGTTAGGCAGCCGTTATTGCATTCAAGTATTATGATTTGCCTATACAGCCGGGCATTCGAGACATGCGCTCTGGCCAGGCATTCGAGACATGCGCTCTGTGCTTAAGGGTAGTGGGGAGATTATGTTAAAAGTCGAGGGACTGTGGTAAGACCAGGCCAGTTGTGTTAGAACGATTTATGATTATGCTTCGCGACGAAGTTTATGTACCATCCTGAAAAGTAATATATATTTATTTAACAAAAACCCAAAAATATTATTCGGATCAGTCCGAGCTTTTGATCCAGGTGCCCTACAACAATCAGAAGTGGGATCAGAAAGCTCGATGACTGAGAAATTAATGGATTAAAATGTTTGGAAGCATGGCCGAAAACCCAGAAGTAACGATTCCAGCTGAAAACTCAGCTATTGGCGAAGAAATCGAGATGGCTTCACAAATAAGTATTGAAGATGTTGTCCAAGCGGCAGTTAGAGCAGTTATTACTTATGAACAAAGCAGAAATGATAGAGAAAACCAGTCACATGTTACGAATAACGAACTATCAGCGCTTTTACCAGAATTTTATGGGTCCGAAGATAAACAACAAAATGTTAAAGTGTGGCTAGAACGAGTTGATTCAGTCCAAAGGACATATAATGTACCGGACGGAACTCTAAAATTGTTGGCGGTTGGAAAATTGAGAGGCCACGCGTTGAAGTGGTACCATAGCAAAGCCGATCACGTGGCGATGGAGTGGAACGATCTAAAAACCGAGCTACGGAAAATGTACATGCCCATAGTAGATCCGGTCCGTTTAAGAAGAATTATGGAAAGAAGACGATGGAAAAGGTTTGAAAGTTTTTCGAGTTACTTTCACGACAAAGTTCTATTGGGAAACGAAGCCGAAGTGCCCGAGAGTGAGTTACTTTATTATGTTATTGATGGATTCGACGACAGAACGTTGCAAAACCATGCAAGGATGATGATAAATTCAACAAATACCTTAGAAGATTTATTCTCCGTCATGAGCAATGTGATAAGAGAAGGCGCCAGTGGGAGCGGAAGGGAAAATCAACATCGGCAAAGTGCCCTGAACAGTGCAAGTGTACACCGGGAAAGAGTGTCGATAAAGTGTTTCAATTGTGGCCAGGAAGGCCATAGAGTGAGTGAATGTGTGAAACCGAAGCGACCGCGGGGTTCATGTTATCAGTGCGGTTCCCTCGACCACAAAATATCAGCGTGTCCAAGAAGAAGCAATCAGGAGTCAGTAGTGCCAGATTCCACTACGAGCAGAGGTAACGTAGCGTACTTAGAACAGATACAGGTGCAGGAAAGACCTTATTCTATGGAAAACCAAATTGTAAGTAGTCAACCTAAAGTATTAGCTGGCATCCTGGATACAGGTAGTCCTACATCTTTAATTAGTGAAGAGTTGGTTGAACCCAGTGACATAATTAGTTATAATAGCGACCAAACGTTTTCAGGCATAAACAATTCGCCTTTAGAAATAGTGGGGATATTTTATTCTGATATTGTTGTTGAGCAAATTGAAATGCACTTAAGGTTCTATGTCATTAAGAAGAACAGTATTAGTTTCGATCTACTATTAGGCCGCAATTTTATCACAAATGAAAACATTCAAGAAATAAAATTTAGAAATAACAATTTGGAAATTATTGGCAAAGTTAAAGCTAAGCCTGATGACGATTTTCAGTTTCCTTTTTCAGATATTTTATTTATTGAAACTAACGATAAACATGATTTTGATATAGACGAATCTTTACCATTTGAAGTAAAATCACAAGTTTCTCAGATTATGAATGATAACTATCTCTGTCAAACAAAACCAGATAAACCAGCCACAGATTATAAAATGACCCTAATTTTGAAAAATCCATCAGTTTATTTTAGCACCCGACCTAGGAGGTTATCTTTTATTGAAAAGAAAGCGGTGGATGAAATTATAGCAGATTTATTAAAAAATAATATAATTCGCGAAAGTGAATCACCCTATTGTTCAAATATTGTGCTAAGAACTAAGAAAAAGTCAGGGGACTATCGCATGTGTGTAGACTATAGGATATTGAATAAAAATTTAGTTGAAGATCACTTCCCTTTACCTTTGATCGAAGATCAGTTAGACCAACTTAGGGGTAAGAGTTATTTTACTAAGTTGGATTTGAAAAATGCTTTCTATAACGTTTCATTAAGTGATGAATCCATTAAGTATACATCTTTTGTTACGCCTACGGGGCAGTATGAATTTCTAAAGTGTCCATTCGGTTTAAGTAATAGTCCGGCAGCTTTTGCTCGATTTGTTAACAAAATATTCAAGCAACTATGTGACCGTAATAAAGTAATAATTTATTTTGACGACATCTTAATTGCCACTGAGACAATACAAGAAAATGTTGAAACACTTAGAGAGGTACTAGAGTTGATGCATCAAAATTTGCTGGAACTAAGATTAGATAAATGTTCAATTTTGAAAAGGCAAATTGAATTTTTAGGATATTTGATTAATGAAAAGGGAATAAGCCCAAATCCTGCCAATACAGAAGCAATTAGGTCATACCCAATTCCAACCAGTACTAAAAATGTTCAACAATTCCTAGGGTTAGCTAGCTTTTTCCGGAAGTTCATTAAAAACTTTTCTATTATTGCCAAACCCCTTTACGACCTATTAAGAAAGAATGCGAAATTCAGTTTTAAGGTAGAACAGTTAACCGCTTTTGAAACCTTGAAAACCCTTTTGACATCCCAACCAATTTTGGCAATTTATAACCCGAAAGCTGAAACAGAGCTTCATTGTGATGCATCGGCGCAGGGTTACGGTTCGATCCTAATGCAGAGGCAGGCAGATAACAAATTTCACCCTGTTTTCTTTTTTAGTAAGAGAACAACTACTTATGAAGCAAATTATCACAGTTACGAATTAGAATGCCTTGCAGTAATTTATTCTTTAAAACGATTTCACGTGTACTTGCAGGGAATTCCATTTAAGATATTAACGGATTGTGACAGTTTTAGGCTAACTTTAGCCAAAAAGGATATAAATCCCCGTATAATGCGTTGGTGTTTAGTCCTGCAAAATTATAATTATACAATAGAGCACAGATCTGGTGATCGTATGAAGCATGTAGATGCATTAAGCCGTGTACATTCTATTTTAGTTCTAGAGGGAAACACCTTAGAGCAAACTTTAGCTATTAAACAGACAACTGACGAGAATATTACTCGCATTCGAGAGGAGGAGTCGGAACACCCTTTCTTTGAATTAAGGAACGGGTTAGTCTATAGAAAATATAATGATAAAATACTTTTTTATGTACCCAAAGATATGGAAAGTCATATTTTACATTTATATCACAATAATATGGGTCATTATGGCGTAGACAAAACCTATGAACTAATAACACGTACCTATTGGTTTCCTAAAGTAAAAATGAAGATTTATGAATTTATCAACAATTGCCTAAAGTGTATCGAATATAACCCAAAGTCAGGGAAACGGGAGGGATTTTTGCACAACATCCCTAAGGGTAATTTACCTTTCGAAACCATCCACATAGACCATTATGGGCCACTTTCTTCAGTTAATCGACAAAAATATATATTTGAAATTATCGACGGGTTCACAAAGCATGTTAAACTTTACAGTTGTAATAGTACAGATAGCAAAGAAGTGATCAAACATTTAAGAGACTATTTTCAACATTTTTCGGTTCCGAAACAGATCGTATCAGACAGAGGTTCATGTTTTACGTCCCAAGCCTTTTCAGAATTTGTTGAAGAATATGACATTCAACATATTCTCATAGCTACTGGAAGCCCTAAAGCCAATGGACAGATAGAGAGAATAAATAGGTTATTAACCCCTATGTTAGCAAAAATTACGGATGAGAAGCAGATAAACTGGACCAATGCTTTAGTTGATGTAGAATTTAGTATAAACAATACGGTAAATAGGAGCACGGGTAAAACACCTGCTCAGCTATTATATGGAAGGAATCAGAGGGGAAAAGTCAATGACAATGTTAGGGAAATTCTAGAATTATTGAACGAAAGTGATAGGGATCTAGTCAAGGTTAGGCAGGAGGCTGAAGAGCGAATAGAAAGTTCTCAGGTACTAAACAAGAACTATTATGATGCTAATCGTAAACCAGCAAATCAGTACAAAGTTGGACAATATGTTATGATGGCCAATTACGACACCACCCCTGGTGTAAACAAAAAGCTAATACCAAAATATAGAGGCCCTTATGTAATTAGTAAAGTTTTACCAAATGATCGTTATGTAGTTACTGACATAATAGGATTTCAAAACACTCAAATGCCATATGATGGAGTTATTGAAAGTGTCAGATTAAAACCTTACGAACATCTTGTTACTGACAATTAGAATATTGAGTGCATTAATGTAGAATTGTATGTATTCTATGCTAACTATGTTCATTAGGTGTATCATTTATGTACTAGTTTCTTTATTTTAAAATTTGACATATCAATTCTACATGTTGGATAAGAAATATGTTTGTTTATTTCATCAATAATACTTATGACAAAATTTTAAAAGTAGTTAAGTTCCTTTATGTTAATTTTAAACCTTATGTATACAAATACTATGAAAATTATGTTCAATTTTGGGTAAACTCTTATGTAATCAAAATTTATGGATACTATATTCACATTTTATAAGCTAACTATGTAGCTAATTATCATGAACGTTATTTGTTATGCTCAAGTTTTAGGGTTGATCGAGGGCGATCAAATGTCAGGATTGGCCGAGCTGTAGGCATTTTTAGTTAGGCAGCCGTTATTGCATTCAAGTATTATGATTTGCCTATACAGCCGGGCATTCGAGACATGCGCTCTGGCCAGGCATTCGAGACATGCGCTCTGTGCTTAAGGGTAGTGGGGAGATTATGTTAAAAGTCGTGGGACTGTGGTAAGACCAGGCCAGTTGTGTTAGAACGATTTATGATTATGCTTCGCGACGAAGTTTATGTACCATCCTGAAAAGTAATATATATTTATTTAACAAAAACCCAAAAATATTATTCGGATTAGTCTGAGCTTTTGATCTAGGTGCCCTACACAAAGAAATTTTTGCAAATGATTACTAAGTTTCCAGCAACCAGAATAGATGTAATCTTTGATCAGTATTGGTACCCTTCCATCAAAGACAACGAGCGGAGTCTTCGACATGAATCAACACTAATTGATTACTCGATTTCTGGACCTGATCAAATCAGACCAAATGATTTTATTAAAGAAATGCGAAATACCAAGTTCAAGGAAGCTCTTATTGAATTTTTTAATGTGCATTGGGCAACGGATGATGTTGCGCCGTTTATTGGAAATAAACTAATCCACTTGAGTTTTAAAAACTGCTATTCATATAGATCCAATGACGGTATAGTTGAGTCAAGTATCGTAGCAGATTTGTGTTGTAAGTCTCATGAAGAAGCAGATAGTAGAATTATTTTCCATGCTTGTAGCATTATGGATCAGTCTAATATTGTAATTAGAAGTTCATATACTGATATTTTAATAATCATGCTGGGAAATATGGTTAACGTGAAAAATCCTTTTTCTCACATTTGGATGCTAATCGGGACAGGTAACAACGAAAGGTTTATTGATGTCAGTAAAATATACACACAACTTGGTCCACTTCTAGCTAAAAGCTTAATTGGCTTCCATGCTTTCACTGGTTGTGATTTTAATCAAGCTTTTTTTAATCGAGGCAAAAAAAACCTCTCGCGTTACTGAAAAATAACGTTGTGTTTCAAGAAGCATTCGCTGCTTTCGGTGACATTAGTCTGACTGAGGACACCTTACTTGAATTGTTTAATGTTATCCAGAAGTACACTTGCCTCATGTACAATGCTAAAAAATCTATCGATGTTGATGATGGGAGGTTTCAATTATTTTTTCATTCTTACAAGGCAGCAGATACAAAAGAAAATTTTAATAAAAAACTCCGAAGCTTTGATGTAAGCTCGATTCCTCCGTGTAAATCGGAATTGTCTCAACAAGTTTTAAAGACGCATTATACGTGCTTTTCAGATAAAAGTATCCACCTTTAATAACTTTTGTAATACTGGTATTTAGAAAAAATCCAAAAACACGTCAATTTATGTTGGAAGGGGCAAGCATTATGACTTATTTAAACTTACTGGAAAAGCCACCCCCTCACCCCTAGCAGCATCCCCTTTATTTTTTTAAATTACTTTTCATATTTTTTATGTAAAATTTGGATACTCCTCTTTGAGCTGATTTCAAAAATTTATAATACTTGTAGGTTAAAGTGGTTAGTTTATGAGATAAACAATTTTTCTTTTAAGAGCACAAATTTTACTTATTATTTACTTTCACCTTATTTGCCTGTACTAAAATGGGTTGTACAACAGTTCAAACTCTTTAATCTTTTTAACTGTGCTATTTATTCTACTTAAAAAATCCAAACAACAAAAAACTCTACTTTTTATTAAAGTTTGACATTGTCAACTAGAATTTGTAGTGACTATTGATAGTGTAATTTGATACATTATTTATTTTGTTTCTCTGAAATGGTTTACTCTTTGCAAGAAAGAATTGAAATTGTAGGTTTATACTACCAAAATAATAATTGCGCAAGAGCTGCTGCTAGAATATTTAACGAATTACATGACGGAAGACATGCAACTCATAAGTATGTAATTCAACTTTACCACAACAGGGTCTGTTTGCAATAAAGTGCATAAGCGAGAGGGACTCGTAAATAACGAAGCAATCCAAGTGGCAATTTTAGGGCAAGTCAGCTTAGAGGTTCAACAACCCCAATCGTTGTCAACAATAAGTAGAGCGATCGGTGTTTCATCTTCTACAGTTTTCCGAGTTCTACATAAATTCAAGTACCACCCATACAAAGTTAAGTTGGTGCACGAGTTGAATGAAGATGATTTTGATCGTCGTCTAGAGTTTTGCGAATCAATGACGCAAATTATCAATAACAATCCACAATTGTTAAACAATATTTGCTTTTCTGATGAATGCTCATGGTCATTAAATGGCTTAGTAAGTAGACATAATTGTAGATATTGGGCTGAAAGTGATCCACATATTATGCGTGAATTCCATACACAACATCCCCAAAAGTTAAACGTTTGGTGTGGTATCCTAGGTGACCACATTGTCGGACCTTTCTTCATCAACGGAAATTTAAATGGTGAATCATATCTTGAGTTACTCAGGGAAGGGGTTGACCCACGTATTACAACAATAATAGAAAATGATGATAACCTTTCCGAAGATTTACTGGTATTTCAACAAGACGGAGCTCCCCCACACTATGCTATGCCTGTCCGACAATTTTTAAACGAAACATTCCCCGCTCGTTGGATAGGTAGAAGGGGGCAGATGATGGAGTGGCCACCTAGGTCACCGGATTTAACACCCCTAGACTTCTTTTTATGGAGGTATTTAAAAACAAAAGTTTATGCTACCCAACCAGAATCTCTGGATGATTTACGAGAGAGGATAGAAAATGAATGTCGACAATTAAATCCAGCCGTATTAAGCAATGTCAGAGAGGCATTTCAAAATAGATTATACCATTGTATGGAAGTGAATGGTACTCATTTTGAACACTTATTGTAACTTCATAATAAATAGCACAGTTAAAAAGATTAAAGAGTTTGAACTGTTGTACAACCCATTTTAGTACAGGCAAATAAGGTGAAAGTAAATAATAAGTAAAATTTGTGCTCTTAAAAGAAAAATTGTTTATCTCATAAACTAACCACTTTAACCTACAAGTATTATACATTTTTGAAATCAGCTCAAAGAGGAGTATCCAAATTTTACATA
Organism: Diorhabda carinulata; assembly: GCF_026250575.1. NCBI lineage: Eukaryota > Metazoa > Arthropoda > Insecta > Coleoptera > Chrysomelidae > Diorhabda > Diorhabda carinulata. Next base: position 12,450,345 of record NC_079473.1, read on the forward strand.
AAAAATATGAAAAGTAATTTAAAAAAATAAAAGGGATGAGGGGTGAGGGGGTGGCTTTTCCAGTAAGTTTAAATAAGCCATAATGCTTGCCCCTTCCAACATAAATTGACGTGTTTTTGGATTTTTTCTAAATACCAGTATTAAAAAAGTTATTAAAGGTGGATACTTTTATGTGAAAAGCACTGTATATCCAGCATTTGGAAAAATGCTCATATGAAAGAGCCCACATCATTGAGTCCTATGGAATATGGTTGGATGGAGATAGGAAACTGTTACGTGTTCAAGTGGTTCGACGGTGACCAACTTCCTAGCTCTGTCGGTGATTTAATTTTAAATTCTGAAGGTAATAACAGCATAGTGACACTATTTTAATTATCACTTATTTTTAATATCATAAGCTAACTTAAAAATTCGTATTTCTTTTTTACAGAATCTGATGTGGTGGATGAAGATTACTTCAAAGTTGCTGTTGACGATTCCGACGATGAAAATTAATAATAAAATTTATCATTACGAGACAATTTGGATTTTTATTTGTTTTTAATTATTTCCAAAAATGACTACATTCTGATATGAATAAATAAATATTTTCAATCAACCTTAGAAATTTTTTCTTTCACCTAAATAATCATTTCATATTTGCTACAGCCTTATAATAGACCTTTTTTCCTTATTATGCTCATGAAAAGTAGTAGATGTGATCGTTTATATATATATATATATATATATATATATATATATATATATATATATATATATATATATATATATATATATATATATTATAAGGCTTTTTTTATATTTACTAATATAATTCCGATATTATATAAATTCTACCAATGTAAAAATCACACCTATGAATACCTATTACTATACACGGATTGCAGGTAAGATTTTACTGTAAACCAGATACTAACAACCGGATAAAACAACAGCCATTTTTAATATTAGCTTAAAATAGATGGATAAATAATATACAAAAATGGCAGACATTGTTATTTTTCAATTCTTAGAGATGTATATTATAATATATTAAAAGGGCAGACGTCGTAAAATACTTTAAAAATCTCTTAAATTTTCTTACCTGGCTCACCTGAGAGACCCCAAACCCACCGCGGCCGGGCTTAGCTAGTACCCATTCCCTGTTTAGTGGGTACAGGACTCTAACTGGTCGAAAGTTCAGCTATGGTAAAATATGTACTGTCAGATTTAAGCTGGCTCTTAGACTAATTGTTTTTTACATCGAGAAGCACTTGTTACAAAATTTTTGCCATCAGATTTGAAAATAGTTCTGGAACAATGTGTTAAAATGGTTAATTATATCAAATCAAGACCATTAAAAAGTAGATTATTTAGTAAATTATGCCAAGCTATGGAAGACAAGTAAGAATCCTTGTTACTTCATACAGAAGTAAGATGGTTGTCCAGAGGAAAAGTTATATCTCGTGTGCTGAAATTAAAAGACGAAATGAAAATATTTTTTGAACAAAATAAAAATTATGAATTTGTTCATTTGTTAGAAGATAAAATATGGTGTACTAAACTGGCTTACTTATCAGACATTTTTTTTTTATTTTTAACAACATCAAGTATGCAAGGGCAATGAAAATATCTTAAACTCAACCGATAAGCTGGTGGGATTCAAAAAACAAATAACTTTATGGAAAATAAAGCTCAGGAAGGCAATTTAGAAAAGTTTGAGTCAGTCCCTAAAGACTGTTAAAAAACTATTAAATTAATTATTGTTGTTCATTTGACAACATAAGAAATTTGATTGGGTTCGCAATCCATTTCTCATAACGTATACTTCTGTATTTGACTTAACTTTGAATGAAGCGGAAGAACTCATTTTGCTTTCCAATAATCGAGATTTAATTTTAAAACATTCGGAAGAATCAATTAATTCATTTTGGATTAACATCAGATGCGAATATCCAATGATAGCCAAAAAAACTTTAAACATATTATTACAATTTTCCACATCTTATTTGTGTGAATTCGGATTTTCAGCATTAGCCAACATTAAAACTAAACAAAGATCAAGATTGTTAAATGTAGAAGCCGATACGAGAGTAGCATTGTCATTTTTACGACCAAATATAGATGAAATTATCAAAAAACATCAAGCTCAAATTTCGCATTAAAAATATTTTTATTATTAACTTATAATTAATCCCTTGATAAACATTTAGTTATTATTGTAGTATATATTAGTTTATTTCGTATATTTGAAATTTTTGTCATAAACTAATTTGGCAGTGTGTTGTAGTAAGTAAATAATTTATATCTTTTTCTTTGTGTGCCGCCAAATTTTGAAATCGTTAAATATGTGCCGCAACAAAAAAAGGTTGAGAATCACTGCACTAAGTTTTACAGGGGCCTACACCCAAAATATTGAATCCAGCTGGAGGCAGAGAAGAGAAGAAGAATATCGAGGGGGGCAATCAGAAGTAACTTTGACCTGCAGCTTCATGAATTTCTCTGGAGACAGCGAGTCCGACGAAAAAATGTGAATCCATTCGATGCAATCATAGTAGATATAAAATTTTTTTATCCTGGAAAGAATGATTGACCTCCAATGGAAGAGGATGAGGAAAATAACTATATTTTTGTGGAATAAAATTGGTTTTCATTTATTTCAATTGTTTTTATTGCTCTTTGGGAACCGGAAAATTCGTCGATGCTATCAATTCGGTCAGGTTAGATTAGGTTCGGTAAGTTAGGTTAGGTGCGTTTACTATCGTATTTCTAGTTTTTTTTCTTTCCTATCCAGGTATACTTTCTAAGTCCAGTCCAGTGACAATTCCCTATCATTTTTAACTTCCAATTCCTCTTGGCGTTTTTCGGAAATTTATCCCAAAGAGTTAACGGATCAACATATTTAGCAAAAAAATCGATAAACAGATACTAACTTTCCATATACGAAATACAATGCTAATTTGTTGAATGCTACATTTTTAGAACGTTCCAGTACCCAGTGTATATATACCTACCTGTTGTACCATTGTATGGTAAGTATTTTTCTCAAAGACTTCAAGAATGACCACTAATAGTAAATAATACCCGCAGTTGTGTGTATATTTACTGTTAGATGACGGATGAATTCTCGTATTCTGATTGAGTTATAGCCATATTGTGTATCGAAAGAATGATTGACCTACAATGAAAGAGGATGAGGAAAATAATTATATTTTCATTATTTCCATTGTTTTTATTGCTCTTTCGGAACCGGAAAATTCGTCGATGCTATCGATTCGGTCAGGTTAGGTTAGGTTCCCGAGTGGGTTGCTGGTCCCATACCGGGCGCCTCCCCAGGTGGTGGATAGGGGAACACCTCTCAGATATGGGTGGTACCGGCGAAATTAAATAGCCGGGGCGAACCAAAACCAGCATGGACGCGACGGTTCCTTAGGCGAAAGGCGGCACTCCAAAGGGCGGATAGAGCTCATAGTTGTGGTGAAAGCAATCTGTCTAGAGAAGGAAACTCGAACAAACAAAAAAATCAAAAAGAAAATGTCGGAAACAGAGAACGAGTTACCCCATGAGGGTACCATAATAGATGGGAAATCCTTCCCTGCTTTGGCAGGCTGCCCCACGGATTCTGGGGGAGGGGGCACTACTCCGATAGCTCACGGAGCCACGGGCTTCATGCGAATAGGAAAGGATAGAATTGAAAAATGCGGTCGGTTATCGTCGAATTCACATGGAATGAAGAAAAAATGAGGTCATGTACACCAGAAGAAATCTTACAAATTACAAAGAAATAAATCTTTGAGTTTAGCAAGCACACCAAAAAGGAAACTAATGGATACATCAATACAAGATGAATCTGGAATATACAAGAAAAAAGAAAGTTCGGAACTTTTCATTCTAAAGGAAACCCTGGATAAGATAACGTATCTATACTCCGAGCTTGAGGGGCATATCGAACAAAACACTAAAAGAGCGATTAAGGATATCCAGTTAGAACTGAAAAAAACAGATAAAAATAGTAAATGGGTCACAAATAACTAATTGGCTAGAGCAACACAAGTACGAAAAACCAGAAAAAATGACTTTTGAAATGGACACACAAACAAGTCCTCCAAAAAGAACAACAATCTTTAAAGAGGGGCCAGATGAAGGAACAAGAGAGCAGGTGGTTAATAAATGCTCCACATGCAAAGAAAAGAAAAGAAACGAGATAGAAAGAAATGAAATGGCAACACAAACCGATAATGATCTATTTAAGAAGAATGGTGTGGAACAAAGTACTCAAACCACATTTGGACAAAAACAAAACAAAAATCGTGAGTTTAGCAGAAATTGGCACATATCAAAAGTGGAAAGAAATTACTCAAAAAGAATGGGAGGAGAAACTATACACAAACACAGACATACAAGTGGGAAACCCTCAATGGAGAAAAACGAATACGAAATAAGTCCACTTAGACCTAATATTGGAAAAACACAAGTGCCACCCTGCATATAAATCAGGAGAAGACAAGGGCTCTAGATAATTTAACTAATATAAGAGTGGGCTATACTAGATGTAAAATCGAAAAAAAGATATATTTAAGTGTTCGAGATGCTGATCTTATAGTCATACGGCCGACTACTACAATGGATCAGAGAGAAAAGCTTTGTGCTATAAATGTGGCAAAGATGGACACCAAGCTAAAGAGTGCAGGGAAGGGGAAGCTAGATGTCTACTATGTAACGGCGAAAGTCGTACTACGGGTACCGGAAAATGCAAGGCATTCAAGAGATCGCTAAGTAAAAGTCGCAGATATCAAAGACTAAAGAAAAAAGAACACGAGGAACAAGAAGCAGAAGGAGAGAGAAAAATAGAGAATTAGAAACAATAAAAAATGCCTGACAAAAGCAAAATACTACCAATTAGAATAGTTCAAGTAAACTTGAATAGATGTAAAGCAGCACATGACCTTTTATCAATAACTGAAAAAAAAACTAGGGTTAGACTTTTTGACTATACCAGAACCAAACATAAGAGAAATGGAAAACCCATGGTGGTTTCATGACAATAACCGAGATGTCACAATAAAAATAAGTAATAAAAAGGTTCCATTGTGTGAAAGTGGCGCAAAAAACGGTTTTATATGGGTGGACGTACCAGATTTTATCCTGCTCAGCTGCTAGATTGCTCCTAGCAAAGACATTCAAGAATTTCAAGAGATCTTGGCTACTATCGGTAAAAAAATTTCTAGTACCCATAAAGATATCATTTTAACAGGGGACTTTAACGCTAGTGCTAGGGAGTGGGGTATGCCCAGGACAAATGAAAAAGGCAAGATATTATACGAGTGGTTAACGGAAAGTAATTTGGTACTTATTAATAAAGGCACAGAACCTACATTCCTTAGCGGTAATAAAAGCTCAATCATAGACCTAACAATGACAAAAGGGAGAATAGGGACAAAAATAATAAACTGGAGAATACTTGAGGAGGAAACCTTAAGCGAACATAGGTACATATACTTCGAAATTCAACAGGAATCAATAACGGATGAAAGCAGCAAAAACCCAAAAAATGGATGGAACCTGGCACGACTTAATCAAACAAGGCTCATCAGAGCCATAAATGAGGCTGGAGAAAAAAGACCCGCTAGAAACACCAGAGCAAGTGTCAAATATATTACAAGAAATATGTATTGCTGCAATGCCAAAAAGAGACACAACGAATGTCAGAAAACCAGTATACTGGTGGACTGAAGAGATCGCAGAGTTAAGGAAAGCATGTTTGGTTTCAAGGAGAAAGCTCACCAGAAGAAACAGAAAGCAAGCCACAGTTAACAACACAGAAACAGAAGAAAGCTTTGAAAACGGCCATTAATAAGTCGAAAAGGTACTGCTGGAGTAAGATATGTGAGGAAATAAATAACAATCCGTGGGGAAAAGGATATAAAATTGCGACAAGGAAACTAAAGCTTAAAACAAAAGGGCAACCGCTCACAATGAGAAATGCAATAAAGATAGCAACAACACTTTTTCCTTCGCGAGAGGAAACCTCCTGGGAGCAGGTGATGATTAACAGCCGGTACCAGAGGTAACAGCAGAAGAAATAACAGAAGCTAGCAAAAAACTTAAACTAAAAAAAGCACCTGGCCCGGATGGCATACCAGTCGAAGTACTACAGGCAGCTATACAAAAGAAACCGGAAATGTTCTGCTCGGCCTACAGTAATATGCTAAAAAGTGGAGAGTTCCCAGAAAAATGGAAAATAGCAAGATTAGCAATAATTGAAAAACCAAGGAAAAATCCAAACGAAGAACCAAAGTACCGACCAATATGAAAGAGGCAGGATATACAAAACCGCTCACAAAACATAAAACAGACATCCCGAAAACGGAGAACACCTTGACAGCGCTATATGCGGACGACACCGCAATAGCAACGAGATGCGTTAAGGTGAAAAACATCACGAAAAGACTCCAAAACGCTGCAAAAGAGATTGACGAATGGTGCAAAACATGGAAAATACAAGTCAACTGCGAGAAAAGCCAAGCAGTTCTCTTCAAGAAAAAAAGGAGCCACCAACCCGACCGGAAAATAAAAATTAACAACGAAGAAATCCAGTGGACAAAAAAGGCCAAATACCTAGGCGTAACGCTAGACCAAAGTCTCACTTTCAACGAACACGTGAAAAACACTGTCGACAAAGTGAGACAAGCGAGAGCAAGACTAGGCGGATTAATCGGTAGAAAAAGCAAGTTAAAGACGGAAACAAAACTCAGATTTATCAGGAGTATAATAATACCGATTATAACGTACGCCTCTGTTGCCTGGGGACACACGTGTAACACAAACAGGAAGAAACTACAGGCTCAACAAAACATAACGCTGAGACAAGCACTAAATGTTCACTGGACAACAAGTAGCGAGGAAATATACGGAGAAACGGGACCTGAAAAAGTATTAGACATTATGGACCATAGGGCAGTAAAGCTATTCGAGGAGTTGGTAACGCACCCCAACGAAGAATTGAAGGAACACATAAGATACACTAAGGAAGACTACAAGAAACACAAGAGGCCCAGAAGACAATTGGATAGGTAAAGTAGGTTAAGTAAGGTCAGTAGAAGTAGCAGATTAGGTTAGTATAATAATAATAAAAAAAACCAAAAAAAAATTCCAATCCACAATCCTAGGTTTTCAGAGTCAACCTACAAGAGGACACACCCCGACACGGTAACTCTGCATTTCATAAGCAAATGTAGAGTTATATATCGGGGACAGCTATAGAGAAGGCGAAGGACCACTCGTAATAGATCCTTTCCTACCGGTAGGAGGTAGGAAGAGGTTTACCCGAGGCAGCGAAACACACACACATGAAGACGTCCAGACCAAGAAGCCAAGAGTGTATAGCCAACAGGCTGATCTCTTAACAAAAAGATAAGACATCCCAGAATCTCCCATAGACCTCAGGGGAGAAGAGGGGGTCTACGCGCGAAACTGCGACGCGAAAGTGGATGAGGACCTGTCGAAATGACAGGGGGTGGTGGAATGTTCTTCTTCGCACCCACTCGTGGATTTATCCGGGGGTGGATGCCTAGAGGGACGGGCTCGTCTCAAGGGAAATTGTGTGTGTGTGTGTTAGGTCAGTAGTATCCCTGTGTATCTCGAGGTGTAAACATCGATTTAAACAGTGCGTATAACATAGTGAGTTCGAAGTGACAAAGTGATTATAAAACCAGATAAAAATTCAGAAGTGCGGAAACATCAAACTCGCGACGAATGGGGTCCTAAGACCCCACGGAAAAACGGGAGAGACATGAAAGTGCGTACATCCGTGTACTCAAATAAATTTGGTGAAATACGGAAAGTGAGTGTGAAGGGGAAAACCCTAAAAACAATTGAAAACCCGAAAGTGAGCGAAATGAACGGCAGCAAGAAGTAACAACTACTCCAGTAGCACCATGGAAGAAGATCAATAAACCCCAACATCCCTACAAAAAACAAGTTTGGTGTTCTCAATAACGAGAATTTAGACAAATATAAGAAAGCTCAAGCAGCGCGCCTATATGACGCGAAAAAACCCTGCCACCCCTGGTTTTACTAGGCACGATACCTAAATATGATGAGATCGTGAAAGAAATCACCCATATTATAGGATCCAGAGATTTTCGCCTGATCATCAACAGGAATAGACGTGAAACGGAAATTCACTTAAAAAACAAGGATCATTATGATCAAGTAAAGAGTGAACTGAAGCAGTCACAAAGTGAGTTTTTCACATACACTGATAGGGAGGAAATCTTGAAAAAATTAGTAATGAAGGCAGCACCGGGCCTAAGTCTGGAGGCAATTAGAGAAGAAATGTTGAGTGAATATCACATCAACGTAGAAAGAATAATTGCCATGAAGTCAAGAAAACAAAATGTTGAAAGCCACAGTTACCTCCTCCACTTCAAAAAAGAAGTGAATTTGAAAGAACTTGAAAGAATATATATATATATATATATATATATATATATATATATATATATATGTTACCGGCAATGTGTATAATCCGGTATTGTATATGTTACGTCCCAAGCCCGATCTTGTACGGAGTCGAGCTTCGTACAATGAATTTGTACGAAGTCCGATCTGTACAAGCCATTTTGTACGAAGCCGAGATTGGCGGACTTCGGACAGAGATGATTGTACGAAGTCGACTCTGTACAACGCTGGTTGTACGGAGTCGGAGCATCGATACTCACTCGGTAATGAGCGCGCCATTAAGATGTTAGTAAACACAAACGTAGTTATTGTGTTTGAAAGTATGTTCTCCGGCTAGTTGGCTACCATCTATTGTCGAGTGTAGATTGAAAACGGATTGAGATTGAAAATGAATTTGGACACGATGAAAAGAGTATTTGAGGAAAAGTTAGCTGTAATCACAGTAAAAGGCAATTCAAATGCTATTGAAAGTGAAAAAAAGTACAAGGAGTTACTTGAAGTGTGCTTAATGCTAAAAATAAAAAAGCAGAAATCGTCGTTGGAATACAGGCGTTTGCGAAAGTTTGATGTGTTGTCAATTGGTGATAGTTTGAAATTGATATTTCCGTTACGAAAGTCTTCAAATAGTGAAATCAAAATGTATGTTCACAATGAAGATCTTTTTGATTTACTACAAAAGGTGCACTGCGAAACTAGCCATGGAGGTTTGCACAAAATGTATAGCGTACTCAAAAATGCTTACGCTAATGTGACAAGAGACGTTGTACTTATTTATTTGAAATGTTGTGAAACCTGTATCAAGCGTCGAGTGCATCCTAAAAAGGGACTTGTTGTGAAACCTATCATCACAAAAGAAGAATATGGACGAGGACAAGTTGACCTTATCGATATGCAAACTTGCAAGGACGGTGAATTTAAATTCATACTAAATTATCAAGATCACTTGACAAAATTTGTTGTGCTGCGACCATTGAAATCAAAAACAGCCGTTGAAGTGGCTTACAATTTGATCGATATTTTCTGCCTATTGGACGCTCCACAAATCTTACAGTCGGATAATGGTCGTGAATTCATCAATAATATTATTGATGAATTAAAAGTTATGTGGCCGCATTTATTTGCAAATAGTTCACGGCAAACCTCGTCACTCTCAAAGCCAAGGAAGCGTTGAACGAGCCAACCGAGATGTTCAAGGTATCTTGCGGGCATGGATGATTGACAACCATTCTGCGAAGTGGAGTGAAGGTTTAAGATTTTGTCAATTGCAGCACAAGCTTGCACTCTGGAATCAAGCAATCACCATTCGAGGCACGGTTTGGACGTAAAGCAAAGATGGGACTGTCGAGCAGTAATTTTCCTAACGCTCTCCTGTCAAAATTGGATACTGAAGAAGCTTTATTCGAATTAGTGGACTGTATTCACGTTGAAAATCCATTGAAAGAAGCCACTGCTAATCCAAGGTATGTTCAGAAAAATTAAATTTCAATTACATGACGCCTGCAATTTTTTAATTCGCAAAATTATTTTTTTTTTCAGTGAACCTGAAGAGTCTTCTAGTATAGATAGCCAGATTGAGTTGAGACAAATTGATGAGCGACAAGAATTGATTACTAAAAATCAGAGATTAGCAGTTGATGGTCTCGAATGGCAAGCCAAGCGTATGCGACTAGAAAGTGATGCTAAATTTTTACCTTTGAGTCAAGGTACAAACGTCACGATTCCAGTTCCTGAAGTTGATCGAAGTAAAGGAGATCTTCGAAATGTCATTGGTAAGCGGTTGATTACATTTTCCACGCAAAATCAATTTTAAATTCTAATAATCTATATTTTACAGGAGGGATTATGGATGTTACCGATGACAATTTCTACAGAATTGGCACGAAGAGTGGGGTTATTTCTCGGTTGAACAGTCGCAATCAAATTATGCCGTCCGATACTTCTTTTATAAACATTGACGATGTGCCTCAATTGGACGTTGCTTTGCGAACAGTTAATAATGAAACATCTCTTCTAGGTGGCCAAGGTTTTGTCAAGTGTAGTTGCACGACTAAATGCACAACCAAACGCTGTGCTTGTAAAAAAAAGGTCTTTTATGTAATTCAAAGTGCCATAATTCTCTAAGCTATGCTAACAAATAGAGTTTTGTTATTTAATTAGTATAATATTGATGGACTGCTTTAATGTAACTAGTTTTTTTCACTTACGACCGCACATTTTATATACAGAAAAGATGTTGGTTATCATCATTCATTATTTTATATGTAATTCATAAATATAACGTTTATCTTGCTTTTAACCGGCATATATGCCAGTGATGATCGGATTATATTTTGAATTCAGTTTAAATTCGTGAATGAATCAGCAGTAAGCTGTTGATCATTTATTTTCTTGTATAAAATATGTACTATAACTGCGAATAGCTAATTGTGCTCACAAAATGCAATAAAACTTGGAGTTAAATTATAATGTATACCAAATACAATGCTTATAAGATGTGATTTGTTGTATATGCGTGTACTACTTCGGAATAACGCGCCCATTACCGAGTGAGTATCGATGCTCCGACTCCGTACAACCAGCGTTGTACAGAGTCGACTTCGTACAATCATCTCTGTCCGAAGTCCGCCAATCTCGGCTTCGTACAAAATGGCTTGTACAGATCGGACTTCGTACAAATTCATTGTACGAAGCTCGACTCCGTACAAAATCGGGCTTGGGACGTAACATATACAATACCTAGGCAATGTATAGAATACCTAAAACGGGCAGGTAAAGTATGAAATAGAATTTATATAATATATATATATATATATATATATATATATATATATATATATATATATATATATATATATATATATATATATATATATATATATATATATATATATATATATATATATATATATATATATATATATATATATATATATATATATATATATATATATATATATATATATATATATATAATATATAATGGGTATTCTATACAATGCCAAACTTGCAGCAGGTAATGTAATACTCGAACGCAATTGTGGTTATTACAAACAAATAAGTACGGTAAGCTCCATAGAACCCTGACACCCTTCCTAGAGGCGCCATTTCAAGCATTAATGGAAGTGAATCGTTTTAGCATGACCGTTCACTCGCGAGTGTACGCCGCACGCGGGTATCCTTTGCAAATAAAATTAAATCCTTTGACAAGAGACGGCACGGCGCCAAGGCGGCGCGATCAAAGTAAGTTCGTTTAGATAATGTCGGTACACCCGAACGCAATTGTGTTTAATAAAACAAAATACGAATAAAAATTATCGGGACACACAAGCTAGGTGCAAAGATAATTTTAATCAAAAATATGCGAAAGTAGGTAAATTCAAAGTAAAATTACACCACAATTCTTCATCACTCGAGCTGTCAGAGTTACTACCACCCGTATTTTTAATAAGAGAACCATTATCACGCTCTGAATCCAAAACAAAATATTTAGGTTATTTTAGTTTATTTTCTTCTGTTATTGCGTGAACTACGTATACTTATGTTCCACATAAATGTGGAATTACCTTTTTTATTAATACTTTCTTTTAGTTTGACTTACGGCTGGAGCGTCTGTAGGTTGCTACGGAGGTAAGTACATAGGTGTAATTTATCCAGAATCTTATCAAATGTCGGATTTTTTGAGGATAAATTCAATTCGTAGTACAACAGTTCACAAACACAATCTTTCACTACGGAGGCGCTTCGATATAAAACTGTCAATTTCACTTTCGGGTGTACGCCGCACGCGGTAGCCTTTGTAAATAAAATTAAATCCTTTGACAAGAGGCGGCGCGGGCGCGGCGGGCGGGTGGCCGGTCAGGTCAAAGGAGCCGCCGCTTGAGAAAAAGGATACCGCGGGCGGCCGGTCAGGTCAAAGGAGCCGCCGCCGCCGCTTGAGAAAAAGGATACCGCAAGCGGGCGGCCTTTCAGGTCAAAGGAGCCGCCGCCGCCGCTTGAGAAAAAGGATACCGCGACACTATTTAAGCAAACAGCCGCATTTCTCCATTTCATTTCGCGACGTGCGATGATACTGTTAACACGTGTATTGAGCTATTTGCGTCACAGTTATTATTTTTGCTAATTTTCGTCAGGTAGGAAAGTAATTTAATTTATTAAAAAATGGCGGCCGAACAACGAATAGCTGAGATGAAAGAAAGATTTTATTCACAATTACAAATAAAAAGAGAAGCAGCAAATACAAAAAATCGCACGTTTATTGAAAAAAATCGTTATGAACAATTGATAGAAGAAACAAAAAATGCAAAAACGGCTGAAAAAAAGGCTTCTCGGGATTACTGGTTATTGAATGATGTTATGATGTTATAACTGTTGGTCAGAAAGATAAGTTGATTTTTCCTGTGGATGCTACTACAAATAATATTATATATTACGTTGCTGATACTGAATTATTTCAAATACTTCACGACGCACATCAAAGTATCGGCCATGGAGGACGAGACAGAATGCTGAAGGAGCTTTCTTCAAGATATAAGAATATAACTCGCCACGATGTTGAACTATTTTTGCAACTTTGCGAACCCTGCCAGCAAAAACAAAAAGGAATAAAAAAAGGGATTGTCGTGAAGTCCATACTTTCAACAGAATTTAATTCTCGCTGTCAAGTAGATTTGATAGACTATCAATCTCATCCAGACCGGGATTATAAATTCAAAATGGTCTATCAGGATCATCTCACAAAGTTTGTCATATTAAGAGGAAGGAAGAAACGCGCTGAGGAAGTAGCGTACAATTTACTGGATATTTTTCGCAAACCGAGTGGTCAGTAATCTTAAAATATACTGGCCGAACTTAAAAATTGTACATGGCAAGCCTAGACATTCCCAAAGTCAAGGGAATGTCGAACGAGCTAACCAGGACATTGAAAACATGCTTACAACTTGGATGCAAGATAACGATAGCGAACGTTGGAGTGATGGTCTGCGATTTGTACAACTCATGAAGAATAGGGCGTTTCACTCAGGAATCAAAAGAACACCTTATGAAGCTCTTTTTGGGTCGAAAATAAAAGTTGCTTGTCCTTTATGCGCAAAAAACGCCTTTTCGAAAGAAAACCGCATCAGAGCCAAAGAGAATTTGATAGTACAAGCTCAGAAAATGCTTAAAACCAGAAGTCGATAGAGGTCGTGGTGATGCTCGCAATATACTGGCTGTAGTATTACACAAAACTGATGACGATCTATATCAACTAGGCACAAAGCAAGGCGTTGTCAAGACATTGTATTCAAGACAACAGTTCACTGTTTGCCATCAGAAATTACTGCAAGAAGAAGACGTCCCCAATCTGGAAACGACACTCCGTACAGTTGCGACTTTTCAATCTACGGGGACAGGACAGGGCTTTGTGAAATGTAGCTGCAAAAAAAACTGTGACTCTAAAAAGTGTTCCTGTGTCAAAAGTAAGGCTTTGTGCTCTTCAAAGTGCCATAATAGTTTGTCGTGTAAGAATAAATAAAACCTACTTTTACTTAAAATTGTGAATGCCTATTAGACCTACTTTTTGTTATAAAGAGAATTGTTTTGTTTGTGAAGTTCAATTACAAAATTACTTATATTATGTTAAAAGATACTTGTTATGTTACAAACAAGAAGAATTTTAAGTTTCCTGTTATTTTTTTGTGATTTTAAAGTTGATAATAAAGTTTATTTCAAGTAAATACAACAAATGTTTTATTTGTCCGCTATTTGATAAGTAAGTCTTAAGATTTATTTATTTTACACATTACCGGTGAACCAGCAGGTATTCTATACAATCCCTAGGAATTGTATACAATACCAAGGTAAAGTATGAAATGGACAATGATATTCATGATATTTCATACATTGCCTGGACGCCCCAGGGATTGTATACATTACCTAGGGATTGTATACAATACCTGAATTATACACATTGCCGGTAACATATATATATATATATATATATATATATATATATATATATATATATATATATATATATATATATATATATATATATATATAGGGTAAGTCCGGGACAGATAGCCCAACGTGTAAGATGACCCATTTCAATATTTCCGCAAATTTTAACTTTACGTTTAGCGTTATTTTAGCCACCTTCTAATATTCATGTCGTGCATACCGTGCTCCATTTTTGAATAAATTTAGTGAGTTTTTGGGTAAGTTATTACAAAAATTTTATTTTGCATGCCTTAAAAATAATTAAGGTCCGTTTTAAGAATAATTGTTAACTCCAACATAGTTTTTTTCGGACTTATTTATGGCAAATCTTAAGTTTGGGATTGTTTGAGGTTATGTTAAGATGACGAAAGTTTCTTTATATCCTAGTACATGCGAGATATAAAGTGGGCCATCACTCCCATGCATTTGGGACAGATGGCCCAATGGACATTCGGGTTAGTTGGCTCACGGGCCATCTATCCCGAAGTGTGTAGGTACTTATTACAGTGCTTATAATTTATTGCAGATTTTAGAATCATGCCAACAAAATATATTAGAAAAGGGACAGTGCAAAGGGGAAAATGGACTGAAGCCGACCTACTCCGGGCTGCAGAAGCAGTTAAAAACGGTGTGATGGGCTTGAGAGAAGCATGCCGCACTTTCAACAACATTCCTCCTCCAACACTTAGAAGGCGACTTAAAAATAATGACTTTATCAAAAGAACTCTTGGACCGCCTTGTATCCTTGGCATCCAGAATGAATTAAAAATTAGGTTTCATATACAAAAGCTACAAAAACACGGATTTGCGCCAACTCGTGAAAATGTCAGAGCAATGGCGTTTCACCTGGCAGATCAGCTTAAAATTAAACACCCTTTTAATAGAGACAGTAAACTTGCTGGTTATGACTGGTTACATATGTTTTTACAACGACATCCAGACTTGAGTGTTAGAAAAGCTGAGGGTGTATCACTAGCTCGATGCAACGGTATGAATAAAGAAAAGGTCTCGGCGTACTTTAATCTGTTAGAAACAACATTAATGGAGGCCGGTTTAGTAAACAAGCCTGGTCATATATTTAATATGGATGAGACGGGTCTCCAACTTAATAATAAGCCAGGTTATGTTATTGCTCAGAAAGGCTCAAAAAACGTTGCCGCAATAACATCATTAGAAAAGGGAGAAACAATTACAGTAATCTCATGTTGTAATGCAGAAGGTTTTTACATACCACCAGCTTGCATTTTTAAGGGCAAAAATAAAAAAACCGAGTTTGAGGATGGTATGCCTCCGGGTTCTGTGGTTTACATGAACGAAAAATCCGCTTATATTAATACGGATTTGATGTTTACCTGGTTAAAAGAACATTTTGTTCCACGTAAACCAGACGGAAAAATTCTACTTTTACTGGATGGTCATGCCAGTCATTGTAATTCGGTAGAAATGCTGGAATATGCCGATGAACATAATGTTATTCTGTTTTGTCTACCTGGTCATACTACTCAGTTCCTTCAACCCTTGGACAGGTGTTTCTTTAAAAGCCTGAAAGCCTTTTGGAATAAAGCTTGCAATACATTTGTAAAAGCAAATCCTGGTAGGAAAATTTCTCGTATGCAATTTGGTCAATTGTTGTCGGAGGCGTGGTCAAAAGCAGCAACTGTTGATAACGCTGTGTCGGCTTTTAAATCTACAGGAATCTGCCCATTTAATCCTGGTGCTATACCAGAGTATGCCTACTTGGATTCTGAAGATGAAAAATTAGATCCCAATACTTCTGCAGGTTAGTGTAAATTTAGAGACCTCTCTTTAAACTAATTTTTTACCTTTTAGTTTACGCTACTGAATCTAATAATACCACTCAAACAAAAGACGATAAAATGCCCTCTACTTCAGCCTTAGAGTTAGAACCTGAACCGGAGCTGATAAATACCGATAAAAACACTCCCGAAACACTTCTTAACAAATTCTTTCCGGTGTCCAGCTCCTCATCAGCTAGCATTCAGAGAGTACGAAAGAAGGCAGAGCAAGTGGCAGCCGTTTTAACATCCCCAAGTCACATTGAAAAAAAAAGATCTGCTTTTAAACAGAAGAAAGAAGAAGATCAGAGAAAAACATCAAAGAGGAAGGCTCTGCATGAGAAAAAGAATAAAAGAAAAAATCAAAAAATTGAAGATGAATCAACGGACGATGATACTGATGCATTAGATGGGTTAGTGACTCAGTCTGATGATAGTCCGGACGAAGATGATGCAACAGAATGCCTTGGATGTGGTGAAAAATATAATGTGACCACGAAAGCCGATGATTGGATTCAATGTCTACACTGCCAGAGATGGTTTCACGAAAGTTGTTCGAAATATTTGAACCTATGTGACCTTTGTGGTAAAAACTTATCAAAGAAAAGAAAGTAGAAATACACATTTCTGTTGGGTCAACTCACCCTATATCCTTGGGCCAACTAGCCCATAGTATGTGGGAGAGTTGGCCCAGACAGTATTAAAGAGAAAAAAATTTTTTTTTCATTACCTGTTTGCCTTTTCTTTAAAACTAGTTTATAATCTAATGTTTTTTGGTTCTTATATGTAATACATATTTTGCGTTTAAATATTCGTTTTGATTTTGATTTTATCTCATTTTAAAAAAATCGGAGCCAACTTTCCCGGATATATATATATAAGAGGTATTCAGAATATTGGCGTTAAATGGGAAATGTATATGAAGAAAAATACAGTCTCCCAATGCTTCAGATGCCAACGCTTCGGGCACTCCCAAGCAAATTGTTACGCACAACCTAACTGCGTGAAGTGCGGTAAACAGCATGATACCAAGGCATGCGATAAAACCAGAGATGAAACACCAGCATGCGTGAACTGTGGCGGTCAACACACCGCCAACTACACACAATGTGAGAAATACATTGAATACGTGGACAAAATAGAGAGGCAAAAGGAAAACAGGCATAAGCCCAAGGTACCTAACAACAAAAAGGACATTTGTTAGTTCCAGAATAAAAGAAAATATTAGCTTTGCTGAAGCCACCGCCGGCCCCAGCTCTACAACGAGACAACCACCTAAGTACGTAAATAGCAACAACATAAAGGACAAAACGAGCGAGCTAAGCGAACTTATGAGAGAAATAAATGAAATATGCGACATAGATAAAATGATAAGTATATTGACAAATTTGAAACAAGAGCTCCTAGGAGCAAGAAACTTTCTTGAAAAAGCTCAGATATTTATGAAATACGAAAACATATATTATGGACCATAAACAAGTGAACAAGAAAATAAAAATCATGCAATGGAACGCAAATAGCATAAGGAAAAAAATATACCAACTAAGAGTAATTGGCCAATAGGAGTAAACCTGACATAATAATAGTGACGGAAACAAAATGCAAAGGTAACAATACACCTCCTTTTATTCCAAACTATTCACTAACGTACAAAAATAACGAAAACAAGGCCGAAGACGATGTAGCTATATATACAAAGACGAACATTGAATATAATAAAATAGAAACGCAGACACAATCATTAGTAACGACAGGCATCAGAATCGGCAACACAGACATTTATGCAGTATACAGGAAACCGACAGCAAGAAACACAGTAGACAACTTAAAAAGACAAGAAATCGAAAGCCTAATGGAGGAAAATCAAAGTGTCATAATGGCGGGTGACCTGAACGCTTGGCATACCGAATGGGGTGTGAACAACAAATGCACCCCCATAGGCAAGAAACTCCACAAGATTGCAGAAGACAACGGGTATGTTATCTACGCCCCTGACGAGGCTACTCGAGTCAGTGGAGTGACAGGACATTCGAATTCAACAATCGACATATTCATCACAAAAAACATAACGCTCCAAAACACAAAAGCACTTGACGAACTAAACTCAGACCATAAACCTGTGGCAACGGAAACGACAAACAACGTCAAATAAATCGAAATACCAGACAATGACATATACGACTACAAGAACGCCAGATGGGATAACTTTCGACAACATTTAAACGAAAACATTAACATGAACCGTTTCATAGACGACGCAGAAACAATAGACAAAGAAATAACAAAATTGACAAAAACAATACAAAAAGCAATGACAGACCATACACCACTAATAAAGTATAAGACAAAAAACAACAAAATCAACGAGGAGACAAAAGACATGATAACGATGGAAAACAGACTAGGACGACAATACCAGACACCCGTCACCCGAACTACGAGACAAAATCTACAAAATAAATACAGAAATCAACGCCAGACTCGAATCACTTGAAATAGAACAATGGCATGCAAGAATCAGAAAAATAAACGAAAGCGGAAACAACGTCTGGAAAATGATCAAGGCCAAGAAAGACCCAAGCGAGAAGCTGAATGCAATAGCCGAACAAATAAGAAGAAATCATAATCTAACTAGTCACAAGTCAAACGATGAAACGAAAACACTAGTAGAAAACCAGTTAAACGAAATAATGAACCAAGAAAACGACGAAACAACGAGCACAAACCCTGAGGAGATAAAATACATCATAAGAAAAATGAAGAATAATGGCGCCAGTTGAAGATGGAATCCAGGCCATTGTTCTAAAAAATCTTCCCAAAAAGGCTGCAGCTTTACTACATAATTAATGCAGCAATAAGACTGAATTATTTCCCAAAACCATGGAAAAATGCTAATATAATCCCGATCCGAAAACCCAACAAAGAAGTCAACCGGCCAGGTAGCTATAGGCCCATATCTCTTCCCAACACCATGGGCAAGATATGGGAGAGAATTATCCAAAAAAGAATTAACTCTCACCTAGAGAAGAAACAAATAATCCGATCAGAACAATTCGGATTTAAGAAAAATCACACAACTGAACTACAGCTAGCCAGGATAATAGACCACGCTAAAACGGAACTTAATAAAAAACAACGAAAGCCAGGACTAGCCACGCTCGACCTAGAAAAAGCTTATGACACAGTGTGGGAGAAAGCACTTATATCCAAGATGAAATCAGCACAGATACCAACGAACTTAATAAAATCAATAAATAGTTTAAACATAGGAAAAGTAACAAATATATCATGCCCGAAAGACTCCCGCAGGGAAGTGTACTTTCTCCGACACTGTTCAATATTTTCATAAACGACATACCGACTAACGAAAAAACAAATATAGCACTATACGCAGACGATACCGCAATATATACTTTATCATTCCAAAGAAAAATCATAACAAAAAATCTAGAAATACATATAGCCGAAATAAACGAATACTGTGACAAATGGAAAATCCAAATCAACATAGAAAAAACCCAGTTTATGATATTCGCAAATGACACCACACCGACACCATCGACAATAAAAATAAATAACCAAATAGTAAACGAAAACAAAACCATAAAATACCTGGGAATTCACCTCGATAGGAAACTGAATTTTGGAAAACATGTGGAAGAAACAAGAAGGAAAGCCTTAATTACTAAGAGACATATACAACCCTACATTTACAAAACATCCCAACTTGGAAATAAACTAAAAATTGCATTATACAACGCTTACGTCAAATCTATTTTATTATATGGCTGCTCGGTATGGTGCTCAACAAAAAATACCAATTTCAAAAAATTACAAACAATAGAAAACGACTGCTATAGACTGATAGCAGGTAAAAATAGATTAGAAATCAACAACAAAGAACTACAACGGAAATTCCAGTACACACCCATCAAAGACGCAATAAAAACCAGAACGAAAAAATTTTACGAAGAAAAGGTAAAATCCAACAAATTGGACAACAACCTTTCAATAACTCATACCGATATAGGCAGATAAATAACATACCCGAATAGAAGGCCAGGTAAATAAAAACCTGAAAAGGGCCAGGTAAATAACACAACTAATTGGAACGTCAGGTAAACAAATATCTGAATAGAAGGCCAGGTAAATAACATAACTAAATAGAAGGTCAGGTCACATACCTGGACAGAAATTCCTAGTAAAACTATACCTGAAAAGTTAGGTTAGTAGTAGTAGTGGATTAGGTTAGTCTAATAATGAAAAAAAAAAATACACAAAAAAAACAAAAAAAAAACAACAAAAAAGAAATTCCCATCCACAATCCTAGATTTTCAGAGTCAACCCACAAGAGGACACCCCCCGACACGGTAATTCTGCATTTCATACGCAAATGTGGAGATATACATCGGGGACAGATATAGAGAAGGCGAAGGACCACTCGGATTAGATCTTTTCCTGCCGGTAGGAGGTAGGAAGAGGTTTACCCTAGGCAGCGAAACACACACACACATTAAGACGTCCAGACCAAGAAGCCAAGAGTGTATAGCCAACAGGCTGATCTCTTAACAAAAAGATAAGACATCCCAGAATCTCCCATAGACCTCAGGGGAGAAAAGGGGGTCTACGCGCGAAACTGCTACGCGAAAGAGGACAAGGTCCTGTCGAAATGACAGGGAGTGGTGGAATGTTCTTCTTCGCACCCACTCGTGGATTTATCCGGGGGTGGATGCCTAGAGGGACGGGCTCGTCTCAAGGGAAATTGTGTGTGTGTGTAACTTCTAGTTGACTCCTAGACTTCGACGAGTGAACAAGTGCGAGAGTGAAGTGAAGTGAAACCGGACTCAGGTAGTCAGGTAGTCAGACCCTGATTAAACTTTCTTTTTTTGCAGGTAGCTGTGCCTTGACACAGCCTTTTATTTATAATGATAGAAAATACTTCCGCATGAAAGAATTGTGTTTGTTAACACAAATTTGATTGTGCGGAATTTATCCGTTTCCAAAACAGCCGTACTTCTCAGTACGGCTTAATAAATTTTTTTCAGTTAATTTACAGGTCATGAAGCAAAATAGGAAAACCAAGACAGAAAGTAACAGGCATGGAGCCTAAAAACTCCAAAAACAGGGAGAAACCCTACGACAGAGACTCGTCGTTAAAACGACAAAAAGAAGAGGTAATGATTGAGTTGTCAGAAATGATAAAAAAACAAAATACTGAATATGAAGCAATGATAAAGACGATGGGAGAACAAATTAAAATCTTTGAAGAGAAGATTAAAGATTATGAAGAGAGAAAGAGATTGCAAGAAATAACCTTATTGAGGCCCTAAAGCAATATACTAATAAACTGAAAGCCGAAAACGAAGCATTTGAAAGAAAAATCGAAGAGATGGAAAGAAATCCAACTACAGGAGGAGTAGATAATACGAAAACTCAGGAGAAAGTGAACGAAGAACCACAAAATGAAGACTGCCCCATGGAAGGAGACTATACGGAAGTGAAGAATAAAAAAAGAGAAAGAAACCAGAAAGACAATCATCAGAGGAAGACGACACATCAACGGACAAACAAGTCCAAGAAGAATTGAAAAAAATTAGAAAAGAACAAAGAAAACAGACAAAACCGGAGAGAAGGCCACCTCCGATAATACTGAAATCCCACTCATGTGGACAGCACTACGCAAACAGCTAGTGCAAAGAAAAATCGATGCCCAGTGTAAAATGGGAATACACATGGGGAAAATAACGACGGCGACGAAAGAAGATTTCAACAAAATGAAGATGTTCCTGAGCGAGTATAAGGAGATTGAGTGGTATACCTACCTACTCAACGAGGAAAAAGAGAAGAAGCTGGTCATAAAAGGACTGGCTGTTAACACCCCAGTGTCAGAAGTAGAGGAAGAACTGAGGGAAAATGGTCTGAGACCCAAAAAAGTATGGCAGCTGACAAGCCGTACACAAAGAAACGATGACAACACTCGAAAACTACTACGTATATACATGGTAGTAATCGAACCCGCAAAAGAAACAACTCATAAGAAGTTGAGATACCTCTGCCACACAAAAATAAGTATGGTAGAACAAAAAAGGCACGACGGACCTGTACAATGTTACAGATGTCAGGGATTTCACCACGGACAAAGCACGTGCAACATGGACGTGCACTGCGCGGGAGCGCATAGAGCGGCGGAATGCACGCTCAGCAAGACGGAAAAACCGAATTGCAGGAACTGCGGAGGAGAACACCCCGCAAAGAGGAAGGATTCTACACGCGAAACTGCGACGTGAAAGAGGATGAGGACCTGTCGAAATGACAGGGGGTGGTTGGAATGTTCTTCTTCGCACCCACTCGTGGATTTATCCGGGGGTGGATGCCTAGAGGGACGGGCTCGTCTCAAGGGAAATTGTGTGTGTGTGTGTGTGTGTCTGTTAACTTCTAATTCATTGTGTGTTTATCAAGGTTTCTGAGTAATGAGACTGGGCTGGTTACGGTCCTGTTCAGTTTACGTTGAGTGAACATCTGTGACTGTGTAGTGAAGCGAAAGCGGACGCGGGTAAGACCCAAATAAAACTTTTATTTTAGGTTGTGTCAGTCAGGCACATTTATTTTATACGCTTTAAGATTTTCTTCGCATGAGGAAAGTCTGATAATAAAGCTTTGATTGTGCGGAGAATTCCGTTATTTAAAGTGGCCGTACACTTGGTACGGACAAATATTAAACTTTTAAATTTCAGGCAATTTTAGAGAATTTAAAAAAAAAGAAAAATACAAACGAGAGTACAGGCATGGAGCCTGAAAACCCCAAATGTAGGGAAAAACCCTATGATAGGGGAACTTCGAGAGACAGAATGGCGAAAATCCTCGAAGCAACAAATAAGAGGCTGGAAGATGAACTGAAAAGAAGGAATGAAGAACAAAAGAGAACGGAGGAAGAAAACAAGCTCCTGAGAAGTAAAGTTGAAATGCAACTTGCAAGAATCGACAGCCTAACGGGAACAGTAGAAGAACTAAGCAAAAAACTATCAAAACTATTGGAACAAAACGAAAATAAACAAAAAAAAGGACAACCACAAGCGGAGAACAAAATGTGGGAGAGGAAATGTGAGAGCCCGACCATAATAATGGAGGATTCAAACAGCGAAGACTGCCCAATGGAAGAGGAGGATTTCACGCAAGTGAAAAATAAAAGGAAACGAAAGAAAACAAAAAGCAAACCTACGGGAGAAAACAAAAAAGACGACAATGAAAGTGAAAAAGAAATAGAGGAACAACTAAAAAAGATTAAGAGAGACGAGGAGGAAAAACAAAAAAAACCAGAGAGGAGGCCACCTCCAATCATATTGAAATCCCCACTGATGTGGACTGTTATCAGGAAACAACTGATACAGAGAAGTATCAACGCCCAATGCAAAATGGGCAGCCACACAGGAAAGATCACCACGCAATCAGTGGATGATTTTAACAAAATGAAGATGCTCCTGAGCGAGCACAAAGAAATAGAGTGGTATACGTACGCACTCAAAGAAGAAAAAGAAAGAAAGCTAGTGATAAAAGGACTAGCAGTGAACACCCCAGCATCGGAAGTAGAAATCGAGCTGAGGGAAAAAGGACTGAAACCCAAAAAAGTATGGCAACTCACGAGCTATACTCAAAAAAATGAAGACAAGACAAGAAAATTGATACCAATATACATGGTAGTTATCGAGCCTGCAGAAGAGCAGGCATACAAAAACTTGAGATATCTCTGCCACACGAAAATAAGTGTGGTAGAACAGAAGAAACACGAGGGACCTGTACAAAGCTACAGGTGCCAAGGTTTCCATCATGGACAGAGCACGTGCAACATGAACGTGCGCTGTGTAAGATGCGCAGGAGCTCACAGGGCTGCGGACTACACCCTGAGCAAAACCGAAAAACCAAAATGCAGAAACTGCGAAGGAGATCACCCAGCCAACTACAGGGGGTGTCCAAAAAATCCTAAAAAGGAAGAAACTAAAAAACAAACACCAAAAACAACGACACTAGGAGTCAGAAACGATTAAAACATCATACGGCGATATTAGAATAATATCAGCATACGTACGGCCTAACACCATAATACACGAGGAAAACGTGTTAGCAGTGCTCCCAGATAGAAAAAAAAGGCATTATCATAGGAGATCTGAATGCCAAGTCCCCTGCGTGGTACAGCACTAGAAGAAACAGACAAGGAAGAAAACTGGAAAAGATCATAGATCACCCTATCAAGCGATAGGACCAATAACACCGACACACTACCCACCAAACGGAGGAAGGCCCGAGGTTGAGGCTGTGTTGAGAGACATGACGATGCCTATAGAAATCGGGACTATAGATGGCGGCGACGCTCACTCACAATCGTCGTCACCATTGGTAGCGGCAACAAACATGAAGAACCGTAAGAAAAACTAACTGGGATAAATTCAGAAGGCTAACAGGACAGCTGTTAGCACCAATCACGTAAATAAGAAAAAAGGAGATGCTAGAAGAACAGGTCTGTTTCTTCGAAGAAGCACTATCAGATGCGATAAAACGAAGTACCACAATGACCGTAGCAGACAAATGAAACAGGAAATTCAAGAAAAATTACAGGAACACAGGAGCGAGGAATGGAACAGGAGGATAAACGAATTAGACCCGCAAAAACCCGGATTATGGAACATATCTAAAGTCCTAAGAGAAGAAAGAAAACCAATGCCGCCAATACACGGAAGCAACGGGATTACGTATACAGACAAAGAGAAAGCAGAAGAGCTGAAAAACACAATGGAACTTCAGTTTACTCTGAACGAGCATCCCGACGAAGACATGGACTTCTCAGACATGATAGAAGAAAACATCAACGAATACCTAGAAGACGAGGAGGATCAAGAAACCCTAGGATTCGCAACACCGATGGAAGTGAAGGGATTACTCAGGTTCGCATCAGCAAGGAAGGCTCCGGGAATAGACGGAACCTCAAACAGAGCGCTGAAAAACATGCCAAAAAATGTATGGCATACCTTTCGAACATAATAAGTGGCATGCTGAAGACAAAACACTGCCATGAGTAAAATCGCAGAGATTGATACTGAGGATTCTGAACGAACAAACAAGGACATTAAATACAATACCAGAGGAACAATTCGGTTTCAGGAAAAACCACAGCACCGAACAACAAATCTTGAGACTAGTAGAATATACCATTCAAGGTTTCAACCAGAAAGAATCCACAGGGGTAACCTTCCTAGACGTAAGCAAAGCCTTCGACCGAATATGGCACGAGGGCTTGCTTTACAAGATGAAAGAGGCAGGATATACAAAACCGCTCATAAAACTCCTGAGCACGTACCTCAAAGACAGGAAGTTTCAGGTGAAGGTTGCAAACGAAAAATCTGAGGTCGGAGAGCAGTAGGCGGGAGTACCGCAAGGAGCGGTACTATCACCAATGCTGTATAACATATATACAGCAGACATCCCGAAAACGGAGAACACCTTGACAGCGCTATATGCGGACGACACTGCAATAGCAACGAGGTGCGTTAAGGTGAAAAACATCACGAAAAGACTCCAAAACGCTGCAAAAGAGATTGAGGAATGGTGCAAAACATGGAAAAAAGTCAACTGCGAGAAAAGCCAAGCAGTTCTCTTCAAGAAAAAAAGGAGCCACCAACCCGACCGGAAAATAAAAGTTAACAATGAAGAAATCCAGTGGATAAAAAAGGCCAAATACCTAGGCGTAACGCTAGACCAAAGTCTCACTTTCAACGAACACGTGGAAAACACTGTCGACAAAGTGAGACAAGCGAGAGCAAGACTATGCGGATTAATCGGTAGAAAAAGCAAGTTAAAGACGGAAACAAAACTCAGATTTATAAGGAGTATAATACCGATTATAACGTACGCCTCTGTTGCCTGGGGACACGTGTGCAAAACAAACAGAAAGAAACTACAGGCTCAACAAAACATAACGCTGAGACAAGCACTAAATGTTCACTGGACAACAAGTAGCGAGGAAATATACGGAGAAACGGGACCTGAAAAAGTATTGGACATTATGGATCATAGGGCAGTAAAACTATTCGAGGATCTGGTAACGCATCCCAACGAAGAATTGAGGAAACTCATAAGATACACTAAAGAAGACTATGAGAAACACAAGAAGACAATTGGATGGATAGGTAAAGTAGGTTAAGTTAGGTTAGTAGTAGTAGTAGATTAGGTTAATATAAAAAAAATAAAAACCAAAAAAAAATACAAAAACAAAAACAGGTTGGAAGAGGTTTACCCGAGGCAGCGAAACACACACACACATTAAGACGTCCAGACCAAGAAGCCAAGAGAGCATAGCCAACAGGCTAATCTCTTAACAAAAAAAAGATAGACAACCCAGAATCTCCCATAGAACTCAGGGGAGAGGAAGGAGTCTACGCGCGAAATTGCGACGCGAAAGAGGATGAGGACCTGTAGAAATGACAGGGGGTGGTGGAATGTCCTTCGCACCCACTCGTGGCTACAGGTTAACCATGAAGATAGCCAGCCAGGCACTTCAAGTCAAAACAATTGAAGGGTAGCCAGGCTAAATTTTAGATAATTTAGGATTAGGAAAATATAAGGTCAACTATCATAAGATTTATTTTAGTATAAGTATCGAAGAAATCGAGAATTCATATAGTAAATTAGTTTGAAATCAAGTTCATTTAGCCAGTAAACTTGACGTCTCCACAGTAACTTTGGCAAAATCTATAAAAGAGAATGTTGAAATGTTGAATTGCTTTCAGAAGATATAAACATAAATCTTTCATATTAAAAATTTGTTGAATCTCGAAATATTTCACCCAACCTCAACATATTATATATGAAAATCTTCCTCCTGGGTCATTCTTTCAATTGGTTTAAATCTTGTGAAAATCCGTCTATAAGTTTGCGAGTTATTAGCCGATATATCTATCTATTTTCTGTTATACACCTTTTGGTAAATTTAATACTATTAAACAGTTTTTTATTTCCCATCGGTGTCCGTTACTATTAACAATATAAACCCGATAGATTGCGAATAAAAGTGGACGTTGAATGTTTGTAAAATCAACGCGAAGGGAAGCGTGGCCGGTTGTTTAGTCTGGATGCACGATTTTGGTGGTAAACCCCCATTAGCTGAGCACTTGGGTGAGAACCAAAGTTATAATGATAAGAGATGAAGTTTTACGTAATATAAACAAACTCCCCACGTAAAGTGGAGAGATTTTGACCTTGTAGTATAAGGGACAGTCGTTTAGTGAACTTTGTCTTGAAAACACGTCTTTTCATTCTCGCATTTTCACGAAATTATCTTACAGTCCAGTGCAGTGCAGTGCAAAAAACACAAAAGTGAATTTGACTATATTTGTGTGGCGAGACTTATTCAAGCAAATATGCCAAAATACAAGACCAATTTAACTCCTAGCAGTGGACGCAAGCAAAGTATACGTCAGAGAATGAAAAAAATTCGTGATAGCAAAAGGTAGGTGAAAGTGCTTCAAACCAAAATAAAAAAGTGATCTCTCTTGCAAACCGAGTGCAAAGTGTCAAAAGCCAAGCCGAAGGCGAGGTTTGCAGGTGCACTTGTTTATCAACTTTTGAATATGAGTTTTCGTAATCATTTCCGAAAAACTGTAAACGGGGGTCTAAGAACTGAAGAATTGGTTGGTACAGTCACAAAGAGATTAATTCATTATCACTTCAGAAAAGAATTATTATTGCATTGTAATGAACTGCTTTGAATTAAATTACAATGAATTGAAATGAAGTAAATTTTTATGCAACAGTGGAATTTTTTCGAATTGTTAAACATTGAATTAAAATTAGTAAAGATTTCATTTGAAGTGGTAAAGATTGACCTTGAATTGGTAAGAATTAAATCTGAATTCTGAAAATTGCATTTGAATTGGTACGAATAAAATCATATTCCAAATGATTTGGGATTAATTGAATTGTTAATTTACATGAATTGTACGCAGAGATTATTGGAGCGATCAATTATATTACCACTGAAAAAAGCGAAGCAATGCTGAGAAAGTCCAATTATTGAAAAAAGACATTTACAACGGACCCTACCACGTTTTTGGAAACCACGAAAAATGTGAAACATATTTCTGTTCTAAAATGACAAACATTGACCAAGATGAACAGAAAAAAGGATATGATTGGGTAACTGAAATGAAAGCTTCCGGACTGTTCCAGGATATTTTGTATGTCGCAGAACGTGATAAGCGAAATGCCGAAAGTTTGATTTTAAATATGGACAACAATGCTGCAGAATGTTATAATTCTGTTGTAGCAAAGTTTGTTGGCGGGAAAAGAATCAATTATACGGCGCGACGCTCCTATGCAACAAGATGTGAAGCGGCTGCCATATCCTACAACGTACCTGCTGGCGAATTTCCGCGCTATATCCATAAAAAAGTGACCCATGCGAGCCCTGAAAAGTATACCAAAAAGATCATTGTAAGACGTGCACAAAACATTGCATGGAAAAAAAGTAGGCGAACATTGTTTTCTGGTACAATAAAACAAAAGAGAAAAGCAATAACAGAGACTGATGAAGATTATGGATTACCGTCATCAGATATGCATGAAGAAGAATAAAGAATTCCTCAATAACCTTCATCTGAGCAAAGAAGAATGTGAGATTTTACAGAACAACACAATCGGCCAAGCAGACTGTTTATTGTGGAAAGAAGAGAGATCTAAGAGACTAACAGCTTCTGTTTTCGGACAAATTTGCAAACAACGTGCAAATACCCACTGCGCAGCTCTTGTTAAAACAATTCTGTACAATCCATTTCACGGCAATATAGCCACAAACTGGGGCAAAGAACATGAAAAAATTGCAATTCGTTTGTATGAAGAAATTCACAACGTCGCGGTAGCAGAATGCGGTTTATTCGTTGATGCTGAAAAGCCCTATTTGGCAGCTACACCTGATGGTCTAATAGGAGATAACGGCATTATTGAGGTGAAGTGTCCTTATTCAGCAGCTAAAACGACACCTATAGACGCCATCCAAAAACAAATTATTAAATTTGCAGAACTTCGGGAAGGACGTATGTTTTTAAAACGTAGCAGCAATTACTTTTATCAAGTACAAGGGCAGCTCCATATAACACAACGTCGTTATTGTATTTTTATTGTTTGGACACCTATTGGAATTGAGTCTGAAATTGTAAGTTTATCCAGTAAGTATATTATAACTAATACTTACCATAGTTGTTTTTTTTTTAGATATTTCGAGATGACAACTTCTGGGACCAAAAAATGTGTAAGCATCTAGAGGAGTTTTATTTCAAATGTTTGTTACCAGAAATCATCAATCGGCAACATATTAACAAAAAGGGTATTAAAGATCTTAGAAGATGAGAAAATATATATCTTTCGATTGGCTCAAGCCATGTGGAAACCCCTCCACTATTTTGCGAGATATTCGCCGATATACAAAATGGCAGAAGTAGCATATATCTTTCATATTAAAAATGTGTTGAATCCCGAAATATTCCACCCAACTTCAACATATTATATATCAAAATCTTCCTCCTGAGTCATTCTTTCGATTAGTTTAAATTTTGTGAAAATCCGTCCATCAATTTCAGAGTTATTCGCCGATATATCCTTGATTCTGTGTACGTGTTGAATCTCGAAATACTCCACCCAATCCAACAAATATTATATCAAAATATTCTTTTTAATTCAATCTATTGATTGTTTCAAACCGTGTGGAAAACCGTCTACTAGTTTGCGAGTTAATCACCAATATACAAAATGGCAGAAGAAGCATATATCTTCCATATTAAATATGCGTTGAATCTCTGAATATTCTCCCTAACCTCAACATATGATATATTAAATCTTCTTTTTGATTCACCCTTTCGATTGGTCCAAATCGTGTGAAAATCCATCCATCAGATATGTCTTTGATTTTGTAAACATGTTGAATATCGAAATATTCCACCCAACCTTAACATATGATGAATTAAAATCTTATTTTGGTTTTAATCTTCCGATTGTTTTAGATCGTGTGAAAAACCGTCCATAAGTTTTCGAGTTATCCGCCGATATATCTTTGATTTTGTATCCGTGTTGAATCTCAGAATATTCCAACAAACCTCAACATATGGAATATCAAAATCTTCCATTTAATTCAATCTTTCGATTGGTTCATACCGTGTGGAAATCCGTCTATTAGTTTGCGAGTTAATCACCGATATACAAAATGGCAAAAGTAGCATATATCTTTCATATTAAATTTGTGTTGAATCTTAAATATCCCATCTTACCTCAACATATTATGATATATCAAAATCTTCCATTTAAATTCAATCTTTCGATTGGTACAAACCGTGTGGAAATCGGTCTACTAGTTTGCGTGTTATTCACCGATATACAAAATGGCAGGAGTAGCATAGATCTTTCATATTGAATATGTGTTGAGTCTCGAAATATTCTCCCTAATCTCAACATATGATATATCAAAATATTGTTTTTGATTTAATCTTCCGATTGGTTCAAATCGTGTAAAAATCCTTCCTTTAGTTTCCGAGTTATTCGCCGATATGTCTTTGATTTTGTAAACGTGTTGAATCTCGAAATATTCCACTCAACCTCAACATATGATATATTTAAATCTTCCATTTAATTCAATCTTTCGATTGGTTTAGATCGTGTGAAAATCCGTCCATTAGTTTCCGAGTTATTCGCCGATATATCTTTAATTTTGTATACGTGTTGAATCTGGAAATATTCCAACAAACCTCAACATGTTATATATCAAAATCTTCCTTCTGAGTCATTCTTTTAAATGGTTTACATCTTGTGTAAATCCATCTATTAGTTCGCAAGTTATTTGCCGATATATCTTTGATTTTATATATTTGTTGAACCTCGAAATATTTCACCCAACCACAATATATGATATATCAAAATCTTCCTTTTGATTCATTCTTTCGATTGGTTTACATCTTGTGTAAATCCATCTATTAGTTCGCGAGTTATTTGCCGATATATCTTCGATTTTGTATACGTTTTGAATCTCGAAATATTCCATCCAAACCCAACATATGTTATATCAAAATCTCCCTTTTGATTTTATCTTTCGATTGATTTTAATCTTGTGAAAGTCCGTCCATTAGTTTGCGAGTTATTTGCCGATATATCTTTGATTTTGTATATGTGTTATGTGTTGAACCTGGAAATATTTCACCCAACCTCAACATATGATATATCAAAATCTTAATTTTGATTAATTTTTCCGATTGGTTTAAATCGTGTGAAAATCTGTCCATTAGTTTCCGAGTTATTCGCCGATATATCTTTAATTTTGTATATGTGTTGAATCTCGAAATATTCCACCCAACCTTAACATATGATAATCAAAATCTTCCTTTCGATTGGTTCAAACCGTCTACTAGTTTGCGAGTTAATCACCGATATACAAAATAGCAGACGTAGCATATATCTTTCATATTACATATGTGTTGAATCTCGAAATATTCCACCTAACCTCAACATATGCTAGATCAAATCTTCTTTCTGATCGAATCCCGTTCATTAGTTACCGTTATATCCGCCGATATATCTTTGATTTTGTATACGTGTTGAATCTCGGAATTTTCCACCTAACTTCAACATGTTATATATCAAAATCTTCCTTCTGAGTCATTCTTTTAAATGGTTTACATCTTGTGTAAATCCATCTATTAGTTCGCGAGTTATTTGCCGATATATCTTTGATTTTATATATTTGTTGAACCTCGAAATATTTCACCCAACCACAATATATGATATATCAAAATCTTCCTTTGGAATTAATCTCTCGATTGTTTTAATCTTGTGAAAATCCTTTCATTAGTTTGCGAGTTATTCACCGATATACAAAATGGCAGAGGTAGCATATATCTTTCATTACATATGTGTTGAATCTCGAAATATTTCACCTACACCAGACATATGATATATCAAAATCTTCCTTTTGAATCAATCTTTCGATTGATTCAAATCTTGTGAAAATCCGTCCATAAGTTTCCGGGTTATTCGCCGATATAAGTTAATGAAAATTTATGATCTAATTGTCGCTAAGCTAGGAGAGGGGGAGAAACCCATATACCTGAACGCGACACTATCATAGACATCGATATCTTTAATAAAGTCGCAGGATTGCTGTCAACAGTTTTCACTTTCTTGAGAAAGTCGGATTTAGCAAACAACTCTGGTTCCGCGGATAAATACAAAGACTTGGGGTGTAAAAGTGACAACTAATATTGTAATGCTGGTCCAAATGACAACCTCACCTGCACGTGATACACCCTGCTGATTACAAACGAGGCTCTGTCGACCGAACAATGGCCGGAATAAGCAATTCCTCTCATATCAGCTTAGGCTGGAGGAGCTGATATGAGATAGGGCACCCATATTGTCCTGGGGCTGAGAAAAGGCTGTGGAAAGCTACGGGATGACTACCGCATTAAAGATCCTTAGGGATATCCCAAGAAAAACCACTATGGAACCACAAAAATGCAGACTGAAGACTACCGATCCAGGTACACGGAAGCCAGTATCTGGCAGGGGAGGGTACGTATATAGAGATGACAAGACATCCCAGGTCGTCAAGAGAAATCCTTGTCAAAAGTTCACTATAAACCGCATTGCTACATGGAACATCAAAACTCTGTATCAAGCCGGCAAACTGGAAAACGTTACAAGGGAAATGAGCCGATTGAATTTAGATGTCGCAGAAGTGCGATTGCCAGGGTCTGGCATTTTTCAGAAGAAAAGACTGCACTCTATTACTCAGGTACAGAAACGGGACAACACAGGAACGGAGTAGGAATCATTGTCAGAAGAGAAATGCAACAGTCAGTTATAAACTTTATCCCATACAATGATAAAATAATGCTACTGCAAATAAAAGCCCATCCCGTCAACGTTGACCTACTACAAATTTACGCTCCAACATCAGACCACAGCGATGAAGAAGTAGAAGACTTTTATGCAGATCTAGAAAACTTAACTAGAAACTTGAAAAAACATGAGATAGACATTATAATGGATGATTTCAACGCTAAAGTTGGTAAAAGAAGCGTGCCAGGTGTTGCCGGTGATTTTGGATTGGGGCAACGAAAAGAAAGACTGATTGAATATTGCCAAGAACATGACTTGATTATAACAAACACCATATTTAAGTTACATCCAAGGAGACTCTATACGTGGACTGCTCCAGGAGATAGAGGCCAGGTAATAAGAAATCAGCTAGACTATATATTAACAAACAGAAGATTCAGAAACGCAACATATGGAGTAAAAACTTATCCAAGTGCAGATGCAGCTACAGATCACAATATATTAGTAGCTAATGTGAAAATTAAATTAAGATCACAAAAAAAAACAATACAGACCACCAACACTGGACGTAGCTAAGTTGAATGACCCCCAAATAAAGAGCTGGAGAGAAAACTATTAGAGTATGATTCGAACTGGAACGTCATGAAAACAAATAAAAACAAATTTAGTACAAACTGGAACAGAAGTCGTAGGCAAGCAGGAAAATCGAAGGAAGAAAAAATGGATGTCTCCCCAAATCCTTACACTTATGGACGAAAGGAGTGGGCTCAATAATAAGAAAATAAAGACAGAAATCAACAAAGCAAAAGAAAAATGGATGAAAGATCAGTGTCAGGAAATTGAAGACTTAAATTTAAAACATGACACATCAAATTTCCATAGAAAGCTGAAAGAATTAACTGGTAACACAAAGAAAAGAATACCATGCACAACAAGGATTAGCCAACAAAGGATCCAGTTGGAAGAAGAACATATAAAAAGGTGTTGGAAAGAATATATTCTACAGCTCTACAGAAGACCACAAGACATAGATCTACCAAGTTCTGACGAATGCCTTGATATTTTAGAATCAGAAGTTAGAAATGCACTGACAAATAGCAAAAATGGAAAAGCACCAAAGGGTTGGATGGAATATCAATTGAACTATTAAAAGCATTAGATGGATCAAACTTAAAAAACTTCACTAAAATACTAAATAAGATCTACCAACAAGGAAATATATCAGAGGAATAGTTGAAATCAGTGTACCGATACCCAAAAAGAATAACCCTCAAACATTTGATCAATATCGATTAATTAGCATGAGGGCACATTCTTTGAAAATATTATTAAAAATTATACAGCAGGAACTGGATAATACCCAGTTTGGTTTCGGAGGAAGAATGGGAACTCGTGAAGGACTCTTCACGATGAATGTTCTCCTACAGAAATACCGTGAATACAATAAAACTATTTACATGTGCTTCATAGATTATCATAAGGCATTTGACAGGGTAAAGCATATTAAAGTTATTGAAGAACTTAAGAATATATAACATTCAGCAACAGTACGACTTATTTCCCGCGTCGTTATTCTACGCGAGTACGATTCTGCGGACCAGCGAAATTTTCTCGCGGACCACCACTTTGGGAATCGCTGGTCTAGAGGAGTAGCTGATATGGATGTATTTTCTTGTTGTGGGCGATCAGTTGTAGTGGCAGCATCATAAGCTTCCTCAGAGAAAATATGAGGATTGAAGGGGAAGACCCGTGCCTATGTTCATTTCCTTTGTAAGTTGTCCGTCTATTCTGGCCTGTATTTTGTTGTCCTTATATATGTCAATTTTTTTGATGATGTCTAACGGTATTTGTCTATTGTATAAAAGGTGAACCACGTCTTTTAATGTCACTGTCAAAAGCTTTTGTCAAGTCAAGCAAATGAACGCCGGTCGATTATATTCTAGAGCTTCCTCTGTGATTTGTCTAGTTACAAATACTACGCCTTTACATGATCTCCCACTTCTAAAACCTTGTTGTTCGTCCTCAAAAGATATTATTTGATTTATTAGTTGGGTTAAAATTTTGGTTGTCATTTTTAGAGTAGTTTTTAAAAGATTGATTCCTCTATATTATTCCGAAATTTTCGGCCAATAATATTTTTCGCTCAATGAATTTTTAAGCTCATCAATTCCTCTATGTCCTTTTTTGTATATATGATAATACTCTAACTTTTTTTTCGCTCTTCAACGGTTAAAACATCTTTAACAACAATTATACATTGAACAAATTTAAATGCATTTTCGAAATATTTTTGTACGATAACTATAAATTATTGTTCTGGTTTTAAAAGTTCCCTAAAATATAGTGCATATAGTTGTTTTGGATCAATATATTCTTTAACAAATTGTATTATATTATTTTCTAAACCTCTTTTTGATGGAATTACAAATAGACGAATATTGTCGAAATATTTTTCTCTCCTCGTTCTTATGCTTTTTACTTTACCTCATGCTAGTAATATTTGATTCTCATAAGAATTTAGAGATCTGTTTGAAATTGGTATTTCTTATATTGGATTTTATAGAGAAGAATGTATGGTTTCTGAATCAGAGTCGTCTTTTGTTGGTGGTTGCACTTGGATATCGGATATAATATTTATTTTATCATTTTTGTTATTTTCAATATTCCCTATTTCTTTGCCTCTCACAACTTTATCAAAATTATCTAAATATGATGAGTCTGGTAATAAATTAACATCTATTGGTTCGTCATTATAAGGTACATTTTTGATTGAATTATAAAATCAAGATCATCGATATTGACGTCTAATGATTCTATTTCTAATGCATTTTCCTTATAAATACATAATTTCATAATCGTATTCTTGTAATTTTAATCTCCATCGAACTAGTCTTGAATACGGTTCTTCTTTCTTCCAAATAGATATGGTCTAAAATATTCACAAGCCCAAACCATTGCTAGTAATTCCTTTTGAATTGTCGAATCGTTTAAAGTTCTCGAGACATATGAAATCGGATGTTCGTCTTGTGTTAACCTTATGTGTGATCTAAAAATTCTGGCTTCATTCGTTATCTCGTAAAAATCATAAGTGGGGACCTGTACGCATGCCCCCAGCACAACATTACCTTTATCATGGCCTTAAGTGAGAAGTATTTCACCATGAAATGGGATCTACATTCTACGTTTTCCTTGTATGTTTTTATAGAAAATTTGTTGATATTTATCTTCGTTGTCTGAATTTTTTCTGGGATGTGCAAGTTATTTTCAGGTGTTTATTGACAAGTTCAGTGTTCCGGTCTCTCAATGTTCTGGTTTTTCGGTGAGGGTTAGCACACCATAAACATTTTGCTACTTTGTGTATTTTATTTGGACGTATTCCTCTCTACTTATACTTATTATCAAACTCAGGAGTTTTTGTGACTCTCTTGTCTCAGCTTCTATGTTTTGTAATCCTGTTTTATTGCTCAACACAAAAATGTATATGAACCGCAATACGAGCAAGGATCTCTGTTAGTGAGATTGAACAGTTACGTTTACAAGCAATGATGGACGATATTTTATCAGATGAAGAGCCGTTTGAAAAGTCGTCGAAAAGTTACAAGGCAAGCACAAGTTATTCTGAGTCTTCTGATTCATTTTATTCTCCTGTACAGACAAAAAGACAAAGTGTCAAGACACATAAGTGCTAATCCTGCTGACATACCTAGTACATCGCCCGATCAACTGTCTACCTAAAATGTACCTAACCTCACAAGCGCACTAATTCGTGATTGCCTCTATACCCTTTCGTTGTACAAGTTTAAGACCAGAGGAAAATTGGGAGACGTATAGCACGTTTGAGGTAACGCAGAGCACGTAATTTTGTAATCTACAAAATTGAATATATTGACGAGCTCACAAAATGACAGAAGAAAAGTTACTAGAGGCGGTAAGGGAATACAGAGAGCTGTTTATTTCTTCTTCGATAGAATAAATTTATTAGGTGAAATTTCTTGTTGACAATGGGAAGCAAATATCATGGTTTGACAGGACACGGATGATTACACGGTCTCAATCGCTGATAACCTCAAAAAACGCATCAACCGCTTCTTCAGGTGTACAAAAACGTTGGCCTCCAAATTTAATTTTGATATGCGAAAATAAGAAGAAATCATTGGGTTCCAACTTTTGTTGGATTTGGTTCGTCTTGAAAGACTCATACAATCAATTATTGTTTAGTTAGAAAAAGTCCTTACGATCCGACACTACGATACTACACTGGTTTCTAGAAGCTTGAAATATTAGAAGGATTTATTATACAAGGCAAGATACTTTAACTACATGTTTTATTGAAGTTAACGGAAAATCATCTATTAATTTTTAAATTTCAAATTAATGCGTAGAGCAGCGATGATTTTTCCATGGTAGATCATGTTAAAATTGAATCAGAAAAATAGATATTGTTCAGTAGATTGACAGAGGAATATTTTGATTTCCTTCTGACTTTCGTTTTGTATTTCGTTACTATTCTAATACAATTTCTCACTGATGATTGTGATACTTGAATTCCGTAGACTCTTTTGCTACTTCTATTTTTTGTGATTTACAGACGAGCTAGAATTGTGAGAAAAATAATAGGTGTAATCAAGTGTGGCGAATCATCTATTAACTTATAAATTTCAAGTTAATGCATAGAGCAACGATAATTCTTCTAAAAGGATTACTTTGAAGTGAAACAAATAGTGTAACGTTCTCTCTCCGGGCGCTTCAGTTAGTTCTGCGCATCTTTTGCGTGCATGAAGCATGCGCAGTATAGATAAAGTGTGTCGAACGAGAGAGAAAATGAATATTGTCGACACCGTAACGTAGGGACGTTTTTTCCCATACCAACGGTCCATACAGGAGTATTACATATATAACTGATTCATGAATAACACATTTCAATTGTGGTTAGGTTCAATCGTTTCTCGTCTTTTCAGCTGCCATTTTGTAGTCTATCAACAAAATGGAAGTACTAGATATATGACAAAGGCATTATGTAATGTTTACACAATGCTATAATTCAAAATTTTTTGTTTTGGCACATTTAGATACAATTTATCACAAATGTGCTTGCTACTGGTGCTGCTTCTGTTATAGTCTATTATTTATACTTCTGTTCCTTCACGTAGTTTTAACCTTAATAATTGACGAAAGACACGCGAACGATTGGAACAAATAACAAAATCAACAATAGTTTTTCTATATTATAGAAGCTGACAACGTTTAGAAAACAAGAAATTTAGGTCAGCTGATTTTATATGTGTCGTCCTTCTTGCTCTTTCAGTTGGTGTTTGGGCTACCTGGCGATAGCGTTTATTAATACTCATCCTACCTGTTTAGATAATAATACTGAATTTTTAAATAATTATTGAACGCGTAATTTTAAAATTTTTGTCTTTAGATAGGTCTCACAGACACACATTTTTTGCGTCATTAACGTTTCAAAAATTATATTTTTGTCCGCACGTTTTATTATCGAGTATTCCAGTAGATATTAGTAGAACTATTGCGAAAGACGTGACTCAAACAATGAGATCGCATATAAGGTTGTTTCTTCGGGATTAAATAGTCAAACATCAGGAGATTCTGAACTGAGTTTAAATAGTGAAATAATACCAGAACATGTTGCTTAAAATTCAAATAACCAGTGCATGTCAGGACATCCTAATTATTGTTTCAACAGTGCGGTACTTTCAGAAGATGTTGCTCCAAGTTTAGATAGTTAGTCAACATTAGATGTTGCTATTAGCTCGACTTGTGATTTAAGTATCAACGAAACTAATGTTTTTCATGATATTTCTGACATAACATTAAAGTTCCACGACTTAATAATGTTTGTTTTTACTGCAATAAAGATCGTAAACAGAATAAAGGTGAATAACAAATTCTTCATTCGTCTAATGATAGAAAACTTTTCCAAAAAATCATTGAGTGAATGGAGAAACTCAATCATGAAGAGTTGTTACAGAAAATTACTCATTTTGAACCCGCAATTGAAAAAATATTTGTGTGAATTACATTATTCAAAGTAGTATAATAAAATAGTTTCAGACATTCCACATACTTCTTCACAAAAAAATCGTAATATCGATAAAAAAAATTTGAAATAGGAAGTTTTTGAAAAAATTGTGTATTGTTATCATCTCTATGTGATATATAGAACTATGAGCAGAAACTTTAGCCTCAGACTGAAATTAGTTTAATAACTAATAATGTTCTCGAGAAAAAAATTCAAAAATAATTTTAAGGTAATATCCAGGCAAAAGAAAAAAATATTATTCCCAAAGATCAGGGCCGAGCCGTGCCGGGGGTGCATGGCACCCGGACGACACTGACACGGGGCGGCAAAAGGCAAAATGTGTCTAAAAAAATAACAGAGCCCTATCATGCAATATTTAGTCGCAAAGCGTAAAGTGTCTTTCTTTGATAGGGGCATTTCTCCGAAATATTGTTTTCTTATTATTACAACAATACCAAAATAGTGAGTTGAGCGTTCGGGCGAATCGGGCGGCGTAAGAAAGATAATAATAAAGAATAATCCGCTTGCCGCACAAATGACAGAATATATTAATAGGTTACTTGAATAAAGGGATCGCGGCTTTTCTTTTGGCTTTTGACTCTTAGACTCTTTGCCGACTTTGAGAATGTGGGATTTTTTAATTTTTCTAATGCCGTGTTTTCGTGTTTATCTAAGTTTGCGTAGCCTATTTTTAACTTTTTTAATTTAAGTTGATTAGTTGAAAACTAAAGAGCAAAGAGTAAAGATTGCGATATTACGAATTAGGGAAAAAGATCAGTGTCTAATTTAATTTATTTTTATTCAGTGATTGTGAACGGACTGAACGGTAGGTTTTAATTATATTATATTAGACAATTTGCCAAAATTTTTAATCATAGTTCAATTATTTAGATGTCTGATGGTCGAAAGAATCTTTCTGGTTCACAATACCGAAAAAGGATGTTAGAAAAAGAGAAAGACAAAAAACGATTAGCTGGATCATTAAAAAAGTTTTTTGTGTCCAGGAGCAATAAAGAACCACAACCTCCTTGTAGCCAAGACCCACTCACATGTTCAATATTTGATTTTGATATTTAGTGAACATATTCTTAAGGTAAATAAGAAATTATTAAATGATCCAGCCTGTTGGCCGCGGGTATTAGCAGGTAATATTAGAATGTCAATTTTATATTTAGGACCAGTACAACTAAAAAATTTTGTATATCCAGTAAATTATTCAAATAGATCTTTTAGCGCCACCTATATCGAAAAAGAAAAAAAAATTAACTTATAATGAAAAAGTTTTTTGTTTTTGTTTTTGTTGAAAATTATTTAAAGTATCTGTTAATAGTTTTAACGATGATAATGGCTACAATGACTGGCAACATTTATCTCGGAATTTAGAAAGGCATGAAACAAGTAAAGGCATTTTGAGAGTGTTAGAAAATGGGTTGCTTTGAAGAAATCAATTGAGAAAAGTTTTACTGTCGACTCTTTTAATCAAAATTTAATTCAAATGGAAAATAAAAGATGGACACTCGAATACTTTTCAAAAAAGGTAACGGCAATTTTTTTTAACCTATGGAGACAATTGCAAAATTTGATAACGTAATGGCCAAACATATTGATAAGGTTCAAAAAGATAGCAAAAAAATGCCACACTATTTGGACAATAAAATACAAAATGAATCAAGTTTCCTGATAGGAGAAGAGAACTATTATTGAAACCTTAAATATTTTTCAATTACTCTTGATTGTACACCTGATATCAGCCACCAGATAACGATTATTGTTAGATTCGTTTTCATTAATGACAATTCAAAAAGTATAGAAATTCGAGAACATTTTTTGCCCAGTTACAAATACTACTGGCTAGGGATTATCTGATTTTTTATTGAATTACTTGAAAGAAATGGATATTAATATTGCCGACATGAGAGGTCAGGATATGAATATGAATTGCAAACACAATGGTCTCCAAAAAATAAAATTTGGGTAATAATCCAATTATTAATTAAAAGGGTTAAGAGGTAAGCAGATTTACGAAGATATGCTTAATACTCTTGGTAATCAATGTCCTTCGTATGCGACCGTGAAAAATTGGACTGCAAGCTTCAAAAGAGGCAAATTTTCTTTTGAAGATAATGACCGATCGGGAAGGCCAGTTTCTGTGCCAATCCGCGAAAATATCAATGTAGTTCATGACATGATTTTATCAGATCGTTGAATTGGGCTAAAACGGATATCTGCAGCACTGAATATTCCATACGAACGCTTTCATTATATAGTTTACGTCAATTTAGACATGAGAAAAATTGCTGCAAAATGGATCCCCAAATGTTTGAATGTTGACCAGAAGCGTGGAAGGGTAGAGCATTGCGTTTGATCTGTACTCGACTTGAAAACGATGCAGACTTCTTAAACCGAATTGTTACTATGGATGAGACTTGGGTACATTTCTACGACCCAGAAACAAAGTGTACTGAATCCATATCTGATTATATATATTTTTAATTAATTACATAATTGATAAGTAATTTAACAATTTCATAAAATAATTTAGATATTATTATTAAACGAACTAACGTGACTCGAAAAGGTCATAACAAGATTTATATTTTAAATTATTAAAATTACTCGAAGGAATTTAAAAACAGTACGGTGTTTAGAAACAAATACAGATCGTATTCACTTTCATTAGAGGTAAACAATACCAGCCTTGTCGAGTACACAATAACCATGAAAACACATATATATTGCTGACACTTCATACGAAAGAGAGTATTAATGGAAACATGATTTCTCGACATGGTAGTTCGTCGACTTAGTATATTAGGCTGGTTTTACGTATATTATAGAAAAGTGTATTTAGTGTCAAATGCTTAGCCGTAAGTATTATGTTAACGTAATAAACACCCAGTGATTTTTGTATGTTTTTATTATTACTGTTCCTGACCAAATACCCCAACAATACATGGCGATCCTGCGAAACACAAGGCTACTAATGATCCTGATAAACATACATTGGTTAAGTAAACTAACTGATTCAGCAAAAACATCCTTAATTAAGAAACAAAATGGGAGGCAAATCATCAAAACAAGAAGTCCAAGACAACGGAGCCGTAAATAACAATTTCATAGTCCAGGACCAACAATCAATGAATCAAATGACAGAGCTAATGTACGAAATAGTGATCATTCTAATCCTGAAACTGGTATGGTCCGTCTGGAAAACACACAGAAGATACCTGAGATCTAAAGGCACCAGTCGCAACCCTAAGTGTATAAAAACTGTAAGTACTTCTACGAAATTCGTGTATGATAAGTTGTACGTTTAATTTATGGTTATATATATTCTTCTTCTTTGTGTCTATATTCTTAAATTTTTAATATTTATGTCTATACTAAGGTTACATGGTTATATCCTATATCTAGATTTTATGTATTTATGTATTGTACGATTATACTAAAACAAGCCGAGAACTTAATTGATGTCATTGGGAAGAATTTGATATAAAGCTAAAAGAAATAGTGGAAGATGTAAATAGACAAAGTAAGAGTTTTAAAAAAAGAGGTTCTAAAGAAACTCGAAATACATAGGGACGTAGTTAGTAATTCATTAAGCTCTTATAATAATTTTATTTTTAATAATTAATATCAACAATTTAATTAATTAATTAAATTAATAATTTAATAAGGAAAAATTTAAATATAAGTCATCAAGAATTATGCAAACTATATTTTGATAAGATTCAAGATAAAATATCACGAATATTTGAAATATTAAATTATCAGATCTCATTACCACACTCAATTTTGCAAGAACTAAAGGGTGAAGTATTACAAACAATATACAAGGTGAAATGGCGTTGAGTATGAATGAATTTTTTTAATTTAGCTAGCAGAATTTTACCAACAGAATTCAGCGGAGAAGCCAGCAAATTGCAATCATTTTTAGACGCATTGGATCTTCTGCAATTGAACATACAGGGAAACGAAACAAATGCTGTAGCAATTGTTAAAACAACACTTGCAGAAAAGCAATTTAATAACTACAGAAACGTCATTAGAGGAAATAAGCCGAAAGTTGAAAAGTGGAATCAAAGGAGATAATCCCAGTCTCCTGTTAGCAAAACGCCACAGAACTTGAAAAGTTGACAGAAAACCTGCAAACAGCGTACATATCCGAAGGAATGCCGGAGAACTTAGCGCAAAAATACACGACGTAAGCGGTAATAAAATCAATAATGACAAACGTCACATCCGAATCGACCAAGACACTAATCGCAGCTGGTAACTTCCAATCGACACAAGAAAAAATTAGAAAATTGGTTTCAGTAGATAACATGACAAATCGGCAAGTACTGTATTATAAGAGTAATCAAAACTATTACAGGTCAAGAAATTACAGTGCAAGTTTTCAAGAGTGAAACCGTAAATGAAAATCAACGGTTGGGGTTAGTTAGTTAGGGTAGAACAAATGATAAATCCACGATTTTAGATAATTATTTAATTTATACGCTTGACTTATCACTTTCAAATTTTGTAGAAATTCAGACTAATATCTCAGATAACACCTGCAACTTTATCTTAGATACAGGAGCAGACATTTCATTAATTGAAATATCACAAAATTTTCCACAACAATTAATTCAGACTAATCAAAAAATAAGCATTAAGGGCATAATAATGCAAGGATTTGCTACAACATTAGGAAAAATTAATATAATTCTTTACATTATCAATACAACTTTTTATCACAACTTTCATGTAGTAGACGAAAATTTTCCTTTACCTACAAATGGGATAATAGGTAGAGATTTTATTAGCAAGAATAATTGTATATTAGATTATGACCAATGGCAATTGCATATAAGGAGCAAAAATAGAATCCCAGTATCTGTCCAAATTTTCGAAAACCCAGAATATGACACATTAGCTATACCACCTAGATGTGAAATATACAGGTTGGCAGAAAATTTCAAAAGGTTAAGAAAAGAAAAAATAGTAGAACATCAAGAGATAGCACAGGGAGTATTTTTAGCTAGAGCAATCATTTCAAGTAAAAATCCATATGTTTGAATTTTAAACATGAATTATGAGAATGTTGAAATAAATACGAGAAACATTAGAATCTTCTAAAAAATTCACATCCTTCAGCACAGAAAAAGGTTCATTACAGTTCACGAGACTACCTTTCGGACTGAACGTTAGTCCAAACAGTTTTTCATGAATGTTGTCCATAGCATTCTCGGGTTTAACTCCAGAAAAAGCATTTATCTATATGGATGACATAGTAGTAATAGGAATTTCGTTTTTGATGCTTGTCGAAAATACAATTTGAGTCTGAATCCACAAAAATGCCGATTCTTCAGGCGACAAGTCACCTATTTAGGTCACAATTTATCAAGTGAATGCGTCTCAGCAAAGCAAAATATTCAGTAATCGAACAGTATCCAGTCCCGAAAAATGCGAATGAAGTAAAAATATTCGTTGCATTCTGTAACTATTCCGAATTTTGCAGAGATATCTTATCAATTAAAAGAATTATTTGCAATACATTGGGGAATCAACCATTTCAAATGTTACTTGTATGGAAGTTCATAGTAAAAACAGATCACAAACCATTGACTCATCTATTTTCAATGAATCAATCTTTCATTGAATATATATATATAGTGATTCAAACGTTAACTGTCTCGAGTTTCAGGACGATCGGACAACATTTA
Source organism: Diorhabda carinulata (assembly GCF_026250575.1). Lineage (NCBI taxonomy): Eukaryota > Metazoa > Arthropoda > Insecta > Coleoptera > Chrysomelidae > Diorhabda > Diorhabda carinulata. The sequence continues at coordinate 12,495,173 of NC_079473.1, forward strand.
GAGGTTGCACACTTTGAACATGAACAGTTTTTAACCTGGTTTGCGTATTTCTAATTTTGAGTTATATGGGAAACACTAAGTTCTAATGGACTTTGTTTTCTTGTATTTCGGGTAATTAATATATAAAATGGCAACTAAAAGAGGAATTTGGCTGTTAGAAAAAGTGCCTAGTAGTGAGTTTTTAGGAGCTCGGCTTCCTTCAAAGGAACAAGTACTCTTAGTATTCATTCACCATCATAAGGAACTGAATGAAACACTTTCTGAAGCAGCTAAATCCACCAGTACTAAACTTGAAGTAGTTTGGAAGAAAGCAAATATACCTGTTAAAACTGAAAAGAACATTCATATTAGCATACAGAAACTGTACAAAAAATATTAAAATCTCGGCAAAGAAAAATCAAGAAACACGGATAAGGTTAAGTTAAAACGCGAGATGTGGAAAGGTGATCTGGTCGAATTATTTGACATTTCCCGCCAAAATGTAATGGATATGACTGAAGTATCACAAGAAGATAAAGATTTTCTCATGTCTCAAAGAGAAGATCGCATGAGTTCATCAATGAGTGTTGATAAGGTTTTTGCCGCTAAAGCTAAAACGAAAACTTTAAAAAAAGAAAAATAAGAGTTATACAAAAGCAAATACTTCCAATCTATATCTGAGATTAATAAGACAGTAGCAGTTGAATTCTCATCTGCGTCATCATCCGAAGATGAAAAAGACAGTGAGTTTTTGGCTCCAGTAACACAAAAACAACGAGCGATTCTTAAATTAAAACCTCTAGATCAAACACTCACGTCTACTTGGGATCGGGAACAGCTTTCTGTTCGGCAAGCAAGTACTTCATTCATAGCAACAGCAAAGAGTCTTGGTCATGACGTTTCTAATATTTCTGTGTCCCCATCTACTGTGTATCGAGCTCGGACAATTAACAGAACCAAAATGGCAGAGAAAATTTAACAGTCACTTTTTGAAAATCCTCCACCTTTGGTATCACATTGGGATAGTAAACTGCTACTCTGAGTAGCCCACGGAAGTGTCAAGACTCTGGAAGATATATTAGCAGTTCTAGTGACTGGAAAAAACTTTGAGCATTTGCTTGGTGTACCGGTTGCTCCAAACGGAACGGGGGAGCAGTTAGCTGAAACAGTCATCCATGAAGTGGATTTGGACAACGTGACAAGATCATTGGTATATCTTTCGACACAACCGCATCAAATTGGTTAGGTTGATCCAAGGGGCATGTACAAGAATTGAAAAAGAGTTAAATCACACACTGTTATGGTTAGCTTGCCGTCACCACACCATGAACTTATGTTAAAAGGAGTATTTGAGGAGTGTTATCGCACGCATTCAAGTGGTCCAGACGTGCAGATTTTCAAGAAGTTCCAAAGTCAATGGAATTCACTTGATAAGATGTCATACACAACAAAATTGGATGAGAAGAGTTACTTAGAAGGCCCTCTAGAAGAACAAAGACAGAAGATGATAAGTTAGATAGAAAAGGTCCTAAAAACGGGCCGTCATCCTAGAGAAGACTACAAGGAATTGTTAGAGTTATCACTTCTCTACTTAGGGGGTTGGTGTAAGAAAAAGTTCAGTTTTAGAATCCCAGGTGCTTGGCACCAAGCAAGGTGGATGGCAAAAGCAATGTATGCACTTAATTGCCCTCTTCACTAAACAGTTGAATTTTCCTTAACGAGAATTGAACGGAATGACAAGAGTCGCACACTTTGTTAGCCTTATATATGTACGTTTTTGGCATGAGGCAATTGTAAGTAGATATGTTCCAAAGAATGATTTGGATATGATTCAGCTTCTCAAAGCTTATCCTAATGAAGGCGTCCAAAAAAGGGCACTCACTGTCGCTAAGAGGCATCTGTGGTATTTTTCCGAAACTAACGTGAGACTGGCTTTTGTGGATGAACGTATTCCTAAGACTATAAAAGAAAAAAAGTTTTTGAATTTAGACCACAAACCTGCAAAGAAAAAATAAACAAAAAGATTAGAAAGCAAAACCTTTGATTTTGAAGGGAAGGACATCAGTGACTTTGTTACTAAAAAAACAAAACTTCTCTTTGAAATGTTTGGAATTACTGATAACACAGAATTCTGTATGGAACCTCTACGAAGTCATGTTGATGCCCTTAAGGTTGTTAATGATACTGCAGAGAGAGGTATTGCATTAATAAAACAGTTCAATGAATCAAGCAAGAGATGAACAACAAAAACAATTCTTATTGAGGATCATCGAAAATCACAGAAAAGCCGTCACTAAACGAACTAAAAAGGCTATTGCATCGTACATAGTTGAATAATTGAGACAATATGTGATTTTTTTACTAAAGGACTATCTTACTGTTTATATCAATCATTATCTTGAGCTTGTGATTTATAATTTCAGCAATAAAATCAGATTAAGTTGAAAATTTGTATTTTGTAAATACTTACCCAAATATTTCACACAGATAACTTATAAATCACCTAGACTCAGGGCAAAAGCAAAGTCAGCAATAATTTTACATTTTATTTTTTACCATTAAAAATGAAACACAAACAGGATAAAATTTAGCGAACTGTTACCGGCAGGGAAACACAACTTAGAATTAGGACGAACATTGGAGAAACTCGATAAACTGTAGATAAAGTATGGAATAGAGAAAATAAGATTTATGAAAATGATTATATTTTTACAAAGTGCACAATTAAAGAACTTATAGAAGAAAGTAAAAGAAAATTGAAAAATATACAAATAAGTATATGTAACGTTCCAAAAGTAATGGAAACGCAAGAAGAAATAACGCAGATCCTAGAAAGATATCACAATGACCCGATTTTTGGAGGACATTCAGGACATAACAGACTATTATTTACTACCCTGAGAATGTAAATTTTATTTTCTTCACGTGTTTATATATTTGTTAATAAATCGGCATTGAATTATACAATTATTCCTATCTCCAATAAGATCTAGACACATTTGCTAGATAGAGACGATTTTTACAAATGAATATTTTCCCGGCGTAGGTAGGTAGGTACTTTTCTATCCTACTAGACTAGAAATTTACCTCATATCTCGCCTCACTAATCCAATGTCGACTAGGTACGCTAATAAGGCGGCATATTTTATTCTTGCATCCGGGCGACGGATACCCTAGGCTCGGCCCTGCTAAAGATTCTAGTTTATTAGAAGATGATATTAGTAAACTCAAAGAAAACGACCTTATTGAGAAAGTCGTATTAATCTTGCGAGAAACTATTTTAAAAATTGAAAAATCAAAACTACCAAAAAATAAAACTGGCGATTTAATTGCTAGCGAATGTGAGATTCCAGATAAATTAGATCGATTCCTCAAAGTTTAACGGTTAAAATTACTATGGATTAAGTTCCTCCATTGCTGCTGATGCATTTTTTTGGGGTAACGTATTACTCTTGGTACGACGATGAAAAGTCCAACAAGCAGTAAAAAAAATATATATTTCAAATAGATTACGACATTGCTGTAACTGCACTACTCTAGAAGAATTGGAAACAGAAGCAACAATTGCATCGTTACAAAGGTATCAAGTTTGTCCGCCAGACATCATTATAAATTCCTCACTGTGCCCTGGTGTTGCCTTTGACAATTTTGATAAGATACATTGACACCTTGGACGGAAAATAAACTTGACATGATACTGTGGAGTAGTAGAGATAATAATTCCCATAGCGAATTGAACTAAGATGATGGGAATTGTTATTCAGAACATTTATCACCAACACAAATCAATTGATTATCCCAATCAATTGATTAATCAACCTAATTACGCTCGATATTGAGTAAAATATTCAGATAATTTGAATAATGTCAATAAAACCTTTCCCGGACTAGAAGATGATTTTAATAAAGGATATTTTGGAGTCAAGAGAACTGATAAGCCATTCTCATGAGAACCAATAGATCTCACTTTAGAACCAACTATAAATGCCGATGTGGCAAAATGACTGAGTGGAATTGCTCACTTTACTAATTTTATAGCTGCACGTCAACGCACATGTCTTGGATGTTTGTCTTAAGGTAAGATGTTACAGCAAAATTACAACACAATAGAATAAAAATCTATGGAAAACAAATTGCTGATTTCATTGAAATAATCGAAAAAAATTGATTTGATCAAACATTATATAAGGAGAATTTGTACAAGATTGCTACTTCAAGACCTGCTTCTCCTGAGGTTGCGGATTTTCTACTAAATAATGAGAAAATGCTAATGATTTAAGGAACCAATTTGTCAATGAATGCGTTGAAGATGAAAGTAGATTTGTGAAGCCAATAAAAAAACTAAAGTCTTTAATTTTGTTAAATCGCCAAAGAAAATAAATTGATTTGGGGAATAAAATTGTTGAGTTGTGATTCTATTCAGTAGAATGTTGGGGATTTCCTTCACTCATAAGGTTCATATATCGAGAAAATTTTGTCATTCCCACTTACTCCAATACCAACATCAATGTGCCATCCGGATGGTTCAATCTGTAAAACTAACACATCACAGTTAGCTAAGCTCATAGACACTGTTGAGCAACAAATGTCATCTTTTGATGTTTTCTTTTTGTTGCATCTAATGAAAGATGTACATTTGACGGTATATCTAAAAAATTTCTGAGTACTATCTTCCATAAGAAATCTATTCGGATTGACATTATCTTCGACCAATATTTTTTGCCGTCTATCAAAGATTGTGAGCGTTCACGCCGAGAATAATCAACTTGTCCAGTATATATTGGTTCAAATCAAGTTCGGCCACATAATTTTGGAGCAGAACTCAAAAATATCCAATTCAAAGAAGCCCTTGTTAACTTTTTCATTAATCACTGGGATACTGAAGAAATGTTATAACTTTTATTGTTAATAAAACAATTTACGAAAGTTCTAATAAATGTCATTCTTAAAAAATTGTAAATAACAAAGTTATATTAAAATTTCTGAAGAATCATTATCATGTAAAAAACAAGAAGAAGCTGATTCTAGAATTATTTTCCACATTTGTCAAATTGATTTAGACGCAGAATTTGTTATATGCTGTTCAGACTCTGATATTTAAATTATACTTGTGGGAAATATGGATCATTTAAACGCATCTTTCAAAAATTTGGAAAAATATGGGTGTAGGCAATCATCAGCGATACATCAACGTAAATGAACTGTACCGAATCCTTGGTGTCTCTTTATAGAAAGCTATACCATTTTTCCAGGTGCTTACTGGATGTAAGTACACGCCAGCATTTTTTAGAAAAGATAAAGTTGGGCCTTTTAAATGTTGGAAAAATCAAATTTTATTTTCAATAAATTCAAAAAATTTTAAAACGTTAATGACGCATTTTTCAATTTTCTTCTCTCTAATTGAACTTTATTCTAATTTTATTTCTGTTCCAATGTTTGAATTTCTTATATATAAATTTGTTCTGAATAGAAGGAATGTAAGTAACGTAATTTTGAAATTATTTTCTGTCTCATTCTTGATCATATTCTACAACTCTCTCTCTTTCTCTCTGACTACTAGCATCATAGGGCAATACTTTACATGAGTTTTTAATTTTTTTGGCAAATTATCTTTAGACTATTTTATCTTCAAAGAATACAATATAAAAAATACGGACATTCTGAAATGCTTTGAATTTTTGATTCTAAGCAATAAAAAATTCGCACACTGAAAATGCCTGGCAATAAAAAATGTGTGTCTGTGAGACCTATCTAAAGACAAAACTTTAAGAATTACGCGTTCAATAATTGATAAAAAATTCAGGATTATTACTTGTACAAGTAGGATGCGCATTAACAAACGCAACTGCTACTGCTAGCCAGGTAGCCCAGACTCTAACCGAAAGAGTAAGAAGAACGACATATCAAAAAATCAACTGACCTGGAATTCTCTCTCAAAAACGTTACTAGCTCCTATACTACTACTCTTCAACTGAGTATAAAAAAATCATTTTCCTGTCAAATAATGAATACAATAATTTGAAGTGGCATCCTATCATTATTATTTGTGTTTCCATTAATGAATTGTAGTTGACATTCAAAAGATGGAGCATTTCAATATTGGAAAGACCTAAAAAAAACACTTTCTTTATTTATGCTCAGCTACTAAGCCTTTTGATGTGTTTAAAAAAATATTTATTTAAAAATGTTGTCCTGTTCATTAAACAAATACCTCAAAGTTTGTATGGGAAGAAAAATGTATATGGTAATCACATATTTTATTACCTTCACTTTCTACAATATGCAATAGTTAAATACAGAATACACACGTAAATATGTTAACCTGTGAAATAGAGTGTAGCAGCATTTTGGTTATATAATATCGTCGACAGACCAGCAAATGCCAAATATAGTTCCAAAGAATATAAAAAAACTGTATATTTTAAACGAGATATCCCCTACAATATTTGACAATTTTCAATTATTTTTTTATTGCCAGATAAAGGCAAATATATATTGACCATTGATATGAGGAAAGTATGAAAATGTTTTTATTACAACCGTTACGTTGGTATCAACATGCTGAGAAAATAAAATGAGTCACTTTGTTTATACTGGTATTATAATGATATAATATTGGTTTTATTTTATTAAATTATTCTTTTCTATGTTAGGCTAAGAACTCATAGACTACAATATGTAAATACTCATTTTGTTTACATTTCTTTGTTTCTAACATAATGGAGCGCCTCCTCTTCATCTCAGAGGTGTTCTTTGGCTAGGGATGGCCAGCCCGCTGCCTGCCTGGGAGAGTTTGGCGGCTTAGAAATTTATGAAACATTTAAAAAAAAGTATTATTGTACCAATAGTCTATTCTGGAATGCCTGAAAACGCGGAATCGTAACAAAAGTAAAAATAATAATCTAATCTGAAAAAAACATATACGAGCAAATAGTATTGTTTTCACTTTTGAGAAATCTGAAAATACAAGCATTTCTGCTGATTTACAAAAGCTTAGTGAAAATTCGAGAAACAAATATCTCACTAAATGACTAAATAGGGAAATTATTAAATACTACAAGTTATTTAATAATAATAATTAATTCTGTTTAAAATGTTAACTCCCAAGTTTTTGGTATTTATTTGTATTAATACTAATATAATTTTATGTGTGGATCGCCGAAATATCAACACAATAACTTATTGTATTATTTGTATACAGATTGGCTTTTTTTTCTATTTTCTTGGCCCGCAAGATCATTTGGGATGGTCACTCCTAGGAGAGATAGATTCAAATATATTAAAAAAATGTGAAGATCTGAATACAATTGAATATAAAAACATAACCTATAAAAATGCTGATATTTGCAGACGATATAATGTTATAGTAAATTTTAAAAATAGAATCCAAAAATTAATGGATGTCTGATCCTTAGAAATAAGAAAAATGACAAAACTAAAGTTGAAATAATAAATGTAAATCAAAAGAAACCAAATCTGAAGCTAAAACTTCAGGGAGAATAACGACATAAGGATACATATACAATAGCATCTATTTCTTCCCGCCTACAAAGGATGAGACTCCGCTTACTAAATTATAAAATAATTGTGAATTACAAACATGGAAAATTTTTGTATGTGGCAGACACGCTGTCAAGAGCGTTTTTACCAGAAACTGGGCTAAAGTCTGATCAAGAATTTAATTTTGCAGTACACTCTTTATCAAAAAATTTAGCCATGTCTGAAGAGCGGAAGGAACAATTCGGGAAGGAAATCGTGAAAGATGAGATTCTGAAACAAGTTATCAACTTCCATATAAAAGGCTGGCCCAATAATAAACATCACATGTCTCCTTCTTTGAGGCATTACTTTCAAATCAAAGACAACCTCAGCTATGTTGATAAATTGTTGTTTTTTGGTGAGAAAATTGTTGTCCCAACTGCCATAAAGGGTGATATGCTCAAATTATTGCACGAGGGTCACTTTGGGATTGAAAAATGCAAATGCAATACGTGCAAGACGTATATTTTATTGGCCAGGGCAATCTGTTGATATTGAAGCCTACATAAAAAAATGCAGTATCTGCGAAACTTTTGCGGAGAAACAGCCAAAAGAGTCGCTACTACCATATGAGTTACCGAATCGGCCATGGGAGAGATTGGGATTAGATATTTTTTCGCATGCCAACAAAATTTTTCTCATTGTGTTTGATTCATACTCCAATTGGTTGGAAACCACTCAAATTAAAGACAAGTCGGTGAAATCAGTTATTTTAGCTTTGATGTCTATTTTTTCTGTTCATGGGTCACCAGATAAAATAACTGCTGATAACGTGCCTTTTGATAGTAGAGAGTTTAAGACGTTTGTAAAAAACTGGAATTTTGAAATCATTTTGCGCAGCCCGTATTATGCACAATCTAATGGATTGGCAGAAAAAGGGGTAGATATAGGTAAAAATATGCTAAAAGAATGTTTGAAAGAAAACTCTGATATACACACTGCTTTATTGCAATACAGAAATTCACCACTCAAGTATATTGGCTATTCACCTGCAGAGTTATTGATGAGCAGGATTTGCAAGACAAAAGTGCCTATCAATTCCAGTCTTTTGCACCCGAAACTCTGTGAAGACGTTTCTGAGAAACTATTGCGAAGACAGAATATTTATAGGTCTTACTATGACAAGAAAAGTAAAGATCTAAAACCTTTGGACCCTAAAACCAATGTGACGATTTTTGACCATGTAAAGAATAAGTGGGAGCCTGCACAAATTGTTTCCAAGCATAGCTCTCCTAGATCTTACCTTGTGAAAGATTCCTTTGGTAATGTGATTAGGCGTAATCGCATTGACCTTAAGGAATCCCTAAATGAGTATGTATCTAAAAGCAACGAGCCTGACATAGATGAGAGTAGTGGTGAACCTTTAGTTCAGCCTGCTGTGTCACTCAAGAATGAAAAACCTTTGCTGGAGGCTCCCCCAGAATGTTTATTATCCAGTCCAAAAGTTTTAGATCATGATATAAAAACCAGATGTGGTCGTGTGATAAAAAAACCGGACAAACTAAACTTATAGGAGGAGATGTATGATATAGGTTATCAATTATATATTTGTTTCATAGCTATCCCGCCACCTTTGTACGAGTCAATTAAAAGTTACAATTAATTGGCTCAACAGGCATGGGGGGTGAGGCCAGTGTTTTGGACTCGAGAAAAGACGATTCTAATACGCGGCTTTTCGTCAACACGTTTCAATAAAGACACGTGGTGTTACATTAACAGATTCGTTTTATTTTAACAAAATAGCTCCGATCATGGTATAATACAGTTACTACTTTAAAATTTTATTGTAATTAATATTTATATATGTAATATTATTATTTCCCAGCAAATCTGTCATATTCACCCACTTTTACGAACAATTTGTAATTTTGTGAACGCTAAAATTCTCGAACACTATTATTTTACACTTCTGTCACAAGGCACCTCTGTCACAAATAAACTGTGACGGAGTTTTTGTCTTGAACTTTGCATTGATTGATTTTTAAAAAAGTTAATTAATATTTTTTATGTTCTATATATTACATTATCGATTATTTTATTCATTTAAGGTATTATCATCGGGGTAATTAAAAATGGCGTTATCTGCGGCGGAAAGGCAGCGACGTTGTCGTGAAAAAAGGAAGCAAGACCCCGAAAAAGTTGCAGGAGTGAAACGAAAAGACTTAGAAAGAAACCATACTCGCAAAAAGCTAGTCAAAGATATGACACCTAGGGAACACAGACAAATGAAAAGAAAATGGCACAACGTTCTAATGAATGCTCCGGCTTCTACAACTGTTCCTTCAAGCCCCAGGTTACTTCCTTTAAGTCCTAGATCTTGTTCACTAACTTCAATCTCATCCACTGCTAGAGCAAGGGGTAGAAAAAAAGTTAGACGAGACAGATCGAAAATTTATAGGCAAAATATGAAACTCCAAGACAATGTAAAAGAATTACAGAAAAAAATACGAAAATACAAGAAAAGACTTCAACGTCAAAAAAATAAAAAAGATAACTTATTACATAATATGACAAAAACTATAAAAAAAATGAAGATAAAATTAAAAGCGCCGAAGAAGAAAAAAAAATATAGTATCTTGACAAATGCCATTAAGGAACATTACAAAAAAATTAAAGACTATAAAACAAAACACTGCTTAAAAAAAATCCTTGAAGACACAACAATTAAACGTTCGGGACTAAAACTTAAACTGTTTCAAGAGACTTTGGAAATAAAAAGAAAATCAAAAAACTATACATTAAGCCCAAGAAGTATTTCATTGAGAGAGAAAATTCATACATTTTATCTCAGGGATGATGTGTCACGAGCTACTGCTGGGCAAAACGAAACTATAACTTTTCATAAAAAAAAAGATGCAAAAACGGATTTTGTTGGACACAAGGAAAAATCTATACTTATTTCGAAAAGAAAATCCGTACGTTAAATGTCACTACAGTTATTTTGCAGGACATAAACCCTTTTATGTCGTACCACCTCGTATTTATGGCCGCGAAACCTGCATGTGCAAGCTGCACGCAAATATTACGTTTATGAAAGTTGCTCTTTATAAAAACAAAGTTATCAAAACAAATGACATGAATCTGATAATCTCACAAATTGTATGCGATGTAAATTCATTAACTTGTATGAAAGGAAAATGCACTGAATGTGAAGCAAAGAAACTCAATTATGGTAATATGATCGACCAAGAGAAACTGGTTGAATTGGTACAATGGATTAGAAAAACAGATATTATTGAGAAGAATGGAAAAAAAGTTAAAATCAATAAAAACATAAAACAGACCGACCAAGTTACAATTGCAATTTTGATTAGTAAATTTGAAAAAGAATTAAAAGTTTTTAAATCACATATATTTAATATTAGAAATCAATATAAATCCTATCGCCAATGTATAAATGAATTGACTGAAACCGAAATTGCTTTACATATTGACTATAGTGAAAACTACGCCTGTAAGTACCACGAAGAAATTCAATCAGTACATTTCGGTGGATCACGAAACCAAGTGACTGCATACCGCAGTAATGTATTACTGGACTTCTCCAAAGGACAAACATATCACTTCTTTTTGTACTGTATCTTCTGATCTTAATCATGGCCCTGCAGCTATTTGGGCATCACCTACATCCAGTTCAAAAAGAATTACCCCATATTAAGACAGCCCACTTTTTTTCTGATGGACCAGAACACAGTATAAGCAAAAAAATAATTTTTATCTTTTTGCAACAAGATTTTTTTAACAATACAGATTTGAAAGTTCAACCTGGAATTTTTTTGAGTCTGGTCACGGCAAGGGAGCAGCTGATGGTATAGGAGGGTCTATTAAACGTTTAGCTGACCATTTCGTCGCCAGTGGACACGACATTAGTAACGCTTTACAATTTTATGAAGCACTTAAAGACCGCAGTAAGATAAAGCTTTTTCTTGTTGACAAAGATGATATTGCCCAGATTTTAATGGAAATTCCAAGTAAAATTATTCTGCTGAAAGGTACTATGAACGTCCACCAACTAGTTGTTCAGCAACTTGGGAGTGCTAGGCTATTGAACATTGAGTTGTTTTTGCCACAAATATTGTGATTGTTACAATTTGAAGACTTATCGCCCATTGCCTGAACATGAGATGGAAGTTAACGACAGCCCAACCTCAGATTTAAAAGAACCACTGGCTGATATAACCAACATAATTAAAGCTCCTACAAAGAGATTTTATGAGACTGTTTATACTTCTACTTCAGAAGATGAAGATGATCAGCCTCTTGTTAATCAAAAAAAAAAAATGTGCACATAAAACCGGGTACTTCATATGACCTGTCTGTTGACAACATCCACCCATTATTAATAAAAAATGGTACACATATATTAGTAAAAGTAACCAGTAAAAACAAAGTCGAGTACACGAGGTATTAACAGAATTTCGACTATGTTTATTTCAATTATTTGCAAAATATTTCAAAGTTTATTATCTTAACGAGCAAAAATGTGAGAGTGGTATTAAATGTTATTTTTTATATATTTGTAATAAAAATTCTTATAAATCGAGTTACATAATAATAAATGCTTGTATTCTAGTTAAGCAAAGTTAAAGAAAAACTGAAAATTTTATTTTACATAATAACTAATGAATATATTTTTTTTTGTGACTGAGGTGTTTATTTTTTCTTACTATTCCGATAAAACTTAAAATAAATAAAAGATATAAAATAAAACTTCGATGCATTATACATTTCTGAAATCTTCGATAACTGGACAATGATGTAAAAATACATATTATAAAAGAAATACACTTTTATTTTTTTAAAAAATCAAAAAATTTATCACTCAGATTGTCGGTAGAAAAGTAGAACGCCCCTAATACTAATATAATTTTATGTGTGGCTCGCCGAAATATCAACACAATAACTTATTGTATTATTTGTATACAGATTGGCTTTTTTTTCTATTTTCTTGGCCCGCAAGATCATTTGGGATGGTCACTCCTAGGAGAGATAGATTCAAATATATTAAAAAAATGTGAAGATCTGAATACAATTGAATATAAAAACATAACCTATAAAAATGCTGATATTTGCAGACGATATAATGTTATAGTAAATTTTAAAAATAGAATCCAAAAATTAATGGATGTCTGATCCTTAGAAATAAGAAAAATGACAAAACTAAAGTTGAAATAATAAATGTAAATCAAAAGAAACCAAATCTGAAGCTAAAACTTCACGGAGAATAACGACATAAGGATACCTTAGTATGGTAACAACAAAAGACAGAAAACCAGCTGAAAGAACAAATAAATTTACAACAGTACCAACTATAACCTACACAGCAGAATATATGACAATAAAGAGAAAACATATCTTAACCCAATGATAATTAAACATTCGAAAGAAAATTAATTAGGATAAAACAATGAATATAGAAATTGAGAAATAATTAAAACAAAAATCAATAAAAATTTAGACAATATACAGCTGAATTGATATGTATATATTATAAGAATGAAGACATGTACACTACACCATTGAAAACTGAGAAAAAACTATGGTGAATAGAGCTAATGAAAGAACTAAGAATAAAAATATGAGATCACAGGAAATATACTAACCTCCAAAACACCTTCAAACGGTACAAATTTACATAGTGAATCCATTTTTTGCTCTCATCTATCGTGATAAGGACTTTTCTAATCCATTTTAACCATTTCTTAAGCCAACCGGTCAATTCTTTTTTGGTTTCCTTGGAGGAAATGAACTTGATTTTTACATAGGGAATCCATTTTTTGCTCCTATCTATCGTTTTAATGACTTCTCCAGTCCATTTTAACCATTTCTTAAGTCAGCCGGTCAATTCCTTTTCATTGTTCTTGTATTTTGGAGTCTGGAAGGAAATTAATCGAAGGAAACCAACTCTCGACCTCAGAGCGCACAATAAAAAATCAAAAATTATGGATCTTTAAGCATGAGGTGTTCAGACAGTTATCTAAAATCAAACGAGATGGCAGAAAAAAAGCAGAATTTGAAGGAAAATACTAAACATTCTGATTTATACAATGATTCTAAAAATAGAAACAATTATCATTCAACCACGCTACAAGCTTGTTTTTGGGAGAAACTTTCTTCCCACTCTCCTCTCAAACTTTTCAAATAGAAACCAAACATAACTTGAAAATAAAAACACATCTTTACAAGAGTCAAGATGATCACAAATGCTCGGTTTTGGTTAGGTTCCCGGTGTAAAAAAGATCTTTTATTTGGCCCCGCAAATAAAAATCTAGGCAAGTTAGGTCTGAAGATCTGGATGGCCAAATAAATAAACTTGTCCTATCCATCTATCAGGGTACGTTTGATCTAAAAAATGCACAACTTATATGGAATAATATGCCGGGCAATCATCAGATTGTAAGAACATGTCACTACAAATGACTAAGTAAGGGCATATTTTCTAAACGAAAAGACACAATTCGTTTTTTCACAAGTATAAATATTTTTCTTAATTAACTATCTCATTCAAAAAACTGGCCCAATTATTTGTCCGCCTAGAAACCCACGCCACTCATTTACAGACCAACGACCCTGATGTTGGATTTCCCGCATCCAACGGGGATTCGTTTTGAACCAGTAGTGTTGTTAATTGTTAGATTTATTACCTAGTTTATTTAATGATACGTTTTCATTGTTAGTAATATTAGCTTCACTTTTAGATAGTGCCATTCATCGGCAATTCTAAGATTATTATAAAAACAGTTTAAATGACTGCAGGTAAGCCAATGTAAGAACTTTTCATACATTCTAATTTTGTTTTTATCAAGATTATAATAAGAATGAGTATTAGTTTTATATAAGACTGATAGGTCTGCTACTCTAGTTTCTATGAAAAAGTATCATTTTCCTTCGATTTTAAGAGTTTCGTAATAATTGCTCTGATTTTTCTTTCAGCCCACAACATTAGATATACCATACAAAGCTCAGTTGAGAGATATTTTATATTGATTTGAACATATCACCTCTGGGATCACTGAAAATACCTTCTCAATATATATTCACCCATGTATCTAAAAGTATGACATCGAATCCAATAAAGGTATATTCATAAAGATTGTATAATCTAATACTTAAAATTCTCGTGTCGTGGTATTTGTTGCCAACTCCTCCGAATTAACTGGACCGATTTTCGTGATTTTTTATGTGAATATAGTGTAAGTCCAAGAATCGGCCAACATCTATTTTTCATATCTCTATATAATAAGGGTCGCTCACACCAAAATAATGCCTAAGAAAATATTTCAAAGAAATAATGTTTATGGCAAAACAACGTTTGTCAGGTCAGCTAATATTTATTATAATAATTACATAGAAGGGTTAATGCTCAATACATTCTTGTATAAAGAAGTTTATTATATTTATGTAATTTTGATGACCTATATATTTTGTAAAATATGTATTAGAATGGTCAAAAACTTGAATTGATGTTTCCCAAAAATGGGTCATAACATGAATTTGAATATAATAACCGAACCAATTTTTGAAAATATTTTCTAGTTTACAAATTTATGGTAAAATTCAACTAATTTGTTTTTTGGGCCATACTTAAAAAACCGACTCGACAATTTCATCTTAGATGAGAACTTTAGTTCCTTAAAATGGAGTTTTGAATTGAAGTAAAGGTAAAATAACATCTAATATCTGTTATTAGCAGTTGACAGAAAAGTTTCTGGACATTCCAAATTTTCATAAAAATACTACCCAAAAAATCGAAGAATACTTGGTGAAAATAATAGAATGTATTACACTCACCATTTGTACTGAAGCTATACAAATAATTATTTGCAGCTTTCTTACTACATATTGAATAAAAGGAGATTAGTAAGATTATCAAGTCATATCGATCCATCCAAAAAGCAAATACTCAATGCGATTAATCTTGTTTTCTACTATTTGCATTTTAACATCTTAGTCGGTAAATCAGTTTCAAATTACTACTTCAACCTAAAAACAAGAAAACACTTCTTCAGTTGAGCGACACAAAATGTATAGTTAGCTTATTACTGGGTATTGTGATAAAGCAAGAAAATTTTTTTCTTTAGTAATAATTTAATTTCCACTCCTGTCAGCATTCAGTTGAAGTTAGAGGCCTTTTTCTGTTCTCTTTCTTCCCCCAAAATAAAAAAATTATACATTACATTTAATAATTCAACAGAATAACATTTTCACACTGATGTTTTTTTGGAAAAGATCACTTTTTCTATTATATTTTTTTCACATTCAAAATTTTGTATTACTCCTCGATATTTGTTACATGACAGTTTTAATAATTCATATGGAATGCAATAATGTATCAATATTTCTGCGCCTACAAAAATGAGGCTTGTGTGATTTAAATAAATCCAAAATATAGTGTTAAATTATAGAAAAAATCAGCTTTTCCCCCGAAAAAATTCACACAAATACGAATATAGCATATTCCGATATGTTACTAATTCGTACTTGTACCTTCTCTTTGCTCTCTATGTATGTGCTCCAGTTTCCGTATTAACAGTGAACTGATTAACAGTGAAGTGTATAAAATTCATCTACTACTTTTGTAGTTTTGGTATTGGAATTCCACACATCAGACATAATAGTAGTTCCGGGTTCTAAGTACTGGCCAATAATATAAAGCCACACTTTTTTTCTCCTGAAAGGCACGGCAAACAAAAACATTTCCCATCTTCTTAACAAATTCCCACAAACACCTAGTGATGCATCCTCGATTGTATATCGTTTGTGAATAAACAGGACTCATCAATTTATATGGGTTTTTTTGGGTTCTTGCAACAATTCCCTAAAATAATTTTTCCAGTCTCTTACCTTATCATTACTCGACCCTAATTCTTTCGTACCCTATTTCTCTTGTGGCCATGCATGTATCAATAATGCTAGGGTTTCATAATAATGAACTGCGTTCCAACCAAGTCCCCATTCTCATAAGTTTCTCGAATTGGCAACTTCTCTTCTTGTACACCCCCCGAACTTAATTATTACTATAAATAGTACGCATCACTTGTTTCTGCTGTTTCCTTTTGAAATAATACACTTTTTTTAAATTCTGCTGTTTCCTTTTGGAATAATACACTTTTTTTAAAAATTCTACTGCATTTTTTCGACACTGCTTTTTTCAATGAAAACTAATATTTTCAAATTGACTATCAGAACCACTCTATGATAATACTGAGAGAATATTAGTCGATAATGGATAAAATCCCATTTCAAAATCCAATCACACACGTTTGTAAATATTACATCACCTAATAGATTCACACAATAAACATCAGCTACAACAACATGTAATAAGGAAAGCCTAAATAAATACAATTGATAAATTAAGCTAATACCACATCTATTAAGGAATTCCAAAATCTCTCATATTCATTAAATCATTCCACAATTTTCTACAAGAAATATTCAATACTCAGAAAGATTTCAAATGTAATTTTAAATCAACAAAAAGAAAAGAGAACATCAGCTTAATGAGATCTATATACCATTACTATCAATCACCTTACTGACAATGTAAGTGATATATGTATGTTATAATTTATTAACCAAGCTAAAGAATAATATTATAGAGTACAACGTAACTATTGTGAATTGTGAATACAACAATACATTATACTACCCTCATATGTCTTCACTATACTGAATAAATAAATACCCACCTTTATATTACTCTTCTCTTTTGTGTTTTTTAATTTCACCCATTTATCCATTTTGGTGGACATTAAATATAATATAAAATTAGTTGAAAATAAGTTGATAATTATATTGAACTATAAAGTTTACTTCTGTTTAAATTCATCAAACTATCAATTTTCACAAGAAGCAGAGATAACATTTATAAACACTGTTACATTAACCGTTCAAAGGCAATGATTCACTTAATTAATATGTTCATTATTTTTGCAATTCCAGTACCTATTTACATTATTTCATAAAATGTAAGCATGTTTTCTAGAAGCAATATTGAGGTATTATAAGCTAGCAGAAAAGAATTTCTGTTTTAATGATCACAACTGTTGCAATTAAAAAATGTACTAGTTTGGTTACATACACTATGCCATTCGCTTCCCTGATTGCCTTAACAACAGACAGTAGAACAAGAGTAAAAACCAGCAAAAGTATCCAAATCCCCAGCCATACTGAAAACAGCTGCTAATAGAACCTTTTTCATTTCATATATCAATTGGATGTAGATTATTTTCCATTAGTTATATAAACAGATTTAAATTGATAATACAATATGGGCTAATCTAATACAACTCCAGAAAAAAATGTTTTTATTCCTCAATTTTTCATTTTATTTATTAGGAGTTATTTGAAGATTCACAATAAATGAATGTTTGGAATTAATTTGTTAAACAAAAGAAACTGATTTACAATAACAATTTTTTTGTCACTATTGAACAATAAATATCCAATTATAATTGTTTATTTATAAATTATTTTAATTTTCTCTTTGATAGCCTATTTTTCATTAAATTCTCAATTTTATTAGCTAACACCAACTAACCTAACATATCTTCATTTTACTCACATCATGAGGATACTAAATATAGGAAGGTTTACCTGTTTTATTCTGGTTATCCGCATATGTTCTGAAGCTTCTTCCTACTACCTTTCACTAATTCATAATGTTGGTGTTATTTGGATGCTAATATTTTTAAACTCTGTGGCTTTCTTCAACTTCATAATTTTAACCATTTTTACTTTGAAAGTACCAACTTCACTCCTGTATTGTGCATACAAGTCAATCAACTGTTTCATGTTGTTTCGTTTTTTATTGTTCAATTTCTTTTTTTTTATATGTTTTATTAAAACTATATTTATTTACTAGTAGTTTTATTTATTAGCACTTTCATTATCAGGTTTTCAAGCTACCATGTTTTTAACACTGTGCTATCTTCTTCTTTTTTCTAACGCGGGATTTACATTTACGAGTACTCGGATCCGAGTTATATTTGCGAGTTGAGTTCAATCGTTTACATTACGTCCGAGTAAATTCAAATCTTTTTGTGTTTAAAAATGGCTCCTTCAAGAAAAAAACGTGCCGCTGTAACTTTAGTATTGTTTATGGTGTTTAAAAAGAGGAAAGAATATGACAAAGTTAAACGAAATAGAACTATTTGGGTTAAAGAACATTTACAAGAGCGCCACAGACTTGGAATTGAAGAAAATCTGCTAAAAGATTTGTTAACCCAAGACGGGAAAGATTTTAAGAATTTCATGCGGATGGACTACGAAACATTTTGTATGTTACATATAAAGGTAAGAGAATGATTGGGTATACATGACCTAGCAATTATTATTTATTTAATTTTAGGTTTCCCCCTATATAAAAAAACAAAATACATGTTTACGAAGTGCTATAAGTTCTGAATTACGCCTTGCAATAACATTAAGATTTCTTGCAACTGGAGATAGCTATAGGTCATTAGAATATCTGACCAGAGTATCAGCTTCCACAATAAGTTTATTTGTTCCTCAAGTATGTGAATATGTATATGAAGTGTTGCAGCCCCAGTATATGAAGGTATGTATTTAACACAGACCACACCAGACGGGAAAGTAGATCCAAAAAGAAGGCAGTTTTTTTCATCATTGTTCAGTACATTACAAATCGTATTTATCTGTCTTTATCACACTTACTACAAAACGTTTGTAGAGGCGCTTTTGTATTTACAGAAATCTTTCGAAAGTTACATTATTTGCACACAGATGTCACTACCATAATTGACATTAATAAATGGAATGTGAAATGACACATGTAAAACCCCGCCGTTCTGTTTTGTTCATCACGCTACATGCACTTGGATTCTATTTGTGGGTTTGTGTGGTTTCAATAATCATCATTCACCGGAAAATGAGATTTTGTATTGTGTGCGGTAATTCTGAAGACGACATAAAGCATTTATTTTGCTTTCCCCGAGTTACATGCGAAGAATTCCTGAAGGACATTTTTAAAACAATACCATTGTATCAAATATGATAAACATCTATCAGCATTTATTCTATTTTTGTATCAAATAACGTAAACATGTATCAGCACTATTTTATTATAAATAAGATGTTTGTAAACAATTCGAGGATATTTAATGTTTATAATTAGTTCGATCTTGAGATTAATTGTATTCATTCAAATATTCAAAAATAAAGTTTTTTTAAAAATATATTTCGAAACCCGAAATATATAATTGGCGCAGTCATTCGGATTAGTGCGGTCGCGAGTTTACGCAAAGTGCGATAAAGTTCCGGCTAAGTACCTCAGTACCTCAGCACTAGATCTACGTATTCAACGAGGGACAGGACTTCAGATAGCTGTAAGTGCCAAGTTTCCCTATTATTTTGATTCCTTTTTATTATCCATCCTTATCAAAACGTTGAATAAGGAAGAGATAATTTAATAATTTTAAATATAATTTTATGAACGATTTTGATAAATTATTAAATACATTTAGTGAATTAAACTTAAAAGATAAACCAGAATATATAAAAATGGCAACGTCAAGCCCAAAAACCCTAAAT
Organism: Diorhabda carinulata; assembly: GCF_026250575.1. Classification (NCBI taxonomy): domain Eukaryota; kingdom Metazoa; phylum Arthropoda; class Insecta; order Coleoptera; family Chrysomelidae; genus Diorhabda; species Diorhabda carinulata. Next base: position 12,515,246 of record NC_079473.1, read on the forward strand.
TGGGATTTATTCAAATTAAAGTTAGAGAATATTAAACCTTACGACGGAAATAAAAATACTTTAAATAAATTTATAAATCGATGTGAAAACCTAATAGAGACGTATTCAATTTATAATGATCAAGACATTAATAATCACGTATTAGAATGTATTCAAGAAAAATTAATAGATAAAGCCGAGTTAATGGTGGGAAATAGAATTGAGTTGAATACATGGTTTAAATTAAAAGAAGCGTTGATTCAGTGTTTTGCAGATAGGCGCGATTTGGATTGTATTTTGCAAGAATTAACGAGAACGAGACCATTTAAAAATGAAAATTTAATAGCATTTGGTAATAGATTGCAATTATTGAAAAGTCAAACTATACAAATTATTAGTAATAATTTAAACCTAGGAGAGATTGATAAAAGATGTCAAATTAATCACTGTGAGAAAACAGCTTTGAACACTTTTATTGCGGGATGTTCAGGCGTTATACGTAATAATATGTACTTAAAAAAGCCTAACTCTCTGGAAGACGCTATGGCTTATGTAGACGAATTTGAGAATTTCGAAAAACTTTATGGTCAATTTTACGAACCTAAAGTTAAATATAATAATAACAATGTTCAAATGAATCCATCAAGAAATAATAGAAACAATCAACATAATCATAATTCTTTCTACCGACAACCTAATAATAATAATTATGATAGATATAATAATAACAACTATTATAATGAAAGATATAATAATAACAATAATTTCCCTAGTCAACCTATAAACGTAAATCCAATACCGCAAAGAAGACAAAATTACCCAACGAATGCGCAAGTATTTGGTCCTAAGAAAAATGTTTTTCGCCCGAACCAAATACCTGTAAATCGTTTACCTAGACCAGAACCGATGTCAACGACATCGAGAAATTTTTCTGACAGACCTAGTAGACATATAAATAATAATCATAATAATAATAATACAAATAATAACAAATATTTCAAATCACGAAATAATCCAAATTTTACATCCGAAGAACTATATAATAATAATTACAAAAATAAAGAAGAAGAAATAATTGATTTTCACCATTTGTTTGAACGCGAAGAAGATAACGATCGAATTGTAAATTTTCGGAAAGAGCCTCGGAAGAAAAATTAAAAATAATTGAAATAAATATAGCCGCAAACAACCCTTTACCTTATATTGAAATTAAAAAACCAAATTTAAAACTATTAATAGACACAGGAAGTAACAAATCAATATTAAAACCTTCAATTGTAGAGAAATATTATCCTCAATGCATATATAACTCAAATGTAGAAATTAGAACATCATTAACTAGTAAAATAATTCGGCATCAGGCAAAAATCCCAGCATTTAAAGAATTCAATTATAATGATACAATAGATTTTATTTTATACGATTTTCACGACTTTTTTGACGGAATATTAGGTATAGAGGACATGATGAGAATGAAATTAAATATTGATTTTACTAACAAACAATTAAATAACAAAAACGTTTCAATTCCAATAAAATTTAGAAAACCAACTGACATAAAGTTCTCATTTGACATTGGACCGACTGAAAAATTATTAAAGTCTGTACCAGTAAATGTATTAAATGGAGAAATATTAATAAACAAAACACAATTAGGAAAAGCATATATTCCAGAAACACTAACAATAGCTCGAAATGGTTATGCTATAGTTGAGATTATAAATGAATCATTTAAAACAATACCTATAACTTTAAATGAACCCCTTAAAGCTCAACCATTTGAAATAAATCAATACGAAATTCACAATTTTAATTATTCAAAAGAAGATAAAAAACTAATTAACGAAAATCATAATAGGCACGAAACTTATGATCGGCAAAAAAATAAAATAGATATAAGTAAACTAATTCGAACTAGTCATATGAACGAGGAAGAAAAGAATAATATAATTAAATTATGTAAGAAATTTTCCGATATTTTTCTTAAACCAGGAGATCCACTAACATTTACATCCAAAATAAAACATTCAATAAAGACAACAGATGAAATTCCTGTACATGTAAAATCTTATAGATACCCATACGTACACAAAGAGGAAGTACAAAAGCAAATCAATGAGATGTTGGAAAAAAGAATAATAAGAGCATCATATTCCCCTTGGAGTTCACCTATATGGATCGTTAGTAAGAAATTAGATGCATCCGGAAAACAAAAATGGAGATTAGTAATTGATTATAGGAAATTAAACGAAAAAACCATTTCTGATAGATACCCGATTCCAAATATTACTGATATATTAGATAAATTAAGAAGAGCGCAATACTTCACAACATTAGATTTGGCTAGTGGTTTTCATCAAATCCAAATGTCGGAAGAATCGATAGAAAAGACAGCGTTTAGTGTAGATAATGGACACTACGAATTTCTTAGAATGCCCTTTGGATTAAAGAATTCACCCGCAACATTTCAAAGAGTAATGGACGAAATTTTGCAAGAACTACAGAATAAAATTTGTTTAGTATACATGGATGACATCATAATATTTAGCACAAGTTTACAAGAACACATGCAAAATCTACAAGCAATATTTTATAAACTAAGAGAAGCCCAGTTAAAAATTCAATTGGACAAATGTGAATTTTTATGCAAAGAAGTAGAATTTCTTGGACACATTGTTACACCAGAAGGAATTAAACCTAACCCAAAAAAAATTAAAGCTATAAAAAATTTCCCTATACCTTATACTCAAAAACAAATTAAATCATTTCTAGGATTATTAGGATATTATAGAAAATTTATTAAAAATTTCGCAAAAATTACTAAACCTATGACGACATGCTTAAAAAAAGATAGAAAAGTAGAACATACGCAAGAATTTATAAATTGTTTTAATACTTGTAAACAACTTTTAACATCAGAACCTATATTGGCCTACCCAGATTTTAATAAAAAATTTGATTTAACAACTGATGCATCAAACTACGCAATAGGAGCAGTATTATCTCAAGAAGGACATCCAATTTCCTATGCTTCAAGAACATTAAACGACGCAGAAACGAATTACTCAACAATAGAAAAGGAACTATTAGCAATAGTATGGGCATGTAAATATTATCGACCTTATTTATTTGGAAGAAAATTCACTATATACACGGATCATAAACCTTTACAATGGTTAATGTCACTCAAAGAACCAAACTCAAGATTAGTAAGATGGAGATTGAAACTAGAAGAATATGATTACGAAATTAAATATTTAAAAGGAAAATCCAATCTAGTAGCAGACCCATTATCACGAATAAAACCAGACTGTGACGTAAATGCTTTAGAAACAGAATCACTTAATGTTAATATCGACGACTTAGATTCAATAATTCAAAGAGAAATTGATAACTTACCAAATGATTTTGAACCGATAAATGATGAATTATTACCTGACTTATCATATTTAGACGATGTCGAAGAAATTATACAAAATAAAAATATAAATAATAACAAAATAAACATTATATCAGATATTCAAATACGACCACCGTTAAATAGAGATTCAGATTTAGAAACTATACATTCTTCTTTAGAAAATCCAATATTAGAAATTCCAATTTCCAATAGATCATTGAATACATATAAACATCAAATTTTAATAACAAGCGGAGAAGTAAATAATATAAGAATTAAAAGAGAAAAATGTTTTGATAATACTCGTATATATGTAATTTTATCCAAAAGAGATTTAGAAAGTAACATAATTCAATTTGTCAAAGAATATATCGACCCAAAATTACTTTACGCATTATACTTTAGAGAACCTCTAAAACCAGAACAATTTATAGCCACCGTACAAAAATATTTCAAAAACGCATCATTCAAATTTATTCATTGCATAAATGTAGTAAAGGATATTTTAACTGAGGAGGAACAAAGAGAAAAATTAGAATATTATCATATATATAAGAAAGGACATAGAGGGATCAACGAACTAAAAAAATCACTAACTGAAAAATATTACTGGCCCAAAATGATACAAGACATAGAAAATTTCGTTAATAATTGTGAAACATGTCAAAAGAATAAATATGATAGAAATCCACCGATAATAAAATTCAATTTAACTCCAACAGCTAGTAGACCATTTGAGCACATTCACATTGACACCTTTAAAATAGCAAACCAATCATATTTAACCATAATAGATGCTTTTTCTAGATACGGTCAAGCTTATTCAATGTCAGGTATGAATGGAACTTCAGTTGTTGATAACATATTAAATTACGTTACTCATCATGGGTTACCTTATAAAATAACAGCTGACTGTGGTTCAGAATTTAAGAATAATGACCTACAAGACTTTTGCAAATTACACAAAATTGAGTTACATTATACCACGTCTAAAAATAGCAATTCTAATTCACCTGTTGAACGTTTTCATTCCAGTTTAATCGAACATTTTAGATGCATAAAAGACAATAATAACGATTTGACTCCCGATCAATTGATAAAACACTCAATATTAGCATATAATAATTCAATTCATTCGGTAACGCAATTCACGCCATTTGAAATTATTAAAGGCCATATAAATAACCCTGATCCATTCGATTTAGACGATCATTTAATAATATCTAATTACATACAAAATCACAAAGAAACCTCCAAATTATTATATGAAAAAATTAAAGATAGAAATGCTAACATTAAAGAAAAAATAATTAATAAGAGAAACGAAAATAGAAATGATCCCTTATCCTATGAAAATCAGAACATAGCCTACATAAAAACAAAATTTCGAGACAAGAAACTACCTAAATTCAAAAAAGCCGAAATTGTAAAAGATTCTGGCATATTACTAGAAACAAACAAAGGAACATATCATAAAAATATAATTAGAAAACCAAAAAATTAAAACAGAAAAATTGTTACAGATAATGAAGCCGACAATAGTATTAATGTTACTATTACTTTACAAGACGATCAAGACGGAAGACATAACAGTTACAAATGTAAATAACTTATTATTACCTATCAATTTAGGAACTAGTAATCTTATACATACTAAACATACTTTCATCTACTATATAGATTTAGAATTCATTCATAAACAAATCAATAATTTAAAACAATATTATTATAACCTAAGAAATAATTTATCTCAAGCGAACGCAACAAATCCTATTTCATACCATAACTTAGCTGAACAATCTTCGAGTAGAACAGAAATTTTAATTAACACTTTAGATAAAAAATCAGAAAATATTTATCCACATTTAAGATTGAAAAGAGGACTAATAAATGCTGTAGGCAAAATAGATAAATGGCTTTTTGGAACTTTAGATTCTGATGATGAAGAAAGATATAATAACGCTATAAATGTTCTACAACAAAATCAGAAACAAATAATTCACGAAGTTAATTTACAAATATCATTACATAAAAAATTAATTGATCATTATAACAAGTCGATTACGACTCTATGGGATAATCAACGGAAACTTTTTGATAATTTAGAGAAATTTCACATTTCAATTGAAAATAAAATAATAACTTTAAATAATTTTATAACATTTCAAAGTACAATTGCACAAATTAATCTGGATTGTCAGAGTTTAATTACACTAATTGATAATATCGAGAATGCAATAACGTTTTCTAAATTAAATACAATTCATAGTTCAGTTATATCAAGCCAAGAAATTTTGGAAATTATAAAATATTTAAACACCATTTATAATAAAGAACAAATACCAAAATTTAATAATATTTTGACATATTATCTCTTTCTTGGTTCACAAGTAACCTTTTCCAAATCTAAAATAATTTTTGCTACCCATGTTCCAATCCTTAAACCTAAAACCTATGAATTTTTCCATTTATACCCCGTAATTCAAAACCATACAATATTTATCCCTCCGCAACCTTACTTGGCCAGAAGTCAAAAAGAAGTTACTTTCATCAAAGAAGAATGCCCTGAATTAGAAGGAAAATATTATTGTAAAGAAACTTTCAAATTACAAGATAACTGTACTGTTGAACTTTTAAATGGACATTCCGGTAAAAATTGTGTTATTAGTGAAATTAATCTTCAAGAAACAATATTGGAACAAGTAACGAATGATGAACTTTTAGTGATTCCAAATTTAGAAACTGATGTAATTTCTAAATGTGTATCAGATCGCTATTTTAAATTAATGTATCCATCACTTATAAAAATTCCAAAAAATTGTAGTATTCAAGTAGGAAGTGAAATTTTCTCAACTAATGTTCAAATTAAAAAAGGGAAATCAATAATACTACCGAAATTAAACTTTAAATTTTTGAATAATCAAATTTATAAATCCCCTAATTTAACTAATATAGATTTTAATAAATTGTATGAAATTAATAACATCGCTAAGAATATAAAACCAATTCACGAAATTTATAATCCACAAAGTCATGTATCGATAGGACTATTTACTGTAATAATAATAATTTGTATAATTTTAATAATATTTTGGATAATTCGAAAATATAAATATAAGTTTGTAAGAAAACAGAAAATAGAAGAAATGAAGAAAGAAGACATTGAACTAGAAGAGGAAAGAAAACAAAGGATGAAAAATACTTCCGTCATTTTTCATTCTTAGGGATGGAGGAGTTACATGCGAAGAATTCCTGAAGGACATTTTTAAAACAATACCATTGTATCAAATATGATAAACATCTATCAGCATTTATTCTATTTTTGTATCAAATAACGTAAACATGTATCAGCACTATTTTATTATAAATAAGATGTTTGTAAACAATTCGATGATATTTAATGTTTATAATTAGTTCGATCTTGAGATTAATTGTATTCATATAAATATTCAAAAATAAAGTTTTTTTAAAAATATATTTCGAAACCCGAAATATATAATTCCCGTAGCGCAGACAGGTAAACAGAAAATTTATTATCTTGTTGTGTAAGTACCCATACGTTTATGCATGTTAGATGAATGTTTGGTTTTTTATTACTGAGGTTTCCTTACTGCAAAGATTAAAATCGAGCTGTACCAGATGAAACTAAAAAACAGGTTGCTATTTTACAATGTACAATAATTACATGTGTGTTACAGGTCGCAAATATGGCAGGAAGCTATGGGAATGAAATATAGACCACTATGTGGCCATGTTAGAATCTGCAATGAGCATTTCACAAAAGATAGATTTGTGCCGTGTACCTCAGTTTTACGTTTGAAAGCTGATGCAGTGCCCACAATTCTGGAAGTCCAGAAGGACCATGTTATGAAGGTTGTATTCTAATATTAATTAGGTTTGTATTTTACAATGAAAATAATAATTTTAGGGACTGGACCAGATAGCAAATAAAAAAGTAAACATTATATCCCAATATATAATAAAGCCAGAACCACAGGTACTGAATTTTACATATTATTCTAGATGATTTGCTTTTATCTTGCTTTATGCAATAAAACATAACTTAGGTGTTAATTGAAATTCAATTTCTTAGACTCTTTTGGATTTCAAATCATTAAGTAATACAAACAGTGAAGTTATTGAACATGAGAAAACAAATTCCTCGCAGTCACCATCCCAACGGACTGTCACACCAATTTCAAGTACAGTTAGATGTAGAAGGACTCTTTTTAAGGACGTTGAAGGCTTGTGTTCAACACAGATAACACCAAGAAAGCAAAAGTTGATGGTTATTGTGAAGAGGAAGCAGGGTCGCATAAGAAAATTATAAAAAGTTTGCAAACAAAAAGGGAAAAGGATTAAAACTTTAGAAAATATAGCAATGAATAATTGTTTCAAAAGTAAACAACAAGTAATTATAATTTGTATTTACTTCTAAACTAATAATTTTTTTCCTTGCAGGCATGCCATCTACCATATCTAACTTTATGATGTCTCAGATTCGTTGTGCCAAGCGCTCGCCACATGGAAGACGGTGGACACTGGATGACAAAATAATGTCTTTAGCGATTTATAAACGAAGCCCAAAATGCTATGCTTTATTAGAACGTCTCTTAGTACTTCCATCAAGAAGAACACTTTTTTCATTACTGCAGAGCATTCCTTTCGATGTGGGAATTAATGAACGCCTTTTCCTTCATCTGGGGCACTGCCTTTAACGATTTGATGAAAAGGATCGTTTTTGCACGCTGGCCTTTGATGAGATGGCAATAAGGGAACATATAAAATATAATCCATCGGCTGATTGTATCGAAGGTCTGGAAGATTGTGGAAGCGGTAAGAGAACCAGGCAGTTGGCAAGATATGCCCTAGTCTTCTTTGCCCAAGGAATTTGCTGAGCATGGAAACAACCTCTTGCCTATTACTTTACAGCCAACGGCGTTTCTGCACAGAAATTGCAGTGTGTACTGAGAGAGGTGTTAGATGCTGCGAGTAAGGCTCACATTCCCATAGTGGCCACCATTTGTGACATGGGCACTGCTAACGTGAGAGCTATAAAAGACATGGGATCAGACATTAATAATCCTTACTTTGTGCACAATGAATTGAAAATATTTACCATATTTGATGTGCCACATCTATTGAAATGTTTTCGGAACCTATTTCGGAAATATAATATTTTGCTTCCCACTGTAACCGTTGCTACTCAACAACAATTAATGCAAGCCAGGTGGTCAGATATAAAAATTGCTTATGAGCAAGACAAGAAAAATCCACTGATCTTTCGCAGTCTACATAAGTTAAAAGATTTTTATTTATATCCAGTAGGCCAAACAGCTATGAAAGTTAAAGTTGCTGCACAAACCTTGAGCCGAACAGTGTCTGTATATTTATATAATTTAGTGCAACAAAGTAAGTGGCTCCCTCACAATTATTAATAACTAATTAATTATTTTTATTGTTTTAGACATTTTGCCACCACGATCATTAGCTACTGCAACCTTTATTCAAGAAATGGATGAGTTATTTGACAGCCTAAATGCTTCAGCTAGAGTTGCACCTGATGGCAAGCCGTTTAAATGCATCGTTTCCGAAGAATCAGGCCACACTTCGTTTTGGGAAGATGCATTCAGAAGAGTAAATCAATATAAATTTATAAGAAGTATTGAAATTGCAGGCACCTCAGTAAGTAATTACAGCAACTCTAGTGCATTTGCTGTTGACATTGCAAATGCTGTAGAAATTGGTTCTCTTCAGACATTATCGGTTGCTTATGTCAGCGGTTTTATAATTAAAAAATTATTTTCAAACTTTGTTTGCGATAGATGCAGTTACATCTTGAGCTCAGATGACACTGAGCCATGTAATCAATTTATTTCCAGTAAGGAATTCTCAAATTCTAAGAATAAATTGTTTTATCCTTCTAAACAGTTCGTTATTGCGGTTGGTATTGGTATTACAGTTTTAGAGAATAAGCTACCGATTATTTGTGAAAAGAATAACCTACAAGATGTAGCAACAAATTTGCTTAACCAAGAAATTGATTTCTCATTTATTACTTGTGAGGAACATTTTTACTTTTTGAAAGATTTTTTACTTAAAAGTATATGTAGAATCGGAATCCCATGGTACTGTACAAGACTTGTCCGAAATTTAAGATCTGAAGCCAGCCGGCAAATGTCAGCACGCACAAAAAGAAAAATTTTGCATAAATAATAACAATACCATTAAATGTCTACTTCTTGGACAATTCATACACCTACAGTACCATCAAATTCTGATTCATTGGGTCCACATTTACAAACAACTTTGTCCTCTTGCATAACGTTTTGTTTCAGTTTTCTTGGAATCCCTATGATCTAATGTTACTAGTTCTCATTCAGTCTGTGTTTGTTATGAAAAGATGTGGCATAGCATTATTATTATTGTGAATCTTTGTTGTACTTATGCAAATACAATTTGACAAAGCTCAATTTTTGTTTCAATTATTTTTCTACATGTTTAAAAACATTTTAAATTAAATTTTAATTCAAAATTAAAAATCCCGCTATTCGTCGGCCAAGAGCGCCACCTAGGTACGTTTTATATCGCGATGAGAGAGAAGAACAACAACTGTTTCTCTCGTCTGCCACTTCCAGATTATTGAGTTGCGTGTCTGGTGTGGTCTGTGGTATTTAATAAAAGGTTGCACTTATTTTATATATTTATTATAACCAAACATTTTTCACAACTTTTTTTTCATATTAATTCTTAATTTCTAACATCTTTTAATTTACAAAAATCATTAGATGGATAAATAGTCTTCCGTAATTCTGGCACTTTCCATTGCTTCAAAAATTGCGTTACTCCCACGATATGTGACGTTGTCAAGTGATGCTGAATAGGTTGACTGAGAAGAATGACTGGAAGAAGGTGTCGGTATATTTTTACTGGATATTTTGCGCTGATTCAATATCTTTAATCTTCTATGTGTGATGAGCTGCTGAATGTCCAATTGTAGTTGCAACGCATCTTCTAAAGGCATTTCTTTAAGCTGTGCCGCGACGCTCTCTCCAAACTTATCAAATTCCGTCGAATCTTCCTTACATATTGCACTTAGACTATTTACGGCATCTTCTAACCCTCTATCTACATTTGTTTCTTGGCGACGAGCTCGTTTACCACACTGTGATTCCGAATTGGTACTTCGGGGAGTTTCTTGTGTGATTTTTGTATTGTGTTCTTTATTTGTTGATTTTTTCACCTAAAATAATTAAATTTGTAAATTAATGTATACATTTATTTCTAGTTTCCTTGCACAAAAGGCGAGTGGGAAAAAATTGCCAAGGAATTTGAAAACAAGTGGAATTTTCCATATACCATTGGTGCTATAGACGACAAACATATTGTAATAGAAGCACCGCCCAATGCAGGATCCTACTATTTCAATTACAAGGGCACACATAGTATAGTGTTATTCGCTTTAGCAGACGCAAACTATAATTTTTTGTATATTGATGTTGGTTGCAATGGACGTATATCAGATGGAGGTATCTTCAAAAATTGTACATTAAATCAAGCATTGCAAGAAGCCACTTTAAATCTACCACCTGATAAATGCTTACCAAATCGCATTAAGCCAGTACCGTATGTTATGCTAGGGGATGAGGCATTTGCTCTTTCAAAGAATCTTCTAAAACCATTTCCAAGGAACAGGCCTCTTAATGCAAAACAGAAAGTTTTTAATTACCGACTCTGTCGTGCACGTAGAGTAGTAGAAAATGCCTTTGGTATTTTGACATCACGTTTTCGAATATTTAGAAAACCAATTTGTCTAAAAGTAGAAACTATTGATAAAATCGTTTTAACCGCATGTGTCTTACATAACTTCTTAAAAAAACAATGCCAAGAGGTTACCCTAAATTACGAGCTTGAAGATATTCCAACAAGTATGAGAGGAATAGCTCATCAAGGAAGTAACAATGCGAGTGAAGTCGCGCATTCAATACGTAACGAATTTGCAGAATATTTTTATAATGAAGGCCAAATTGATTTTCAGTGGAAACATATTTAGAAATTATTTGATTTTGATTTTTCAACATATGAAAATAATTTATTGTTACTTATTAATAAATGACTAAACACTAAATAATGGCTTTCGTTTATGAACTCACGCATTTTACAACTGATGGCGTGGAATTTGTCTTTCTCTGCGTAGTGACATCATCCAAAAAAGTCATACTACCAAACCAAGATAAATTTGGTGTGTAAATATCCTCCGTACCAGACCCTGTAAATAAAAATGCAAACAAGTTCTATCTTTGCTTTTATTATTATTGTATTAAAGAAAAGAAAATATTGCTTAACTGGTTTTTTTACCTGTAGATTTTGATATATCGACTTTTTTCTTTTCCTGAAGGTACGTGGAACGAATGTTATTTATTTTTTTCTTCACTTGTTCTATGGTAATGTTCATAATATCCGCCATTGCTTCATAGGCGTTATTTCTTTTGTTAATGTCACGGTATTCTTTACACTTCACATCCCATAAACAATCAAAAGATCGATAAATATCAATAAATTGTTCCATCTGTTCCGCCGAAAATTTAGTTTCCGCCATTTTAACTCTCAATAACCACGTTTACTTGGAGACAGGACTCGGTTTGCGCTCTACTTGATACTAACTCGTATCCAAGTGGGAACACTGTACAAGTAAACATTTACATTTCAGAGTTTGTCTCCAAGTAGGGTAACTCGGATCCGAGTACTCGTAAATGTAAATCCCGCTTTAGTATCTATTCTGTCGAGTATGTCATAAATGATTTGAAAACTGGTCGAAAATTGGGAAACAATTTGTTCAATTGAAAAGAAATGGTAAGTTTCTATCATTTCTGTTCATATATTCCTTAATTCTTTTTGTAAATCATTAATACGTGAGCTCAATATTTCTTGATTGCGGGATAGTATTCTGGAATTATTTTCGAATGATTTAATAGATGATTCTAGTAATGTAATTTGATGTGTAAGTAATGTTTTGATATTATTCTGATTATTAGATAAGGTTTTAATAGCTTCGTAATATCGGATTGCATCTTCTTGATCTAAATTACCTGTTATAAATTTTATTGCTGAGCCAATTCCGTCAAAAAGAAATCGTTTCGCATGTTTTCCCCATAATGGGTTTAATTGTTCTATTTGTAAAGTGATTTTATTTTCTATTATTCGAATTATGTGGTAGGAGTTATCAAAGTACTCTGTGAAGTTGAACATGCTAGGATGATTTGAAAAATAGTCGTATAGGTTATCATAATGGTCCTTTAAATTTAGAAAATGATCAGTTATATTTGTAATGTCATAAACATGTATGAAAGTCCAGAAGTCGGTTTGTATATGAGCAGTGCCTAGTCGTAAGGGTAGGAGGCCAGGATTATCGTTTAGGTTATGGAATTTGGGTGCATCTAGTCTTCCTTCAGCGGTCCAAAAAAAGAAAATGAAACGGGAGGTTTTTTTAGTTCCTTTATGTGAACAATTTCTTTATGTGCTTTAAATTTTTTATGTTTAAGTAATTTTCCAGAAATTTCAACACGATTTCTGTCAAGTATTTGAGTAATTTCGAAAGGACCTAGGAAACGTTTGTCTTTTTTATTTCGTTTTTTGGGATTATGCTTGTATACAATTTGACAAATTTTGAATTCACTATTCGAATCACCGTTAGTATTTCGTTTTTGTAAATTTTTTTTCTTATTTGTTTTTAATTTTTCTTGTACATCTTTATAAACATATTGTAACTTTGTTCGATGATTGTCTACATAGTCATTATAGAAAGTTTGGGGTATAAAAATTTCGTTTGGGTTTCTAGAATCTGTATGACCAAAGGTAAGTTCAAAAGGAGTAAAATTTGTAGAACTGTGTATAGAATTATTGTACCCTATTATTGCGTAATCCATTAAATCATCTTCGTCGGGGTAAAGTTCTCGTAGTATTCTAAGATGTTCAATCAAGGTTGAATGAACTCTTTCAGCTATGGAGTTGGATTCATGATGACCAGTTGTGGTGAATATATTTTAATTTTGTGTAATGCCAAAAGTTCTTTAATAGTATCGTTATGGAATTCTGCACCTTTATCTAAAACAATTAATTGTGGTACTCCGAATGATGTAAAATATTTTATTAGAGTTTTACTTATAATAACAGCTGTTTTAGAAGCAATGTGCATTGCTTGTGCGAATTTTGTGAATGCATCTGTTAAGGTTAGATAAGATTTTCCGTTGTAAACAAAAACGTCGACGTGTATAATTTGAAATGGTTTTGATGCAGTTTCGGTTAACATTAGCGGAACATAAGGCTTTTCTCTAGCATATTTATTTTTCTGACGAATTTCGCAAGAATTAATGTAATTAGTAATCGATTTTTTCATATTTTTCCAATAGTAATTTATTTTTAATTTTTCGAAGGTTTCTTGAATTCCTCTGTGTGTGGTTTTGCTTTCGTGATAATTTCTGAGTAAAAGGATCTGTTCTTCTTTATCTGATACCGTATTAACTATTTTAGTGCATTTGATAAGTCTTGGTTGATTTGAAGAGAAATGTTTCAAATAAACTCTATTAAAATCATGATACATGTTGTCTTTGTTAAAATAGAGATAGAATGTGTTGTTAAGATCTGTGTTTTCTACTAAAAATTCGAATATAAAACGTTCGTTGTCATTTTCTGGAATTTTAACTTTCGTAATCTTGTGATTTTCGTATGTATCGTGAGAGATGTCTAGTTTTTGATATAAATTTGGATATACTAAAATTTGGTAAACTTTGTTATTAATAATTTCATCTAATATAGGAATTCCTTGGTTAGTGGTTTCAAAAGCTGAATGAATAGTTGAGGAATTGAATTTAGGGGTAGAAGGTTTCGTCCAGTTAGGTTCAGGTGTATTGAGTTCGTCTCGTAAATTTGGAGCTATATTAGTGGTATTTTTAGCGGTATTTGTACATCTGAGATAATATTTACTTTTGATTGATTTGATTGATTGATAGAATTGTTTTCTTGTTCTAAAGAGTTTTCGAACTCTCGTAAGAATTCTAAAATTTCGTCATTCGTGTCACCGGGGTTATTAATAATTGAATCAGTTTCTAAAGCGTTAATTTGTATTCTATTTAGACAGTCAGACACAACATTTGAAGATCCGCATTTGTAAAATATTTTATAGTCGTATTCTTCTAATTTCAAACGCCATCTCACTAATTTTGAGTTGGGTTCTTTTAACTTGAAAAGCCAGGTTAGGGCTTTGTGGTCAGTATATATGTGTAATTGTCGTCCGTACAAATAGGGTCGAAAGTGTTTGCAAGCCCATACGATTGCAAGTAATTCCTTTTCAATCGTAGAGTAATTGATTTCTGAATCGTTCAGGGTTCGTGAGGCGTGAGCTATAGGTTTGTCATTTGGAACGGTACCTTGTGATAATACTGCTCCAAGGGAATAGTTACTACTATCGGTTGTTAGAATCATTGGTTTGGAAAAGTCTGGATATTGTAATATAGGATCGTTTGTTAAAATTTCTTTGCAATTTTGAAAAGAGTCTATGAATTCCTTATCATGAATTATTCGCATTCCTTTTTTCAAGCATTTAGTCATGAGTTTGGTCAGTTTGGCAAAATTTGGTATGAAACGGCGGTAATATCCAAGAAGTCCAAGGAAACTTTTGATTTCGGTTTGGGTTTTGGGAATCGGAAAGTTTTTGATTACAGAAATTTTCTCAGGATTAGGTTTTACACCTTCGGGGGTAATTATATGACCTAAGTATACTATTGATTTTTGAAGGAATTCGGATTTGTCAAGTTGTATCTTTAAGTTAAATTTTCTCAGTCTGTCAAATACTTGTTTAACTCTTTGTATGTGTTCTTGAAGAGAAGTACTGTAAATTAGGATGTCGTCAAGGTAAACAATACAGGTTTCGTCAGTAAGTCCTCGTAATACATTGTCCATTACGCTTTGAAACGTGGATGGGGCATTCTTGAGTCCAAAAGGCATTCTCTGGAATTGAAAGTGACCTTGTGGGTTACTAAAGGCAGTTTTGGGTACGTCTTCGGGGTCAACTTCGATTTGGTGGAAGCCACTAGCTAAATCCAGGGATGTAAAATAGTTAGCTCTTCCTAGTCTGTCCATAATCTCACTTATTCTTGGGATTGGATAACGGTTTTGAATGGTCTTTTCATTTAGTTTGCGGTAATCTGTGTAAAAATCTTTAGAATTCGTCGGATTATCTACATAAGAATGTTCTGTTTCCTGTGTATAATAATTGTTTATATCAGCGTCGTCGATATTTTCATAATAATTTGGATTTTCCGAATAAAATTGATCATGAGAATCAGAATTATCTACAGATTGATTAAAAAGTTCTGCAGATGTGAATTTGGGTGTCGAATGGGATTTAAGTACAGTATTTCCTGAAGAGATATCCATTGGTTCTGGTTTGAAAGCTTGTGAATTATTTGGCCGATTATATTGCGGATTATTAGGACGAATATTTTGAGGTTGATTGAAATTCTGTGGTGATTGTGAGGGTCTTTGTATCGGGTTGTAGTTTTGGTTTGTGAAAAATGGATGACGTTGAGTTGGATAATTGTTATTTGGACGCCAATTACTGTAAGACGGATTTGTAGGAGAATGTTGTGTATACCTTGATGGGTATGATGCTGGAGGATTAGTTATTAAATTAGGTGGAATTATTGGACGGGGTGGTTGAAATGGTTGTACATTGTTATGATTTGTGGGATAAAGGTTGATATTTTGTGTTCTAGTAGGTGTAACTCTCAAACTAGGTTTGAATGACACATTTGAATTCAAATTACTTGATCTTTGGGTAGAGTACAAAAAGTTTTCTTCTTCTACAACTAAGCTCATTGCCTTTTCTAGACTGTCAGGTGATCGTAAACGTATGTTAGTTTGTATCGGTAAAGGTAAACCACGAACAAAAGTTTTTAAAGCTAAATTATCGTAGTTCCTAAGATGTAAGGGTTTTTCACTTGGGTCAAAATGTAAAGTGTTTAATTTAGAAATAATGAGGCTCCTAGAATCTTGGCATCGCATACCAAAATTATAAGGGGTTTCATTCTTAAATGGTTTTAGGTTAATGAGATCTTGAACTAAACAGTCAATGTCTCGTTGATCCCCAAAACTTAAATTTAAAGCTTGTTTGATTTCATCCCATGTTTTTAATTCTGTGCGCGAACCAATTAATATTTGAGCTCTACCTGTTAATTTTCCAATAATAGCTCTATATAAAAATGTGTTTAACGCATTATCTGAATTACTAGCAAACGCAGAAATAAAACTTTCACAATTACCAATGAATATATTAAGCGTATGAGGGTTTCCATCAAAATTTGGAATTGAATCTAAATATAATTTAAGTAATTGGTAGTTCGTACCTGATGTAGTCATTTTTAAATCTATATTTTCTAAACTATTTTCATTAGAACTATTTTCAAAATTTTTATCCTCGCTTGGTCGAAAACTTAAAATTCTTTCAAATAATATACTTATGTTTTCTACGTCAAATTCGCTCATCAAAATATACTAACGATTATATATTTATATAACTACTAAATTATTGGATGTGGAAAAAGGAAATAATAATGAGCACTTACGTTACAACTAAAGCTATCATATTCTAGGGGTCCTAAAGGTTGGAACGATGTTAGTTCTTAGCCCAGGAAAATCGTGGTCCTCGTTTTCTAGCTCTTCTTAAGTTCTTCACTGGTGTCGTCCACTGGAACCGACGGAATTGCTCGATGTCCACTCGAACTATCTACAGTTCTTCGATATGGACTCAAATTCACAGTTTCCGAACACAAATTCGAATATTTCGGTTAATCGTTGAAACGAAAAATTTCCCGTGCGATACGTTAAATTTCCGAAATATCCTACTGACTGCGCCAATTACGTTACTGAACTTCGAAAAGGCGTTTTTAAAAACGAATTACACGTTGAGAAACGTTTTTTCAATACATTAACAAAACAGAATCTCAATTTATTACAGGTTTACAATATTTATATGTTTTACAAAGTGCCTCGTCGGCGTTATACAATAAAGCTTAATAAACAATGTTCATTGACGTAACTCGCTCCAAAAGACAAATTTTTAGTCTGATCAAACGGTTTTGTTTATCTTTCAACTTGTATTTATTTGAAATTTCCTGCTTCAACTTTATTATTTGTATATTTACAGTAATTGGATTGTCAAAAATAAGGAATCAAACTACTGATAAATACAGGGTCTCACATTCTAAACATTTCGAAATTTTAAGTTTTCTACGGAGTCTTGATTTTAGGGCCTTCCAAGATATTTTAATAAATCCCAATATTTCTTGTTTCGATTTATCTCTTGTACCCCCTAGAAGTGGTTAAATTTCTTGTTCATCTACCAAGTCAACTATGGGGTTGTTGTACTACTTACAATTTCATTTAATAATTTAATCATATCTTCGTCCTCTGTTAGTACGAAGCAATCTTTTCACTATATATTTTTTTCTTTAGTTCCATCTCTAGTCAACAACAAATGAAAAGATATCTATTAACCTTTCAGCCAACTAATTTTGATCAAAACATTCTCTATATTCATGTTGAACGTTTTCATCGGGAATATGGATTAGTGATTTGTGTAGGATTGATGTAACAAAAGCAATATGGGTAATTGGTCCTTGGTACTATTCTTCACGCTTTTTTCCATCAATCAAGTATTTTGAAAAGACTAAAAATTAAATTCGGCGTAAAATAAAAAATAGCAGTTAATATTTAGGGATTGTTGATAGACATTTCACGCGCCCCACGACTCATTTTTTAGTCTGATCAAAAGAACTCGGTTGATGAGATAGTTTTGTGAGGCTTAGTACCTGGGGTTTCACCGATTATACCTGCTTTTCATCCATCACCTGCACTACATCTTTCCTCTCGATCAAACATTCAGCTGAATAATTTTCCATTTCACATCAATTAATTCAAACTTTCCTGTTTCGATTCCTCTTTTGTGTCCTCTAGTAAAGATTCAATTTCTCATTCATCCACGCAGTCAACGAAGGGTTGTTGTTCTCCTTCCTTTTCTCGTACGCAAAACACAAGTTTTTCTCTATAATATTGAAACCAATTGCTAGGGGTCTTCTGAAATCATCTTTGACATTTCGAAATTCCAGTCTTTTACAGATACTTTGTCAAATTAATATCCAGTGCGAAAAGCCCAAACTTTTCTCCATTACCTAAGTGATATTTTTCTGTTTACCTAATTAGAAAATCCTTTCTCTTCAGTTTTACCAATTATATAATACGCAACAGTGAATATGAATGTTTTTTGACGTTAAATCCCTCGATTTATCGTTATATAATAATCTCTGAAATGATGGAACAAATAATAAGAAATACTGAGAATCATAAATCTACTCTACTCTACTTATTTCTACTATACTCTATTCTACTCTATTCTAGTGACAAAAAACAACTAAAGTGTCAATCGTTGTCCCCTAACTAGTCTCACCTATTTTGTACGGAGTGTATACGAAAGTGAAGATCACATTCCAGTACGGAGTGTATACGAAAGATAAGGAATTAAAATAATACAGGGTGTAGCTACAAATTAGATACCAATGATTAATGTAGAATAATGAGGAATTAAACCACTCCTTGGGGACACGATAGATGAATCAAAACAGAAAAAATTGAATTAATTGGAGTGAAATAAGAAAAATATTCAGCTGAATGTTTGATCGAGAGGAAAGATGTAGTGTAGGTGAAGGATGAATAGCAGGTATAATCGGTGGAGCCCCAGGTATTAAGCCTCACAAAACTATCTCATCCATATAGTTCTTCTGATCAGACTATAAAATGAGTCGTGAGGCGCGTGAAATTTCTATCAACAATCCCTTTCGCTCATATAATATTAACTACTATTTTTTATATTACGCCGAATTTCATTTTTAGTCTTTTCAAAAGGCTCTAAGATCGATGAGAGAGAAGTGTAAAACATAATACCAAGGACCAATTACCCATATTGCTTTTGTTACATCAATCCTACACGAATCATCAATCCTTATTCCCGATGGAAACGTTCAACGTGAATATAGGTAGGTATAATAAATAATTCCATAAAAACAGATTTACGAATGCAAACCGTGAATAACCATTTTTTTCTGTGCTACTAACTAAAAATTCTCTTTATTATTTATTCATGTTTTCAGAATATCATATAAATTGTCATATTTTGAAATTTCCAATTTTCTATGGAGTGTTTTTCAATCCCATTATTTTCTTTTCATCCTCCATTGATGAGGTAGATGTGACCCACTCCCATCGCCCGGTGAAATACCACAGCATCGTATCGAGGCAACGTGAATTGGACTAAGGGTTTTCAATTTCGTCGCTGTGCCGATGCGTCCGCTTTCTAATGTGGGAAAACTTTGAAAAATAGATGGAAGTTGGTATCGCGTTCTTAGGAGTAAATAATTGTATTGTTTTGCCAATTTTCCAAAATTGTTGGTCATACACATTGCCTCGTTTTTTGTTTCTTATTTTCTGTGCTGCGAAATACTCGAAATGTATTATTTTTAAACTAATCAAATTCATTTAGGACTTCGAATTTTTCCGAAATTCTTGATTCCAGAGTTCTTCAGATCAAACTTATTATCTCGTAAACGTAAAACTCAAAGTACCTACCCGCTTATTTCAACATATTTAACATTTTCATGACATTCGTACTGTTGATTGTTGTACAGCTTATATATATATATATATATATATATATATATATATATATATATATATATATATATATATATATATATATATGTATTCAAAATTAACTTGATACTACCGGGACTTCAGAACAACTTACAATTTTATTTCACAAATTTATCATATCTTCGAAATTGGTCATGATATTTTATTGCCGCTCTCTATTTTATATAACTCAATATTTTCTTCAGTTCCATCTCTATTTAACAACAAATGAAAAGACTAAAAATGAAATTCGGCGTAATATAAAAAATAGTAGTTAATATTATATGAGCGAAAGGGATTGTTGATAGACATTTCACGCGCCCCACGACTCATTTTTTAGTCTGATCAAAAGAACTCGGTTGATGAGATAGTTTTGTGAGGCTTAGTACCTGGGATTTCACCGATTATATCTGCTTTTCATCCATCACCTGCACTACATCTTTCCTCTCGATCAAACATTCAGCTGAATAATTTTTCTCTTCACTTTTACCAATTCATAATTTTTTGATTAAATTCATGTTTTGTGTCCTTTAAATTATTCTTTATATCCGGTGCAATCTCATCTTCAAACTAATAAAATCCATCTTTGACATTTCGATATTTTCCATCTCTCAGTTCAGTTGCATTTGCTCTGTGAAAAACCTATTAAATGATTGTAGCAAAATATTATTATTAGTGTGTTTGTCAGTTGAAACTAAGAAATATAAATAAAATTATATTATTCTATTTCCCTTCATTTCAATCCAAGAAAATTTAAATGAAGTTTTCAACAAAAAATGAGATTAAAGACGATATAATAAAATGATTTTGTTTCATTTGAACCTCTTCCTTTCAATTCCTATTTTAAAAATTGCTTCATAGGTGGCGGCCGCATCTCTTAACTTTAAGGTAAGGACTTGTTGCAAACTGGTGACATCTTTTCTTAATTTGTGTTGTTACTAGCAAAGACTAGAAAGATATTTTATTTGTGTGATAAATAAAATTGAAATATATTGTTTTATTTAATTCCTTCCATTCTATTCCTATTTTATAGCTTTCGTCAACATTAAGGTAAGAACTTGTTGCAACGAAATGTAGCATATGATGAACTCATCACCGATGTTAGCCTTTTCAGAAAAAAATAACTACTTTGTCTTGGTGGCACTTTTTTTCCTCAGCGATCTGCCTAGCAAAGACTGGGAAGATATTTATTTGACTTGTGTAATAAACTTGAATTATATTGTTTTATTTATTCCCTTCCATTCAATTCCCGGCAATAGCTTTCGTCAACTTTAAGGTAAGAACTTGTTGTAGCAAATTGTAGCGAATGATTGTTACATAAATTAAACGCCATTCTGTACAAAAAACAACTACTTTGAGTTGGTGACACTTTTTTTTTCTCAAGGATTCGCCTCGTGTTGTAGTACTAGCAAAAAACTTGTGAAATAAAATAAAAATATATTGTTTTATTTAATTCCTTCCATTCTATTCCTATTTTTATAGCTTTCGTCAACTTTAAGGTAAGAACTTGTTACAACAAATTGTAACTATCAACTTTGTGACTAATTTTTTTTCACATTCAAAAACTATAAAGATATTTCACATGTATAATTTTCCTTTTCCTATTTTAGATATGAGACCATTTGAGAAAAATAGCAATTAGAAAATGAACAAACAAACTTATTAAAATAGGTTTAATTTTTCTTTCAGTTATCAGATTGACTTGAGAGTTGAGTGTTTAAATGTTTTTGATTTTATCTTTCCATTTAACTAGTTTCCTTCAATTTTCTGTGTGAAAACCAACTATTAACTACTAATTTTTAGCGTGAAGTTACTAAAGTGTTGTGTTTAATTTGAACGTAAGTGTTTACTTGTACAATTTCATGGACAAAATATTAATTAAGAAATGGAATAAATTTTATTAGCTTTATTCGAAAAGTTATTGAATGAGTTGTATTAATTTTTATTTGTTTTAGCGCCCTGGAAGTTTGTGTAATGGCTAAGGAGGCGGCAGGAGTTGAAGTGAAGTGTTGTTATATTTATGTTGTTATTTCATGATGTAATTTTTTTAGTTTTATTGTAAGAGCTAGGAAATTGATTTTAATGATTTGTAAATATGTTTAAAATTAGTTGATTAAATGTAAGCTTAGGTTAGGTCCACTCCTGGGAGCTGTAAGACCTTGAAGTTGGTGAAGTGGCTCAGTAACTTGCTACTTTTTCGAGCCTCTAGGACGGGAGAGTAGAAGCGAAGCTAACAAACAGCTCACTGTTGAAATAAATTGTGATAAAAAATACGTTGAAACTTTTTAATTTATTCCCAATCTGTCAAATATTTGTTTTGGTTTTATTATTTGGTTTTTCACACAGAAAATATGAAAACTCTGAAAAATATTTATTTAGTAGTTAGGGAGATGTTGAGACTTTCAGGAATTTGGTACGACCTAATACGAGCGGTTGAATTGTTGATAGAAATTTCATGCACCCCTCGATTTATTCTCTAGTCTAATCAAAGTCTTGATTGGAAAATTAGTGAGATGATTATTTATTACCAAAAGCAAATTACTAAGTTACCAAGTTGTTGAACATATATTAGTTTTGAAAGGAATAACGCTAACAATTATTACTCTGTCGCAATTATAAAAATAGTGCGTGCATAAAAAATAGGACGTGGATCGTTTATGAACTTTGTGAATATAAAACAAATTTTCAAATTTATTTTAACATAATTTGAGAGGTTAATTGTTGATAGAAATTTCATTAGTCCAATATAAATTCCAAATTTCTACAATATTTGAATGACAACTTCAGCTATGTCAGCGATAGGTGGTTAGATTTCTTCTGCGATCCGCCATATTTCGTCCAAAGCTAATTCTCGGATTTATTTATCACAAGCCGCTATTTATCGTATTTATCTAATCTTTTAATTAATTCATTATCCTCATTTATCTAACATTTCGCGTAAAAATGCATTAAACAGGTACACCCTCCCTCATTCACGACATTTTTCATCCTTCGACCGTTTTCCAGTTTTTATTCCAAGATCCTAGTCACGTTTTTCACGCCACGACATGATAAAAAACTCGTTTCACATGCTATGCCCTACGATAAATGTTATGAAAAATGATGATAAAAAACTTCCATCATTTTCAAGTCCCCGCAATAGAAAAATGAAAACTATAGACCGGATGAAACTGCTAACCCTCGAAACGAGACGTCACCAGACGACTGACTATGCACCTACAAATCAAACAAGTACCAGCACCCGCAGCTCAAAATCCAGAATGGCCTGTCAGTAAAGAAACGCAGCATTTCGTCAAAAGTTAATTCTCGGATCAATTAATCACAAGTCGCTATTTATCGTCATTACCTAGCCTTTTAATTAATTCATTACCCTCATTTATATAAAAATAAAACTTACTGCACCCCAATATTTTATGTTATATCCCTTAATTTTTATGTATAATAACAATGGTCGAAAGAATTTCGTAACACAGGTGAGAAATTAATTTTTTAAATGAAAATACTCCTCTAATAATAGAAAAAATATTCATTAATTCCTAATATCTAGGACTTTTCAATAGTTCAATTATCCCTATTTTTATTGGCTAGCAGGTAGGTAATTTTATAGAGGGGCGGATAGAATCGGTAAATATTATGGCCGAAAAAGTACCTGAACTGTATTATTCAGAATAATAAACATAAAAATAACATTAAAAATTAGTATTTTGTTGAGTTTCATGGTAAGCGGTTCTCTTCTGTTCATAGTGCAAAAAGTGATTATAAAGACGAAAGTGTCGAGTCAAACGCGCCGCAGTTTATTTATGGTGAAATTCAAATACCTTAGAGAAATTTTTCGCCAGTTGAGCGATGCCAAATTAATGGAAGGTATTTTTATTGAGCCACAAATAAGAAAATTGCCGGACGATGACCACGCAGGAACTTATACCGTGGAATGCATTTGTTAGTGTAGTGAGGGGACGCCTACAAATCCCTTAGTGCTCGAATGTCATTGAAAATTCATCATCTCTATTCGCGTCTGACATTTTTTCCCGAAAATTTGGGAGCTTTCAGTGATGAGCAGCGAGGTGAAAGGACTCACCAGGATATTAGAATAATGGGTGATTACGGTTTGTTTTTCAAAAAGAGAAAGTGCAACCCCTCATAAAAGGAAAAAGCTAATTGATAATGAAAGGGATTTTTTTAAAATTTTTGTTTTTAATACACGTGAAGCATGTTTACTAGATGTAAACTATAAATATTGTCAATATATAAGATTTAAAAAAAGTGAAATTATTTTTTTCAATAAATATTTTAAATATTTTACAAATGAATATGATTCTGAAAATGTAACTTAAAAACGTAACTTAAGTGTTACAATTATTTATTTTTTTCATATTTTCCATTTTATCACAATATGTTATTCATTCTTGTGTTACTACAAAAACATTTTTTTTGTCGACCATTCTAATTATTCATATTCAGATAAATTTTAAACATTAGTAGAAAAAATAGAAACTATAGAAATTAAACTCAACATAGGGAAATTTTTTTAACAATCAATATTGGACGGACATTCTTATAAAAATCAAATTGAACATTTCTATAACAACCACCTCTCAAAAATAAAAAGATATGAAACATGCAGTAAGAGACAATAACTGAATTTACGAGAAAATTTTGAATTTGTGAAATTACTTCTGGATTTGAATACAAGAAAATAATAAATTTTAATAAATTCGAATGATGGTTTAGAGAATATGTATACTTAAGAAATTTCATACAGATAATATAATGAAAAAAATTGTAAGAATTCAAAACGAAGATGACAAGATCTTCTACGGGAAATGAAATTTATGCAAGAATACAATAACAATGAATAGCTAATTTCTTTCAGAAAACATTTCAGAGTAACAATTGAAAATCGGAATAATAATACACTGAAAATATAATATGTGGATATATTTATCCACAAAATCAGACTTGAAATTACAATATGAGAAAATAATTGAAGATTCAAAAAAAATTAGAGAAAAAAAATAACAAGATATTACAATTGCAGAAATAAAACAATGATAGTAGTCCAAAAGATAAAAATATATCCAGAATATAATTTGAAAAATAAATTTTATATTCACAAAAATATTAAACATCAATAATACAAAAATGAATATAGAAAAGACAGAAATTACTTACTACAATTTGTAAATGATGCACTCAAAATTAACAAAAATATTCAAAAGGATTTTGAATAATAAGTTACAACGTAAGCTTAAGCGCCGCAAAAATTTAAAATGGAAAGAACTACATTGGATGAAAACGACCAATCAAAACAAGGGTTCGAAAGATGTATGCAATTCCAGCAAAGCGATCAGAACATGTGGGGAGGGGCATTTTTCATTCTTCTTAGTATGTTTGTGATGAAAGGTTCAAAATTCTGAACACCAAGACCGTTTGTCCCAAAAATTGATAGAGAATATTAAAGTTCTAGCTTTCAAAAATTCAATTTTATAATATTCTACATTGAAAAAAATACAGTGTATAATAATTTTATCATTCAAATAAATGTTTCGGAGTTTACGTTAGATATTTATCACATGATTTTACATCTTCAAATTTCAAGTTTTTAAGTCGATAATGGAAAAGAAGGATGAAAATTTATACAAATGAAGTAGCTGTCAATAGGAAGATTGGGAAACTTAATTTTTCACACAAGTTAGCTTCCTATTTGATGGACTTCGGAAAATTTCCATTTCTTGAAAGGTATTTATTATTATTACATACATACTTTCTTGTGTTAACTTCACCAGAGAATATTAAAAAAGAATAGATGCAGTGTTTTTTCATTGATATAAATTAGAAATAATTTGCGTTTAAAAATTTGTGGTTCAATTAATAAAATACTCTAGAAAATGATTTTTTTTTCAAATGATTATTGAAAAAATGGAATTTTATTTTCGAAAAATTCAATTTTATAAAAATTTGTTTAAAAAAAAAAAGTATAACTTTGAAAATTTTTTCCAAGTCGCTTGTATGATAAAATAGTCCAGTAACAATGAATAACTAATTTCAGAGTAACAATTGAAAATCTGGAATAATTATATATTGAAAATTTAACATTTATCCACAAAATTACACTTGAAATTTAAATATAAGAAAATAATTGAAGATTGAAAAAAATTGAAGAAAAAAAAAACAATTTTAAAATATCACAAGTCCAAAAGATAAAAATATATCCAGAATATAATTTGAAAAATAAATTTTATATTCTCAAAAATATTAAACATCAATAATACAAAAATGAAAATAGAAGAGACAGAAATTACTTACATTTTTAAATGATGCACTTCACAATTCACAAAAATATTCAAAAGGATTTTGAATAAGTTACAACGTAAGCTTAAGCGCCGCTAAAATCTAAAATGTAATGACCTACAATGGAGAGAGAGAGAGAGAGAGAGAGAGATTCGTTGGGTAGAATTTGGAAGGAAGGTTTTTTTTTGGGTAATTTGGATTTGTTTGCTTAGGCCCTGATATAGGAATTTTTTTTCCTCTGCAGGGCTGGGTTTGTGACTGTTTTGTTGGGGAGTGCTTGCTCGGCTGCTTCTAGCGGGGTTGTTATTTTTTATCCAAGAATTTTTTTAATTAATTTTTTTTTCTTTTTTTTTCCTTTGGGTTTTTTTATATTTTTTTTGTTTATTTTGTGTTTTTTCTTAATCTGATTTGGGGTGGGCGGGTACAGCTGCGGCTGTATTATTCCCTATCGTCGGTCATTTGTTTGGAGAATCGGTTCTCCAGGTTGCAGGGAAACCGCAGAAAACCTGCAACTCCGACGATCGAATGACAGTGAGGGTGGGTGTTGGGGATCGGAATTTATCTGATTGATATGGGGGAACTATTGAGGAAATTAAGGTAGGATGAGGAGGGTCTCTTTCGCAACGAAATTACTTGATTCGATGGTTCGAATCACTTAGCGGGCTTGGAGGTCATTTAGGCGGCTTGGAATGGGGGTTATGTCAGTATTGACATAAACGATGTTGCTAGGGCTAAGCCTACACTTTTTCAGTGGGAAGTGTTTGGTTTTTGGGTGAAGGCGAAATGAATGCGGTTACCCACGCCGCTGGTTACGGTACAATTATAACCATAAAAAGTGGCTCAATTAATAAAATAGTCCAGAAAATGATTTTTTTTTCAAATGATTATTGAAGAAAAGGAATTTTACTTTCGAAAAATTCAATTTTATAAAAATTTGTTTTAGAAAAAAACGATGTATAATAGCTTTGAAAAATTTTCCAAGTCGCTTATATGATAAAATAGTCCAGAAAATGATTTTTTTTTCAAATGATTATTAAAAATATGTAATTTTAGTTTCGAAAAAGGCAATTTTATAAATTTCTGCATAAGAACAGAACAGTGTATAATAATTTTATCAATCAATTTTCAAAGTAAAATTAAAAATAAACAGATTCGGTGGTTTTTCTTTAATGATTGATATATATTAGAAATAATTTACGTTTGAAAAAATTGTCCAAGTCAATTCTATAATAAAATAGTCCATAAGATGTATTTTTCTCAAATGATTATTGGTAAAATGGAATTTCAGTTTCGAAAAATTCAATTATGTAAAGTTCTGCATTAGAAAAAACTATATATGATGATTTTATTATTCAATTGTCTAAGTAAGATTCGAAGTTTACCTTAGATAGTTATTACATTTTATCTTTTCAAATTTCAAGTCGAAAATGGGTAGGAATGATGATAATTTATAACAAATGAAGTAGCTATCGATATTCGATAACTCTTGAGAAAATCTTTTATTTTGCAAAATATATTATTACATATATACATTCAACTAACTTGAGCAGAAAACATTTAAAATTAAAAAAGAAACAGATTCAGTTTTCTTTTTTTAAGGGTTAATATAAATTAGAAACAATTAACGTTTGAATAAATTGTTCATAGTCGATTATAAAATAAAATGTCCAGAAAATATGTTTTTTTTTTCGAATTATTATTAAAAAAATGTAATTTTCATTTCGAAAAATTCAATTTTATTAAGTTCTGTATAAGAACAAAATAGTGTATAATAATTTTATCATTCAATTATTATCAAAGTAATTCACAGATCCGAGATTTACAACATTTTATATTTTTAAATTTCAGGTCCAGTTCGGGAAAGAAAAACGAAAATTTATAACAAATGAAGTAGCCATCGATATGAAGATTGCAAAACGGAATTTTTTACACACGCATAGAAGATACAATAATTATCACACACATACTTTCAATTTACTTAACTGAAAATACCAAACATAACAAGAAAAATTCATACGAATATTATTCTCCAGATATTTGTAATTTTTTTTTCATGCGATTTTTTTGGATGTGAAACTTTTCTATCAAATAAAGAACTCAAAAGTAACTTGATTTTCATATCTTTGTAAGCATCAGACAAAATTTTATCATTGCGTTATAACTTTACTATCACTAGAAAACGAAATCACCCAACCTAATTTAATGTATATAAAAATTTGTAGTCACATATGGTCTTGCCTGCCTCATTTATGATCAAATTCCAAAGACATACATCACACAATCATCCCCATAGCAGAGACTTCTTAGTCCACTACGTTAGAGCAACTACTTCAAGCCTGTACTTGTCGTTTCTAGAGAACTAATTTTCTGAAAAAAATTAGCTTAACCCAACAGCCTCGTGCTCGTAGTTGATAAAATCTCAACAGATTACATAGAAAGTCATTTGAATGAAAATCACATCTACAAGTTAAACTTAATTAGTTATATAACCAAGAGTATTGAAAAAATTAACAAAAAGTTCGTTAATTAATTATGATTCAAATAAAAAAATTATTAAATTGTCAATTGAAAGGATAAAGTTTAAGGAGATTTTCTAAAAACTACAAGTCCTTATTGTACCTGGGGATAACCATGCGATCACATATCACACAAACATCAAAACAAGAAAGTATAAATTCAAAAATTTGGAAATATAACACATCAAAGAACTGCAAACTCTTCATTGTACCTAGATACCTCTAAAAAAATAAATAATTCGTTTCAATTCATATTCAGATGGATTTTTCATATATTGAGCCTCTCTCAATTTTTTTCGAATCTTTCAACAAATTTATCAAAATTAATAACTTTCATAATGCCCTAATTGTTATTTCAAACATATCATCTTCTTTTCTCGTTTCCAAACGAGTGGACATTTAACTTTCAAATTTTAATTTACTCCATCAATTTTTACACAAAATTTCACCAGAATCTAATCAATTTTATCAAAGTTATTTGGATAATATTCTCAAAATAATCTTTGTATTTTAAATGGTTTCTAAAGACATTTTGGAAAATAATGTATTGTATAATTTCTTAATATTTAATCTAAATTTTAATAAAATTTTTCGAATTAAGTCAAAAATAAAGTGGCTCTGTTTAATAATAAATAGGTAATTATGTAAACGAATTTGAAACGATATCTCCGTACGTAAACAATCAAAATGTTCCTGGAATCCTGTATGTGTCCTGTCTCCTGTATGACTCCTGTTTGTAACCATCAACAAATTATCATGGAAATAATTTTCATAGCACACCCAATAAATAACAAAAAAAAAACATTTCATTTGAAATTAATCTTGAAACTGTTATAAAAATGTTATTTAGACGTGTATGACAAATTTTAGTATTTTCTTTACAATAGGAAAATTGTTTTACATTTAATTTGTAAAGAATTTATTACATAAAAAATTTATTTTTCAGACAGGTTAAGTTTTGGAAAGAAGCGTGACACAGAAAAACGATAATAGAAAATAGAATTTTACATGTATTTATATATTCCTGATGCAGCAGCATTACCATTTTAGAAACACATATATTTGTAGTTTGAAATACATATTTGTTATAAAAATTGAAGAAATATGTTTTTTTGTTATTTATTCAACAATCACCTACCTTTTGGCATACCGCTTTATTGATTCGCACACCATATATTTTTCGTTTTTGAATGTTGAAAAAGTTATTCAAAAATAAAATCAAACTATTTTTCTTCAATAATTAAAATCTGTAACTGTATTAATATCAACAAAATATTCCTAGAATTCCCAAAAACACAAAAACCAACAACATCTGATCAAAGTTCTGCTCACTCAATAAATAACAAAAAAAAACATTTCAATCAAAATTTGATGCAATAATTCGGACCAAAAATTTCAGAAAAATTTGAATAAAAAGTTTTAATAACTGATTTTAGCATTTCCTTCATACGAGGTACATCCACAAGTTCCATTTCTAAGTTGCAATGAAAACCTATATTTCGAATAGTCATAGGGGATGAAATTTTGGTATCTTACCATACCCCTAAGCAAATTTCGACACCTCGACAACTCATTTCCACCGTTTGCTCCGACGTTTTGCCGTTTAATTTTGGCGCATGCGTGGAAATTAAGAAACAGAGCAAACTCCGAGGATTACTGTCAAATAGTTTTTGTTTTTTTTTCACGATAATGCCCCATCTCACCCTCTGACGTGACATAAAACTTTCTTTGTGGATATACCTCGTATATCATATTGAAATTGTATTACATTCAATTTTTGGGAAAAATATTAATTTCTCAGCATAAATTTTGGAATAATGGATGGAGAAAAATTTATTTGATTTACAATATTGGAAAATTTCAACGTACGTTTAAATGAATTGAATTATCTAGCAGTACCAAGTAGAAACGTAAAATATATAGTTTGAGTTATTTGTTATGAAGAATGGAAAATCTTTTTTTTTTTGTTATTTATCCAACAATCACCTACTTTTTGGCAAACCGCATTATGGAACGTGCACTACATTTACATTTCGTTTCGTTAACGGGTTAAAATTTCGCGTAGAATCGCGCACCAACACCTGAAACAAAAACATGAATTCTAATATTTTTTCTAAATACCCTTGCAATTAAAAAAGTACAAAAAAATTATGCAAATGTCCCCTTTATTTATTCACGTCATACAATTAAATTAAACATTATAATTATTTATAGATTGCCCCTATATGAATAATAACTGAAAATTATGTAACTACTATATGAATAATAACTGAAAATTATGTAACTAAATATTAAAAAAAAAACTTTTATTATTTCTTAAATCTGTCAGCCACTAAAATTTTTCCCCTCGTAAGTATCAAGTCCACACTTTTTAGGTGGTACCCGGTATTATAAATTCAAAGTTATATTACCCAAGATGTTATAATTTATTCGACTTGAGTGAGTTAGTTATAAATGAAAATTATATCAATAAAATCAAATTTTCAAAATGAACTTCACAAAAAATATCCGAGTTGCAAGCAAAAAAGTAAAAAATCACCCACCTAATCAAATTTGTCGAATTCGTCTTCGTGGTTTTCAAGTTAAACAAAATATAACATGAAAATTTTTTACGGAAAATTACTTTTTCACTAAATTTGCGATTCTCAAATCAAAATCCCTACAAAATTATTCAAAATCATTCTCACTAAAACGATATTTTAAAATAAAATTCTGTTCGCTTTCGAATTCCAATTATACAAAAAATTCCTTTTTTGTTTCAAACTTGATTTTATTAGTTGTTTACAACTAAAAGTTTTAAGATTTTAAGACAGAAGAGAGTCCCACCCAAGCAGCACAGTGTCGTTACTATGACGTCAATTATAGGCCATTGGCGACCAATGGGGACGTCTAAAATGACGTGATTATGACGGGTTAATGTCACATCCTACAGACGTCAACTAATGACGTACCTAGTCCGGCTGGTGAGACGTCAAAATGACGTACTTACTTTTGACAAATGACGTATAAGTAGGATCAAAAATATAAAAAAATGCGTTCAAATTAATACCAGTTTATTACAAAATCTTAAAAAACTACATACTATTACACTTATAGAACATAAAAGTTGAAATAAGGAATTACTAATGATGCAATAATGAAAATGACAACCATTCCTGCTTGAAAGGAAAAACAATACATTTCGAAAAAACTTTGTGGCAGTGCAATAACTCGATATACTCTGATAAATTTTGGATGCGATAAACATAGAATTCTTTTGAGTCGACAGGGTATTTGTAAAATGAACGGTAATCCTGAAACCTCCTACCTAATATAAAAACTGCTCCATTATTATCCACTACTATATTTTCTATTTTGAAAACCAGTCCTTCTAAGGTAAGACAAAAACAATTTGCTTCTGAATATGATGCAATAGAAAAAATAAAATCTTTATAATGAAGCTTTTTATATTGCTTGCAAGAGAAATTTGGCGTTGGTCCTAAGAAATGGGACAATTCACATTTACAGAAGTGTTCATCATCAGGTGAAGTAGAGTCATGTTTTTCGTACACTGTCATTTCAATTTCTTTTAAGCGTCTATTAATCTGTTGTAACGGTTTATTCGGAGACTGAACTAACGATTTTAAATGGTGGAGATAATTTTCAAATGGAAATGCTGACGAATTGTCTAGTGGCCCGAAATTTTCAACGTCATCTGCCAAATGTAATAAGGAATGTACATTGTAAACTAAGAACTCTAATCCGTAGATCTTTTCACTGTGCGTTACGAATAAATGCAAAAGTTGGCGCGCAAATGGAACTCCGAATTTTTCAATATGGCGTTTAGAAATAAGTATCATAATTGAACAATGAAATAGCAAAAAATGCTCATATATTGCCAAATCGACATTCCTATACAAAGCAACTGGCCCAATATACAGTAAAAATGTTCGAAATTCCGTTGCTTTCCAATCTGCCAACTGAGACAAACTGCGCCCTTTCCGATTGAATTCTACTGGAATACATTTACTGAGAAAAACAATTTTTTCAGATACATTTTGAAATGCAGTAGAGCTCATTTTGGTTCGGCTTGCGCGTCCTGTCCAAATACGCAAAAGTTTTTTCATTACACCTAGACAAACTAGGTGCATATAGTCTAAAGAAAAGACATAGATCAAATCTATAGGAAGAGCTATTAGAGGAGATTCTCCATGATGATGAGATACATCAATTTTAGTCCGAAAAGATTCGTTGTCTCTCTTGTTAAAAGGTAAATTTTTGAAAATGACACGTCCCAGGTGTTCTCCAGAGTTGTCGCACCTTTCACAGGAACTATACCCTGAATGGGTCTTCACACATTTCAGATATGCGCGCGCAGGAGCATCGCAAACAAAGCTGTGAACTTTTACTTCATGGATATTATTATTAATTTCAATGCCCGTGGTAAGTAAGTTCGATAACTCAATTAAAAAATCTTCTAAAAACGCTGACAATAAATTTGGTTTGCCACTTCCTAAAAAAGAACCAACAACAAACGGCTCACTCTTAAAATTTTTTACAAGTGCTAAAATGGGCCAGAGATCATGTTTCTGACCATTTCTATAAATGGGCAGTCCATCTACATTAAATGAAATGTTGATAATGCTGTACTGAGAAATATTAGGCACTGACAATAACTTTAATTTTAAAGCGTTAACAAGTCCAAAATGACAATATTCGCCATTTAACAACGATTTTGTTTTCGTTTCTCTGGGCGTTTTCAGCAGCATTCGACTGTCTAACGGTAACTCATTATGGTATGGATGCAAGATATGCAAGAGATGAGTAACTACTGTACGTCGAACGTACCTTGAAGCTGCCCAGTTTGACAATTTCGAATGCAAATCGCTAGGCGGCGGTTCATTAGAAAATAAATCGTTAGGGGGCACGTTACTGGAATAGGAAGTCAAATGGTTGTATAACGTCGCATCATTGAAGAGCAAATTTTCATTAGGCGAGTTTACATTAAAATCTAAATCTCTTGAGGAACAGGTGTCATTTTCACTTTCACACATTGAATCAGCAAAAAAAATGGAATTTGATGATTCATTGGAATCATTATTAACTATTAAAGATGTATTATAACAATTCTGACTCACAGGTGCTAAATTTGCTTCTGCCACCCTTCTGTAGAGTTGTCTTTGACTAACAACACTTTTTTTCTTACGGGTTGCCATGCTGCTGCTTTTTCAATTTCTCTGGTGCATGTTTCAACCACACCTTGATGGTATCTTCTATTTCTTTCTGACTGACTAGAGGGGAGCTTTTTCTTACAGCACCTAAAAATGTTGTTTCAGATTAATAATAAGTATGCACCTACAAGTGAAAACACTTACCAATAATCACATCCTTTACGTTTAAGTTTTTAAAAGCCTTTTTCTCACCTCGTTTGCCACAAAAATTCCAATTAGTTGCAAGAGAATAAGTGAACAAAAAATTTAAAATGCGGTTTGTATGTCCAGTAAAATCTCTCCCTCCAAAAGTCGATAGATATGCCGACTGGAATCACATAATTTAAATTGTAAAATACATATTAAGTGGTACAGAACACCCACCAAAGCCAGGCAATTATTTTTTTCACTCAGGTATGTTTCCAATTTGGTAATATCCTCTTGAGAATTCAAAGGAAACTGTACGCCTATATCATCTGGTAAATCTGTATTACTGGCGTGATTGCCACTGCGATCTTGTTTTCGGATCCACTGCAAAATTTGATTGTTCTGTTCTCTAATGGTCTTCAATAAAGTGATTACATCATCTTGAGTGTTTGCTGGCATGGACAAAATATACCTTAGTACCAAAACAGTTTTTACATTATTTTTTGGTTTTTACCTCCATTACTTTCCACTACAGCTCTGATGTTGCTCTGTACATCAGTTGCTTTACTAGTTGACGGATTATATGGTGACGAGTTCGAAACAGCAGCCTGGCAAAATGACTGATTTGACGCAGAACCTGTAAAATAGAGAATTAACAAATTCTCCTAGGAAATAATGGACATAAATAATAACTCACAGTTTAAAGTATACATTTTAAACAATTCATGCAAATGGACAATTATATTTTTTACCTCTAATAATTTGTCCTGAAGATTTAGTCAATTGAGTATCTTTTGCTGAATGTTGAGGTGGCAAATAATAAAGTTGATTTGTAGAATCACTATCCTCAAACGACCTTTGCGATTGTCCAGCTGAAGCTAATGGAAAAGTTTGAATTGGGCCAGAATAATCTAAAACAGTAGACAGTTAAAAATTTATATGTGCCAGATATCTTTAAGTATAAATCTCATTACCAGATAATATGTTTGTAATAGACTTCCGTATTATTGGTTTTGGTCTAGGTAGGGGTTTCTTGTTTTTTGGAAAATCATCTTCTGATGATGACAGCACTTCTTCCTGCTCATCATCAGTGGAAAATTTCTTTGGACGTATTTTCCTTCGATGTGAAAGCCAAACAACTTTTTGCTGCCGTCCGCCATTACGCGCACACGCGTTCACACCAGCAGTCCAGCACGCATGCGCCTGCACGTCTCGTATCGTATCGTGGCATTTCGATTAAAAACGCGCCAAAATTAAATCTTGGTCGACAGCCTCGACAGGAATCGATGCTAAAAATAATTGTTTCCTACTAATAAAATAGTTAAATAATTGTTAATTACAACATTCTCACTTCATCTTTAAATTCAAATTGCATTTCCACTTAAAACGTCAGTTTAGTATTTTCATTGCTAATTAATGAATTTATATTTATATCCAAATTTTAGGTAAACAACAATTTAAAATGTACAATTTTTTATAAAGCACGTATAGGGCTTAGTTTTTGTAATAAACTTTCGTTCTAATTTTTTTTATAGTTGATTAAAAAGCACTTAAAACGACCGAAAACAAACGTACGAAAGACGTCTCTAGACGACGTCAAAATGACATCTGAAATGTCACGTCATATGGACGTCGCTTATTGGTCTACGACGTCGCCGACTAATAATGTCCAATAATTGACGTCATTATAACGACACTGTGCTGCTTGGGTTATGGGTGAAGGTGTCGTCTCATGGCAGCAGCGGATGATTTTTTGATTGTACTTTAATATATATGCTACAATATACTTATAAGGAGATTATCCTTGTACCCAGGTCTTTTATTTTCCTCTACATTACGTAAAAATGCGTCCATTTCCTTGAAACATTTTACATTGGGAATATAAATATCTTCCGATCCTGCTCCCGACTTCATCAAATCCCTTATTTTCTTTTTTTCTTGAGACTGAGTTGACCTCAACGCACGTATCTTGTTTTTCATTTCAGGCACTCCGAATCCCTTTATGCCCATGATCTCCTCAATTTCTTTATACGCCGAATCCCGAGCTTGTTAATTTTTATAAATTGCAGCCCTTGTGCCTCATAGGCATCGCCTTTCGCAATATTCTTCTACAAACTTTAATGTTGTCGCTTCACTCTAACGAGACATTTTAACACGCTACCAAATCAAATAAAAATAATCCCCTCACTCTGTACTAATAAACTAGACTGAAGCAACCTGTCTACACTCGTTTAGTCGGCGTTTTAGTTGTCGGAAAGCAGTGGTGGGAGAAACTACTTACTCAAGTAAATAGAAATTGTTTCTATTCAATTGACTAAACAGTTTACTAAATTAGGTATTTGCGCAAGTACTATTTCAAGTTGTTTTCACCATACAAGTAACTAAATTTAGCTACTTGATTTGGTAACTTGCTTTAGGTACTTGACACGTTTAAAATCGGCTATATTTTTAAGTTTTATGCATTTTTAGTTATTTAGTTTTGATACTGTCAAAAGATAAAAAAGAAGAAGAGGGGACCTTGATAAAAACATAGTAGCTAGTAAACCTGATAATGAAAGTATTAATAAATAAAACTACTAGTAAATAAATATATTTTTAATAAAAGAAGCAATTGAACAATAAACAACGATACATGGTGTCAGAAGCTTAGTCGAAAATCGCCGACAGCTTAAAAAGAATAAAAAATAAAAGTTAGACAGAAGCCATTTTCCCTCCAATAAATATAATAAAAAACGAGAAGTTAAAAATAAGAAAATCGTACGGATGTATCAAAAGTGTAGTGAAAAATGGAATACTTCAAGTCCCCGGAAGCGTTTAACGTACAGGAGCCACATGGATGGTCCAAATGGAAGCAAATATTTGAAATATTTTTGTTAGCTTCAGGAAAAAGCACTACTTGTATATCTATAATACATTTGAAACAACCAAAACTTCAAAACTAGATGATGTGTTATTTTGTTTTGATGATCATTTCTTACCCAAAGAAATGTAAGTATGAAAACAATTAAATTTAACAGCATACAGCAAAAAGAAGGTCAAAATATATACTCAAGCAGCAAACTGTTTGTTTGTGTTTGTATGTGAAAAAGGTCAGTGTAAAAGCAGCTATGCAGAGAGGCTGATAAAAGACAGAATAGCACTGGGTGTTCTGGATAAATAGGTTCAAAGACATTTATTAAGAGAACCATCAATGTCATTAGACAAGATGCTTCAATATTGTTTTTACACAAATGTGAAAGATGTGTTTTCAGTCATCAACCTAGACAATGCCCCTCTTATAATAAAACTTGTGTAATTTGTCAAGGTAAAGTCCATTTTGCTAAGGTTTGTTTTTTCAAGGACAAACAGCACCAAATCAAGTGGTAAGAACGAGGTAATTATTCTAATTCCAAATAGCCAGAAAACAGGAGGCAGGAAGAATATCGGTCAAATGAACAAGATGAAGCTGAGGCTAAGAAACTAACATCAGAAGTACAGGTTTTGGGCAATGTAAACTCAGAATTCAGATATTATAAGTAGGGACAATGGAGGTATTGAGAATTCTATTTTTATTAATGAGCATAAGCCAAATATTAAAAACAATAGCTGGTATGAACCTATTACTGTTAACAATATGGACAATTGACATTATGTTTAAGCTTGAAACAGGAGCTGAATCTAGCGTTGTACCTTTGAAATATTTTAATGATCTAAATGTTGATAAATCTAAAATTATTTCAACATCCATGACAATAATTTCCTATTGAAATTTTAAATCGAAACCTCTAGGTCACATAATACTTGAGTGTTTTTATAAAAGTCAATTTAAAAATGTTGAATTTTTTATAGTTGATTTAGAGTCAGGGCCTTCACTGGAGTTAGGTGATTGTTTACATTTTAACATGATATCTAGAGTAAGTATAGTAGAAGATGAAATACCAGTTATACAAACACAAAGGAAGGTACCATTGGCCTTTAATGAAAAACTCAAATCAACGTTAGATGATCTTGAACAAAAAAGTATAATTTCTAAAGTTGAGTATCCAACTGATTGGGTTAATTCATTGATGATTATTAAGAATTCTAATGGATTACTTTGTTTGTGTTTAGATCCAAAACCATTGAACAAATATATTTGTCGAGAGCATTATATTATTCCTAGGTGTGACGAAATTTTAGCTAAGCTGGAAGGAAAAGCAATTTAATCTGTAATTTAACTTTGATAAGCTGCAATATAAAATGGCATTGTTAATTTGTTAGATCAAATCATAACAAAAAATGGAACACAACCTTCTAAAAAAAATGTACAAGCTGTTTCGGCTATTGAAAAACTTTTAGACACAAGATATTTACCTAGTCCTACAGAACTAGAATTCACTATTCATGCACTCTCTTTAACTGTACCGATGTCTGCAGAAAAGGAAATTGTTTTTCAAAATTCTGTTAATAATGATTGTTGAATAACTCATAGCCCAACACTGATAAAAAGTTGACTTCTGAATTGAAATATTCCTTTAACTTGAGACATAACAAATATTTTTCTGACAATTTGCTATTTTACAACATAGAAATTGTTGTTCCTTCTGAAACTTATAAGTATTAGGTTTAAATTAATACATTTGACCAACTTTGGAATGTAAAAATGTAAATTACAATCACGTAAAATTGTGATATGGCTCAAAATGTCTAAAGATATTGAGAACTATGTAAGAAATTGTGAAACTTGTCAATTCAATAGGCCAGCTAACCCGAAAGAGACTCTTGTACCACATAAAACACCAGAAAGGGGGCGTCCATAAATTACGTGAGACATTTTTTAGGATTTTTCGACTCCCCACCCTCCTGATGAGATTTCGTAAGATTTTTCTTTACTACCTCTCCCCCCTCCCCCATTCTCACGTGAGATTTTTTATAATGTGTTTTTGGCTGTAAAATTCATTGGATTTGAAAAAAATACAAAAAAAAAAATTTGCTCTATCACTTTTATTAAAGACTAGTATACAATTGTGATTTGAGAATATTGCCTTAGTTTAAAATCACTGTGATGAAATTAAATAATAAATACTTCAACGTAAATTAATAAGAGATTATTCTAATTCAGTCCATGGAGACTCGTGTACTCTCAAGAGTGTCTACTAGAACCAACGTATTCAAATAATTTTCAATGAAATCATCTGCTCCTTCAACTTCGTTCTGATTGAGCCACTCCAAACCGTTGTCGCTTGCACACAGTCGCTTGTCTTGAAACAATACGCGATGGTCGCAATTTAAGTGTTTGCACATCTCGTGCATGATGATGGATGCGAAATAGATACCACATGTATTGCAGCATCTCTTTTCTATATCGTGACGTAAACTTGGACAATAGAGGTCATCATAAGGCATGCTTGTGAAGGTGTGTAATGGTTGAATAGGTAGGCAGTGGCGAATGAAGAATGTTGCAAATGTTTTTCCATCATGCTGTTCAGGATCCGGAATCGCCGGATCTCCATTAACTTGAATGGGATATGGAGGTAATAAAAAAAGATCATGTAAAGAACTCCGACGCGGATTGCAGATTGTTTTACCGTGGAGTCAAGATGTGTCTCAAAAGAGTCATGGGGAAGAACAACACCTGATAGTTCTCGGCTAAGTGGAGCCATGCGTCTCTCTACTCTATTGAAAGCACTTCTGCCGGGGCATTAGTCCCAATGAATATTGTGTCAAATTCATATTTTTTAAAATGCTGTATAGAATGTACAATTACTTTCCGATATCGCGGGTTCTCATCGGGACCGCCATCGTTCGAAATAATAAGGACAGGCTTCGTTTTTCATTAATTTACCAAAAGGCTGAAGAGTTAAAAGAGTGTCCAAGTCTTCAGCGTGACTAGTTGCAGTCGAAGACGAGTGCTTACCACTTCGGATTGCTATATATGTTGGTCCACTATATGAGACGGCTTCTGGCCGCCCCATCTCATTCGGTTTTACCTCACACAAAGCATAGACACTCGGGATCAATTTATGTCTTGCAGTAATTATAAAGTCGCGATCTGGTAACGACACTTTATACTCAACGTGCATTAGCAAAGGCGCCTGTTTGTTTGCTGTTGTCAATCCTATGGGGACCCATACTTTGTCATCTTGGGATAAAAAAGACATAGAATCAGGGCCAAGTATTGAGGCTACAGTTTCTAGTGACCTTATGGAAGCTACAGAAAAGTATTGGTCTTGGTGCGCTTTATGATGGTCTGCTTCAGGACGACTCAACTTCACCGTTACAGTCACTACGTGGTGCTTAGCCTACCGCGTATCTGCCCGTCTAGGCAACAGTCGAATGTAAGCGGCGCTTCGAGAAATATTAAATCCCAGCTCGATAAGTTTTTCAGTGAGCAGCTCTAAAAGACTATGGACACTAGGAACAATTTCACAGCGACTCCGTTTCAGACTGCTCTTCCTCCAAGCGCGGACGTCTAGAGCTTGCTCGAGGTATCAACGATTTTGCTGCTCCAGGATTTTTAGAACACAATTCGATAATTTTTATTTTTTCTATGCTTCATCGAGTATACTCTTTGGTTCTCCTTAGGTTTGAGCTGTTTTTCAAAATTATCAATTTCTTGCCGCAACTTCTCATCTCAGATCGTCGCTGAATTTTCCGTTTTGTAGCACCTGTAGGGGAAAGAAAAAATAAAGAAAATGTCGCACATACAAAAAAAAGGTAAACACTAACCTGCCAGTTGAGGTTCATTATCGTAATCTTGATCCATGAGCCGCTGATTACAGTGAGAAATCTCATTTTGAGTCACTGATTCCTCATTTTGAATAATCTTGATGTTAATTTCAGTTTAACTCGCGCATTCTAAGTTTGACATACCTTGAGCGCTTGTATCAACTTGTGTTGAAACATTATTAGAGCTCCGAGTGTTTCCCTTGAATAAATATATCATTATAAAGACTCAAGATTCACGAATTAGAGACGTTTAGAACAAAATTATGCATTTTTTAACTTTCCGCTAAGATCTATATTTTTTTCTCCTCAGCACAATCTCGAAATATATTGTACATAAAATTAAATTTCTCCTATTTCTTATTTCTTAGACCTT
Source organism: Diorhabda carinulata (assembly GCF_026250575.1). Taxonomy (NCBI): domain Eukaryota; kingdom Metazoa; phylum Arthropoda; class Insecta; order Coleoptera; family Chrysomelidae; genus Diorhabda; species Diorhabda carinulata. The sequence continues at coordinate 12,556,568 of NC_079473.1, forward strand.
TTGATATATCAATGCATTTAAATTTTCTGATTTTAGGTCTTTAAAATAGCTAAAGAACATAAAATCAAGAACATTTAGATGAATTAAAATTAAATTTATAGCATAAATAAATAAATAGAGGTATCTAACCTACCTTAGAGAGAGAGACCTTTTTTTCCGCTGCTGATCAATCTCATGCTGAATATGTTTCACCAAATCTTCTTTCTTTGGATACTTTTGTTTTGCTGTGTTCCATAACTTTACCACTTCTTCTTGACAGCATTTCTTTGTCTTGTAGATGTGTCTTTTAACGTAAGCATTATAATATTCTTGAAAACTCATGTTTAATCATTAAAATAGTATCAAAAAAGTTGTTAAATAAAATATTTGCGGGCATCAACAAAGCAGGTTATAGCACTTGTACTTGCGTCGTTGTTACTCGGCTCTTTACGCTGCGACATTCATCGAGTCGAGCGTATCGATACGGCTGGTCGAAAGCACATAAACAATCTGGGAGCTATTGTGCTACTTTGCGGAGTTCGGGGTAGTACGACAAACACCATTGTGTAAAATTTCGCATATATTTTTATTCTAGAAAAATTTCTTACTTCAATTTAACTTTACTTTCACACAATTCTACATGGTTTTCTATTGAAAAAAAAAATACGTGATATTTGTTGAAACCTCCCTCTCCCCAAGTGAGATCTGGAAAGATTTAACTTGACCCCCTCCCCCTTTGAACACCTCACGGAACTTATGGACGCCACCAAAGACCGTGGCAAATATTATTTTCTGACTTTTTTGATTACCAGTCCAAAAGCTATTTGTTAATTGTTGACAGCTACTCTCATTGGTTGAAAGTTTTTCCTATCCAAAATAAAAAAGCTTTTTCTATGATCAAGCATTGTAAGGATTTGTTTTCTAAATTTGGTGTTCCTGATATCTTCTATGCTGATAATGTTCCCTATAACAGTATAGAATTTAGAAATTTTACTAAATCATAGAATTTTGATTTGGAATTTTCTGTCCTTTTTTATCACCAGTCAAATAGTTTTGCAGAGATATATGAATGAATATCTCTAAAAACATGATTAAAAAATGTATAATGTTTTCGATGCATCGATTTATATCGAATATCCCTAGTCCTGTCAAGAGATAGAAAAAAGAAGAAGATAGCAAAGTGATAAAAAACATGGTAGCTTGAAAACCTGATAATGAAAGTGCTAATAAATAAAACTACTAGTTAATAAATATGTTTTTAATAAATCATATAAAAAAAGAAATTGAACAATAAACAACGAAACAACATGAAACAGTTGATTGACTTGTATGCAAAATACAGGAATGAAGTTGGTACTTTCAAAGTAAAAATGGTTAAAATTATGAAGCTGAAGAAAGCCACAGAGTTTAAAAATATTAGCATCCAAATAACACCAACATTATGAATTAGTGAAAGGTAGTAGAAAGAAGCTTCAGTACATATGCGGATAACCAGAATGAAACAGGTAAATCTTCCTATATTTAGTATCCTCATGATGTGAGTAAAATGAAGATATGTTAGTTAGTGTTTGCTAATAAAATTGAGAATTAAATGAAAAATAGGCTATCAAAGAGAAAATTAAAATAATTTATAAATAAACAATTATAATTGGATATTTATTGTTCAATAGTGACAAAAAAATTGTTATTGATTGTGATAGGGATTCTAACTAGAAGGTGTATTGTAAATCAGTTTCTTTTGTTTAACAAATTAATTCCAAACATTCATTTATTGTGAACCTTCAAATAACTCCTAATAAATAAAATGAAAAATTGAGGAATAAAAACATTTTTTTCTGGAGTTGTATTAGATTAGCCCATATTGTATTATCAATTTAAATCTGTTTATATAACTGATGGAAAATAATCTACATCCAATTGATATATGAAATGAAAAAGGTTCTATTAGCAGCTGTTTTCAGTATGGCTGGGGATTTGAATACTTTTGCTGGTTTTTACTCTTGTTCTAATGTCTGTTAAGGCAATCAGGGAAGTGAGTGGCATAGTGTATGTAACCAAACTAGCACATTTTTTAATTGCAACAGTTGTGATCATTAAAACACCATGAATACCTTTTCATATTATTATATTTTAATAATGTAATCAAATCTTTTTCTGCTAGCTTATAATACCTCAATATTGCTTCTAGAAAACATGCTTACATTTTATGAAATAATGTAAGTAGGTACTCGAATTGCAAAAATAATGAACATATTAATTAAGTGAATCATTGCCTTTAAACGGTTAATGTAACAGTGTTATAAATGTTATCTCTTCTTCTTGTGAAAATTGATAGTTTGATGAATTTAAACAGAAGTAAACTTTATAGTTCAATATAATTACCAACTTATTTTCAACTAATTTTATATTATATTTAATCTCCAACAAAATGAATAAATGGGTGAAATATAAAAAAACACAAAAGAGAAGGGCAATATAAAGGTGGCTGTTTATTTATTCAGTATAGTGAAGACATATGAGGTTATTATAATGTATTGTTGTATTCACAATTCACAATAGTTACGTTGTACTCTATAATATTATTCTTTAGCTTGGTTAATAAATTATAACATACATATATCACTTACATTGACAGTAAGGTGATTGATAGTAATGGTATATAGATCTCATTAAGCTGATGTTCTCTTTTCTGTTTTTGTTGATTTAAAATTACATTTGAAATTTTTCTGAGTATTGAATATTTCTTGTAGAAAATTGTGGAATGATTTAATGAATATGAGAGATTTTGGAATTCCTTAATAGATGTGGTATTAGCTTAATTTATTAATTGTATTTATTTAGGCTTTCCTTATTACATGTTGTTGTAGCTGATGTTTATTGTGTGAATCTATTAGGTGACGTAATATTTACAAACGTGTGTGATTGGATTTTGAAATGGGATTTTATCCGTTATTGACTAATATTCTCTCAGTATTATCATAGAGTGGTTCTGATAGTCAATTTGAAAATATTAGTTGTACACTTTTTCATTGAAAAAAGCAGTGTCGAAAAAATGAAGTAGAATTTTTTAAAAAAGTGTATTATTCCAAAAGGAAACAGCAGAATTTAAAAAAAAGTGTATTATTCCAAAAGGAAACAGCAGAAACAAGTGATGCGTACTATTTATAGTAATAATTAAGTTCGGTGGGTGTACAAGAAGAGAAGTTGCCAATTCGTGAAACTTATGAGAATGGGGACTTGGTTGGAATGCAGTTCATTATTATGAAACCCTAGCATTATTGATACATGCATGGCCACAAGAGAAATAGGGAACGAAAGAATTAGGGTCGAGTAATGATGAGGTAACCAACTGGAAAAATTATTTTAGGGAATTGTTGCAAGAACCCAAAAAAACCCATATAAATTTATGAGTCCTGTTTATTCACAAACGATATACAATCGAGGACGCATCACTAGGTGTTTGTGGGAATTTGTCAAGAAGATGGGAAATGTTTTTGTTTGCCGTGCCTTTCAGGAGAAAAAAAGTGTGGCTTTATATTATTGGCCAGTACTTAGAATCCGGAACTACTTTTATGTCTGATGTGTGGAATTCCAATACCAAAACTACAAAAGTAGAAGATGAATTTTATACACTTCACTGTTAATCAGTTCACTGTTAATACGGAAACTGGAGCACATACATAAAGAGCAAAGAGAAGGTACAAGTACTAATTAGTAACATATCGGAATATGCTAGATTCGTATTTTTGTGAATTTTTGTGGGGGAAAAGCTGATTTTTTTCTATAATTTAACACTATATTTTGGATTTATTTAAATCACACGAGCCTCATTCTTGTAGGCCAGAAATATTGATACATTATTACATTCCATATGAATTATTAAAACTGTCATGTAACAAATATCGAGGAGTAATACAAAATTTTGAATGTGAAAAAAATATAATAGAAAAAGTGATCTTTTCCAAAAAAACATCAGTGTGAAAATGTTTTTCTGTTGAATTATTAAATGTAATGTATAATTTTTTTATTTTGGGGGAAGAAAGAGAACAGAAAAAGGCCTCTAACTTCAACTGTATGCTGACAGGAGTGGAAATTAAATTATTACTAAAGAAAAAATTTTTCTTGCTTTATCACAATACCCAGTAATAAGCTAACTATACATTTTGTGTCGCTCAACTGAAGAAGTGTTTTCTTGTTTTTAGGTTGAAGTAGTAACTTGAAACTGATTTGCCGACTAAGATGTTAAAATGCAAATAGTAGAAAACAAGATTAATCGCATTGAGTATTTGCTCTTTGGATGGATCGATATGACTTGATAATCTTACTAATCTCCTTTTATTCAATATGTAGTAAGAAAGCTGCAAATAATTATTTGTATAGCTTCAGTACAAATGGTGAGTGTAATACATTCTATTATTTTCACCAAGTATTCTTCGATTTTTTGGGGAGTATTTTTATGAAAATGTGGAATGTCCAGAAACTTTTCTGTCAACTGCTAATAACAGATATTAGATGTTATTTTACCTTTACTTCAATTCAAAACTCCATTTTAAGCAACTAAAGTTCTCATCTAAGATGAAATTGTCGAGTCGGTTTTTTAAGTATGGCACAAAAAACAAATTAGTTGAATTTTACCATAAATTTGTAAACTAGAAAATATTTTCAAAAATTGGTTCTGTTATTATATTCAAATTCATGTTATGACCCATTTTTGGGAAACATCAATTCAAGTTTTTGACCATTCTAATACATATTTTACAAAATATATAGGTCATGAAAATCACATAAATGTAATAAACTTCTTTATACAAGAATGTATTGAGCATTAACCCTTCTATGTAATTATTATAATAAATATTAGCTGACCTGACAAACATTATTTCTTTGGAATATTTTCTTAGGCATTATTTTGGTGTGAGCGACCCTTATTATATAGAGATATGAAAAATAGATGTTGGCCGATTCTTGGACTTACACTATATTCACATAAAAAATCACGAAAATCGGTCCAGTTAATTCGGAGGAGTTGGCAACAAATACCACGACACGAGAATTTTATGTATTAGATTATACAATCTTTATGAATATACCTTTATTGGATTCGATGTCATACTTTTAGATACATGGGTGAATATATATTGAGAAGGTATTTTCAGTGATCCCAGAGGTGATATGTTCAAATCAGTATTAAATATCTATCAACTGAGCTTTGTATGGTATATCTAATGTTGTGGGCTGAAAGAAAAATCATAGCAATTATTACGAAACTCTTAAAATCGAAAGAAAATGATACTTTTTCATAGAAAATAAAGTAACAGACCTATCAGTCTTATATAAAACTAATACTCATTCTTATTATAATCTTGATAAAAACAAAATTAGAATGTATGGAAAGTTCTTACATTGGCTTACCTGCGGTCATTTAAACTGTTCTTATAATAATCTTAGAATTGCCGATGAATGGCGCTATCTAAAAGTGAAGCTAATATTACTAACAATGAAAACGTATCATTAAATAAACTAGGTAATAAATCTAACAATTAACAACACTACTGGTTCAAAACGAATCCCCGTTGGATGCGGGAAATCCAACATCAGGGTCGTTGGTCTGTAAATGAGTGGCGTGGGTTTCTAGGCGGACAAATAATTGGGCCAGTTTTTTTAATGAGATAGTTAATTAAGAAAAATATTTATACTTGTGAAAAAAACGAATTTGTCTTTTCGTTTAGAAAATATGCCCTTACTTAGTCATTTGTAGTGACATGTTCTTACAATCTGATGATTGCCCGGCATATTATTCCATATAAGTCAAATAAAAGATCTTTTTTACACCGGGAACCTAATCAAAACCGAGCATTTGTGATCATCTTGTCTCTTGTAAAGATGTGAGTTTTTATTTTCATGTTATGTTTGATTTCTATTTGAAAAGTTTGAGAGGTGAGTGTGAAGAAATTTGAAGTTTCTCCCAAAAACAAGCTTGTAGCATGGTTGAATGATAATTGTTTGTATTTTTAGAATCAATGTATAAATCAGAATGTTTAGTATTATCCTTCAAATTCTGCTTTTTTTTATGCCGTCTCGTTTGATTTTAGATAACTTTGTCTGAACACCTCATGCTTAAAGATCCATAATTTTTGATTTTTTATTAATAAAATGATGTATAAACTCAGATTCATAGATAGAACGGAGATACTCAGGCTTTCGGAAATTTTATAATATGTTCTTTTATTTCACGAGGCAGGTCTCTCAATATATTTTGAAATAAACAACTTTTCCATATTACTTAATCCTGTGGTGTTATCGGTATTACTTTTACATTTTTCTGATGTACCAATATTAAATAATTTAAGTCTGTGTTAAACGATATCGATAGTGCATCTGCAAGAAAAAGTTTTATTACCCAATTTTCAATTCAATAAAAATATCATGATATCGTACTGTTCCAAATTTAACCTAATATTTGAAGTTTTAGATGGGTTTATTCTTATGATTCTTAGAAAAATTGTTACAGTCTTTTCATTACTTTCAAAAATCACAGTTCCACTAAAAATATATTTATGAAAGTGCTCACACCTTTGTGAAATAGGAAGTAGCTTCGTCTGCATTTGACATAAAAATAGTTCCTTTGGAAATATTTGACTTCAAATATGCATCAAATAAAAAAAATTAAATGTTCTTACTAATAATACAAATTAACTCGTTTTATTATCGTAACAATGATGGCGTATTAACTATTATCTAATTTATCACTTAATTTTCAATAATGGGTAATTTCTATAATAATATTTCTCATATGATTAGACATTAGCTGAATCAAGTTCGATATGGTTTCTTTTGTGATGTTGAGCCAATTTTCTTTTAGTGCGCTCTGAGGTCGAGAGTTGGTTTCCTTCGATTAATTTCCTTCCAGACTCCAAAATACAAGAACAATGAAAAGGAATTGACCGGCTGACTTAAGAAATGGTTAAAATGGACTGGAGAAGTCATTAAAACGATAGATAGGAGCAAAAAATGGATTCCCTATGTAAAAATCAAGTTCATTTCCTCCAAGGAAACCAAAAAAGAATTGACCGGTTGGCTTAAGAAATGGTTAAAATGGATTAGAAAAGTCCTTATCACGATAGATGAGAGCAAAAAATGGATTCATTATGTAAATTTGTACCGTTTGAAGGTGTTTTGGAGGTTAGTATATTTCCTGTGATCTCATATTTTTATTCTTAGTTCTTTCATTAGCTCTATTCACCATAGTTTTTTCTCAGTTTTCAATGGTGTAGTGTACATGTCTTCATTCTTATAATATATACATATCAATTCAGCTGTATCTTGTCTAAATTTTTATTGATTTTTGTTTTAATTATTTTTCAATTTCTATATTCTTTGTTTTATCCTGATTAATTTTCTTTCGAATGTTTAATTATCATTGGGTTAAGATATGTTTTCTCTTTATTGTCATATATTCTGCTGTGTAGGTTATAGTTGGTACTGTTGTAAATTTATTTGTTCTTTCAGCTGGTTTTCTGTCTTTTGTTGGTACCATACTAAGGTATCCTTATGTCGTTATTCTCCGTGAAGTTTTAGCTTCAGATTTGGTTTCTTTTGATTTACATTTATTATTTCAACTTTAGTTTTGTCATTTTTCTTATTTCTAAGGATCAGACATCCATTAATTTTTGGATTCTATTTTTAAAATTTACTATAACATTATATCGTCTGCAAATATCAGCATTTTTATAGGTTATGTTTTTATATTCAATTGTATTCAGATCTTCACATTTTTTTAATATATTTGAATCTATCTCTCCTAGGAGTGACCATCCCAAATGATCTTGCGGGCCAAGAAAATAGAAAAAAAAGCCAATCTGTATACAAATAATACAATAAGTTATTGTGTTGATATTTCGGCGAGCCACACATAAAATTATATTAGTATTAGGGGCGTTCTACTTTTCTACCGACAATCTGAGTGATAAATTTTTTGATTTTTTAAAAAAATAAAAGTGTATTTCTTTTATAATATGTATTTTTACATCATTGTCCAGTTATCAAAGATTTCATAAATGTATAATGCATCGAAGTTTTATTTTATATCTTTTATTTATTTTAAGTTTTATCGGAATAGTAAGAAAAAATAAACACCTCAGTCACAAAAAAAAATATATTTATTAGTTATATGTAAAATAAAATTTTCAGTTTTTCTTTAACTTTGCTTAACTAGAATACAAGCATTTATTATTATGTAACTCGATTTATAAGAATTTTTATTACAAATATATAAAAAATAACATTTAATACCACTCTCACATTTTTGCTCGTTAAGATAATAAACTTTGAAATATTTTGCAAATAATTGAAATAAACATAGTCGAAATTCTGTTAATACCTCGTGTACTCGACTTTGTTTTTACTGGTTACTTTTACTAATATATGTGTACCATTTTTTATTAATATTGGGTGGATGTTGTCAACAGACAGGTCATATGAAGTACCCGGTTTTATGTGCACATTTTTTTTTCTGATTAACAAGAGGCTGATCATCTTCATCTTCTGAAGTAGAAGTATAAACAGTTTCATAAAATCTCTTTGTAGGAGCTTTAATTATGTTGGTTATATCAGCCAGTGGTTCTTTTAAATCTGAGGTTGGGCTGTCGTTAACTTCCATCTCATGTTCAGGCAATGGGCGATAAGTCTTCAAATTGTAACAATCACAATATTTGTGGCAAAAACAACTCAATGTTCAATAGCCTAGCACTCCCAAGTTGCTGAACAACTAGTTGGTGGACGTTCATAGTACCTTTCAGCAGAATAATTTTACTTGGAATTTCCATTAAAATCTGGGCAATATCATCTTTGTCAACAAGAAAAAGCTTTATCTTACTGCGGTATTTAAGTGCTTCATAAAATTGTAAAGCGTTACTAATGTCGTGTCCACTGGCGACGAAATGGTCAGCTAAACGTTTAATAGACCCTCCTATACCATCAGCTGCTCCCTTGCCGTGACCAGACTCAAAAAAATTCCAGGTTGAACTTTCAAATCTGTATTGTTAAAAAAATCTTGTTGCAAAAAGATAAAAATTATTTTTTTGCTTGTACTGTGTTGCTGGTCCATCAGAAAAAAAGTGGGCTGTCTTAATATGGGGTAATTCTTTTTGAACTGGATGTAGGTGATGCCCAAATAGCTGCAGGGCCATGATTAAGATCAGAAGATACAGTACAAAAAGAAGTGATATGTTTGTCCTTTGGAGAAGTCCAGTAATACATTACTGTGGTATGCAGTCACTTGGTTTCGTGATCCACCAAAATGTACTGATTGAATTTCTTCGTGGTACTTACAGGCGTAGTTTTCACTATAGTCAATATGTAAAGCAATTTCGGTTTCAGTCAATTCATTTATACATTGGCGATAGGATTTATATTGATTTCTAATATTAAATATATGTGATTTAAAAACTTTTAATTCTTTTTCAAATTTACTAATCAAAATTGCAATTGTAACTTGGTCGGTCTGTTTTATGTTTTTATTGATTTTAACTTTTTTTCCATTCTTCTCAATAATATCTGTTTTTCTAATCCATTGTACCAATTCAACCAGTTTCTCTTGGTCGATCATATTACCATAATTGAGTTTCTTTGCTTCACATTCAGTGCATTTTCCTTTCATACAAGTTAATGAATTTACATCGCATACAATTTGTGAGATTATCAGATTCATGTCATTTGTTTTGATAACTTTGTTTTTATAAAGAGCAACTTTCATAAACGTAATATTTGCGTGCAGCTTGCACATGCAGGTTTCGCGGCCATCAATACGAGGTGGTACGACATAAAAGGGTTTATGTCCTGCAAAATAACTGTAGTGACATTTAACGTACGGATTTTCTTTTCGAAATAAGTATAGATTTTTCCTTGTGTCCAACAAAATCCGTTTTTGCATCTTTTTTTTATGAAAAGTTATAGTTTCGTTTTGCCCAGCAGTAGCTCGTGACACATCATCCCTGAGATAAAATGTATGAATTTTCTCTCTCAATGAAATACTTCTTGGGCTTAATGTATAGTTTTTTGATTTTCTTTTTATTTCCAAAGTCTCTTGAAACAGTTTAAGTTTTAGTCCCGAACGTTTAATTGTTGTGTCTTCAAGGATTTTTTTAAGCAGTGTTTTGTTTTATAGTCTTTAATTTTTTTGTAATGTTCCTTAATGGCATTTGTCAAGATACTATATTTTTTTTCTTCTTCGGCGCTTTTAATTTTATCTTCATTTTTTTTATAGTTTTTGTCATATTATGTAATAAGTTATCTTTTTTATTTTTTTGACGTTGAAGTCTTTTCTTGTATTTTCGTATTTTTTTCTGTAATTCTTTTACATTGTCTTGGAGTTTCATATTTTGCCTATAAATTTTCGATCTGTCTCGTCTAACTTTTTTTCTACCCCTTGCTCTAGCAGTGGATGAGATTGAAGTTAGTGAACAAGATCTAGGACTTAAAGGAAGTAACCTGGGGCTTGAAGGAACAGTTGTAGAAGCCGGAGCATTCATTAGAACGTTGTGCCATTTTCTTTTCATTTGTCTGTGTTCCCTAGGTGTCATATCTTTGACTAGCTTTTTGCGAGTATGGTTTCTTTCTAAGTCTTTTCGTTTCACTCCTGCAACTTTTTCGGGGTCTTGCTTCCTTTTTTCACGACAACGTCGCTGCCTTTCCGCCGCAGATAACGCCATTTTTAATTACCCCGATGATAATACCTTAAATGAATAAAATAATCGATAATGTAATATATAGAACATAAAAAATATTAATTAACTTTTTTAAAAATCAATCAATGCAAAGTTCAAGACAAAAACTCCGTCACAGTTTATTTGTGACAGAGGTGCCTTGTGACAGAAGTGTAAAATAATAGTGTTCGAGAATTTTAGCGTTCACAAAATTACAAATTGTTCGTAAAAGTGGGTGAATATGACAGATTTGCTGGGAAATAATAATATTACATATATAAATATTAATTACAATAAAATTTTAAAGTAGTAACTGTATTATACCATGATCGGAGCTATTTTGTTAAAATAAAACGAATCTGTTAATGTAACACCACGTGTCTTTATTGAAACGTGTTGACGAAAAGCCGCGTATTAGAATCGTCTTTTCTCGAGTCCAAAACACTGGCCTCAACCCCCCATGCCTGTTGAGCCAATTAATTGTAACTTTTAATTGACTCGTACAAAGGTGGCGGGATAGCTATGAAACAAATATATAATTGATAACCTATATCATACATCTCCTCCTATAAGTTTAGTTTGTCCGGTTTTTTTATCACACGACCACATCTGGTTTTTATATCATGATCTAAAACTTTTGGACTGGATAATAAACATTCTGGGGGAGCCTCCAGCAAAGGTTTTTCATTCTTGAGTGACACAGCAGGCTGAACTAAAGGTTCACCACTACTCTCATCTATGTCAGGCTCGTTGCTTTTAGATACATACTCATTTAGGGATTCCTTAAGGTCAATGCGATTACGCCTAATCACATTACCAAAGGAATCTTTCACAAGGTAAGATATAGGAGAGCTATGCTTGGAAACAATTTGTGCAGGCTCCCACTTATTCTTTACATGGTCAAAAATCGTCACATTGGTTTTAGGGTCCAAAGGTTTTAGATCTTTACTTTTCTTGTCATAGTAAGACCTATAAATATTCTGTCTTCGCAATAGTTTCTCAGAAACGTCTTCACAGAGTTTCGGGTGCAAAAGACTGGAATTGATAGGCACTTTTGTCTTGCAAATCCTGCTCATCAATAACTCTGCAGGTGAATAGTCAATATACTTGAGTGGTGAATTTCTGTATTGCAATAAAGCAGTGTGTATATCAGAGTTTTCTTTCAAACATTCTTTTAGCATATTTTTACCTATATCTACCCCTTTTTCTGCCAATCCATTAGATTGTGCATAATACGGGCTGCGCAAAATGATTTCAAAATTCCAGTTTTTTACAAACGTCTTAAACTCTCTACTATCAAAAGGCACGTTATCAGCAGTTATTTTATCTGGTGACCCATGAACAGAAAAAATAGACATCAAAGCTAAAATAACTGATTTCACCGACTTGTCTTTAATTTGAGTGGTTTCCAACCAATTGGAGTATGAATCAAACACAATGAGAAAAATTTTGTTGGCATGCGAAAAAATATCTAATCCCAATCTCTCCCATGGCCGATTCGGTAACTCATATGGTAATAGCGACTCTTTTGGCTGTTTCTCCGCAAAAGTTTCGCAGATACTGCATTTTTTTATGTAGGCTTCAATATCAACAGATTGCCCTGGCCAATAAAATATACGTCTTGCACGTATTGCATTTGCATTTTTCAATCCCAAAGTGACCCTCGTGCAATAATTTGAGCATATCACCCTTTATGGCAGTTGGGACAACAATTTTCTCACCAAAAAACAGCAATTTATCAACATAGCTGAGGTTGTCTTTGATTTGAAAGTAATGCCTCAAAGAAGGAGACATGTGATGTTTATTATTGGGCCAGCCTTTTATATGGAAGTTGATAACTTGTTTCAGAATCTCATCTTTCACGATTTCCTTCCCGAATTGTTCCTTCCGCTCTTCAGACATGGCTAAATTTTTTGATAAAGAGTGTACTGCAAAATTAAATTCTTGATCAGACTTTAGCCCAGTTTCTGGTAAAAACGCTCTTGACAGCGTGTCTGCCACATACAAAAATTTTCCATGTTTGTAATTCACAATTATTTTATAATTTAGTAAGCGGAGTCTCATCCTTTGTAGGCGGGAAGAAATAGATGCTAGATCTTTTTTCATGATCGATTCCAAGGGTTTATGATCAGTGTTGATTTTCACATCAAATCCATAAATAAAATAATGAAACTTTTGAGTAGCAAACACGATCGCCAGCATCTCTTTCTCTATTTGCGCGTACTTTTGCTCGCAGGGGGTTAAGCTCCTGGATGCAAAAGCTATTGGGTGACCTTCTTGAGATAGACAAGCACCTAGACCGTCCTTGGAAGCGTCAGTGTCTATTTCTATAGGTTTTGTTGAATCAAAAAATGACAAAATTGGGGCATTGATTAATCTATCTTTAAGTCTAGTTAAAGATTCATCATGCAATTTAGTCCATTGCCAATCAATATTATTCCTGGTCAAATTTCTAAGTGGAGCTGTTATTACATGTTGGGCAACTTTCCTAAATACTTAGCCATGCCTAATATTCTTAATAGTTCAGTTTTATCTTTGGGTTTTGGCATCTCTAGAATCGATTTCACATAATTTCTGTTCAGTTTGACACCTTCCTTTGAGTAAATTTGACCCATAAACTTAACACTTCTAGATTTAAATTGAATTTTGTCTCTATTAAATTTTATATTATATTTTTGTGCTCTTTCCAAAACTAACCGTAAATTATTATCATGTTCCTTTTCATTACTGCCAGTTATAATCAAATCATCAAAGTAAAGACCTACACCTTCAATGTCACCAAATATTTCATAGTTTTGTTTTTGAAAGACTTCAGGGGCTGAGCAAATTCCAAAAGGTAGACGACAAAATGCATACCTTCCAAAGGGTGTTCCAAAGACACAATATTCTTGACTTTGTTCATCAATTCGAATTTGAAAGTACCCGTCTTTCATATCTAAAACTGTGAAATATTCTTTATTATTAAGTTTAACAGCTATTTCCTCGGCTGAAGGAATCAAAAATCTTTCTCGTTTTATTGCTAAATTCAAATATTTTGGGTCAAGACACAAGCATAAATCCTTATTTTTCTTTTCAACTATCACCAGAGGATTCAACCATTCAGTCGGCTTATCAATTTTCCTTATAATACCTTGTTTTTCAAGATCATCAAGCTTAAGTTTTAAACGATCATGCAATGCAATTGGAATCCGTCTAAGTGGTTGAACTACTGAAACTGTACCTTCTTTTAAAGTAATGTGATGTTCTCTAGGAAAAGAACCAAGACCCTCAAAAACTACTGGGTATCTTTTAACAACATGATCGAGTGATATAAATTGACCAGAATTTTCAACAATTGAGTCTACTCTTTTTACTAAGTTTAAATCAACGCAATCAGCACAACTCAGTAGTGGCAATTCGTTATTATCACAAACTGCAAAGAATATGTTTCTAACATTGCCATTAACTTGACATTTTAAAGTGATTTCTCCTAATGGAGCGAATACATAATCACGACTGCCATACGGAGCTAGTTTGATTTTAGATTTTTGCATTTTATCAAGAAGCCCTAGTTTTTTAACAATATTTAAAGTCAAAATGCTTACTTCGCATCCTGTATCTAGCTTAAATGTTACCTTATGACCTTCTACAATAATTTTCTTCAACCATGACAATGGTTTCTTTACACTACTAACAGAACCAACTTTTTTTATAGACTGAACATATAACTCATTTGAACTGCTCTCACATTCAATATTTTCTGATTCACTATCACTAAAAGTTTCAGTTTCTACTTTATTCACTTTTCTTCTGCCCAATCTTCTATAGCTCTTCTTTTTTTCCCATTTCTTCTCAGACTGATTAATATTATACTCTTTTTTACACACATTCGCAAAATGATTGCGTCCCTGACATTTTGCGCATGTTTTATTCCAAGCAGGACATGAATTTTTCTCTCGATGTACATAGCCACAGAATTCACATTTCCCTTCTTTTATTTCTTTCACAAAATGCTTAGATTTTACAGAGCTTACACTAGCTTCATTCTGCAAAGCCTTCAGCTATTTTTGACTAACTTCTCTTGTTCTACAGATGTCTATTGCTTGTGTCAACTTTAGATCAGATTTTCTTAACAATTCTTTTCTAGTGCTTTGGTCGTAGATGCCCATCACTATCCTATCTCTTATAAATTCTTCTAATAAATTACCATAACCAGTTGTTTTTCCCGCTGTTCTTAATTCTGTCAGGAAACTATCAAAACTTTGTCCCTCTTCTTGTATTATACTGTTAAATAAGAACCTTTCATATATAACATTTCTCTTTGGTTCACAGTGATCTCTAAATTTTTTCAAGACATTATCAAGAGTTTTCTGGGCCTCCGGTAACGGATCAAAAGAGTTAAATAAATCAAGACCATCATCACCAACTAAGTTCAATAGAATTGCAACCTTTTTTCATCATTTTCATTGCTTAAACTTGTAGCAGTCAGAAAATTTCGAAACTTTTGTTCAAATTTTTGCCAGTTATCAGCTAGGCTTCCTTCAATGGATAAAGGATCTGGAGGTTTGAAGTATGATTGCTGTTGGCTTCTACTTATATCGCAGCAAAGTCCAGCTTACTAATGTCTAAGTACGAATGTACGAAATTTACTCAAGCTTTTTTATCAAGTTTTTACACCTGACACCATGTATTATACCATGATCGGAGCTATTTTGTTAAAATAAAACGAATCTGTTAATGTAACACCACGTGTCTTTATTGAAACGTGTTGACGAAAAGCCGCGTATTAGAATCGTCTTTTCTCGAGTCCAAAACACTGGCCTCTGTTAGGTTTAAATGTGCGTTGTATAGAGTGTGTTAAATAAAATTATTTATTGGAACAAAATGACTACAATAATTCTTTATAATAATAACTAAAAACTTAATTCACTCTGTCGACCATGCTTTCGACACCACCTTCAGTCTATCTACTCAGCTTCCCGCTCTCTTCTTTTTTGTATATGAAACACATTTTTCAGGTTTGACCACAGAACTATATTGTTTGTCAATATTAACAGCCTCCCTCAAACCTATAGTTGCTCAGTAGTACATAAGTATTCAATCCTGACAATATTTTCATTTATTAAATCTAATACAAAATGTAACTTAACATCTACGTGCTTACATCTCTTGTTGTTTTCAAAATTTTGCAGTAGTTTAATGGCACTTTGGTTATCTTCAAATAAACAAACTGGTAAATCTAAAGTAAGATTTAAATCTTCTAACAAGTTTTTAATGTAAAGTAGTTGACATGATGCAACACATACTGCCACAAATTCAGACTCTGTACTTGACAATGTTACAAATGGTTGCTTCTTAGAGCACCAAGAAATAATATTATTGAATAGTTTAAAACAATAACCACTTATAGATTTTCTATCTAAAATATCATTAGCCCAGTCTGCATCACAGTATCCAACTAATTTACTGTCACCTTTGTAAAAATGCAATTTACAATTAACGCTAAACTTTAAATATTTGAGCACTCTTAGAAGATGTTTGAAATGTTCGTCACTAGCGCAATCTTGAAACTGCCCAAAGAAACTAATACTGAAACAAATATCAGGCCTTGTGCCCATCATTATATACATCAAACTCCCCAAAAGTTCTTTATAAGGTGATTTTGTTTTTTGACTTTCTTCACATCTTTTTAAATTCAAATTTTTTTCGATAGGAGTTTTGACCTTCTTACAATTTTCTACATTGAATTTTTTTACTAAGGTGTTGATAGCAGAAATCTGATCTAAAGTCATGACTCCACTTTTCTGATTCCTCTGTATTTTAATACCTAAGAAATCAAATTCATCATTAATACTTTTTTTTATTTTGAACGTTTGACATAGCTTTAACTTAAGTTGATTGAGAAAAGTAGAATCATTGCACGCAATCAAAATGTCATCAACATACAGAAGTAAGTAGCATCTTATGCTTTGATCAAGGAAACTATATAAGCAGTAGTCAGATTTTGATCTTTTAAAATTTAAGTTTACCATTAAATCATTGAAGGTTTCATTCCAAGCTTTGGGTGCTTGTTTTAGTCCATATATTGCCCGATTTAGCATACAAACCTTATTTTTATCAGCAACTGTTACTTTAAGACCTTCAGGTAATTCCATGAATATTTTCTCTTTAACTTTACTATGTAAGAAAGCGTTTTTTACATCCAATTGTTCCAAAAGTAAATCATAGTTATTGCAAATACAAATTAGGATTCTTAAAGTGGAAAGCCTTGCTACTGGCGCATGTATCTGTCCAAACTCATTGAAATTATTTTGTTCAAATCCTCTTGCTACTAATCTCGCTTTATAACTAAAATTACCTGCACCGTCATCCTTAATTCTGAACACCCATCTGTTGCTTATTATATCCTCATTTTCTGGTCTTTCAACCAACTTCCATGTGTCATTATAGTTTAATGCATTTAGTTCATCTTCAATAGCTTTCTCCCAGCTTGGCCAATTTGAAGTTTTCTTCGCTTCTGTGTATGATTTCGGGACATCTGATATTTCGGAAATTAATGCTAAACAACTTACATCTAATTCAAAGTCATTGAATCTTAATGGTAACTTCACTTGTCTTTTAGGCCTTTCTTCTTCTGTACTATTTTCAACATTTTCAAGAATATTTTCTCTTGATTCTTGAATTCTTTCATTTAAACTAAGATTTTTTACTTCTTTTTCTTTACTATATTCATCTTCAAACTCTTCATTTTCAGCTTGAATATTACAATTTTTGTTTTCTTCTAAAGAGAAACAGCTTTCATTGAACAAAACATTTCTTCTTCTTCTTCTTTATTACAAAGTTTGTATCCATTTTCTGTGTATCCTATGAATCTGCATTTTTGACCTTTTTCATCCAGCTTATTTCTTAATGAATCAGGAATTCTTGTATATGCAATACAACCAAACACCTTCATATTAGCGACATTGGGTTTTTTATTGTAAAATAATTCAAACGGTGTTTTATTTTTAACTAAGCATGATTGAGTTCTATTTGTAATATAGGCGGCTGCAAGGATAGCATCTTCCCAAAATATTTTGTCCATGTTTGCTTGGATTATCATAGATCTCGCCTTGTCCATCAGGGTCTTATTCATTCTTTCAGCAACTCCATTAAGCTGAGGAGTATAAGGAGGAGTGTAAGATATTTGTATTCCCTTTTCAGAACAAAAATTTTGAATTTTTTTAGAACGATATTCTCCACCATTATCACATCTAATTTTAGATATCCTTCTTGTGCAAAACAAAGATGCTACTTTTGCTTCATAATCTTTTAGACATCTAAATACCTCATCTTTATTTTTGATAATATAAACCATTACAAACCTGGAATAGTCATCAACAAAAGTTACAAAATATAAATTATTATTTCGAGAAACTGGTTTAATTGGACCACAAACATCCGTGTGTACAAGCTGCAATACTCTACTTGATCTAGATATCTTTGAGTAGTACGGAAAGCATTTTTGTTTACATCTTACACACACATCGCATATGGTCTCCACTTCTGAATTTTCAAACTGCATCCCATCCACTAAATTCAAGTTTTTAATTTTTAAAAGTGAATTGTAATTTAAATGACCATACCTGAAATGCCAAAGTTGCTTATCTTTACTGTTGGCTGCCAAGTTTGCAAATTCATTATTGTTATGCATAAAAATTATTTTATATAAATTGTTACATTTTGCGCCTTTAACAAACACAGTTTTTCCTTTCTTTATAATGATTTTACCATCGACACAAACAATTTCAAAACCGGCTTTTTCTATTGAAGAGATTGATAATAAATTCACTCTTAAATTTGGCACACATAGTACATTTTTTATTGTTATCGGCACATTTTTATTTTCTACTTTACTTACTGCTTCAATGTCTCCGATACAAGTAGCTTCCATGAACTTACCTTCTTCTGCCAGCTGTATTATTTTAGGTTCTGTGAATCTATGCATATTCACCAACAGATCTTCTCTATTAACATAATGGTGTGTTGCTCCTGAATCTGCATACCATTCTGTCTTGCTTGTCTGAAAATCTGAGATTGCACAAAAAGCTATAGAATCATCTTCAAGTTCATTGTCGACCTCTGTTTTGGAATAACTAGCTCTATTGATGTCTTGACTCTGTTTATTATTCTTATTTCTAAAACACTGCTTCGCCTTATATCCCATTTTACCACACACATGACATTTTATACCACAAATACTTGCAGAGTGCCCCATTTTACCACATTTAAAACATTTCAGTACCTTTTGCTCTGCATTAAATGAAGAGGGCACCTCGCCAACATTTTTAAGACTTTTATCAAACTTTTTATTTACTGAAAACTCTAGAAGCCTTTGTTTGACAAATTCTAGTTTGAGATCATCATCCGACATGGTTCGTAATGCTGTAACTACATTTTCAAATTCTTGTGGCATTGACAATAATAAGAAACATGACATATCAGATTCTTCAAAAGAGCTTCCTAAATTTTTAAGTTCTCTAAAAATTCTGTCACATTTTGAAAAATGATCTTGCATATTCTTCCCATACTCATATTTCAGGCCAATTAGTTCTTTTAGTAAATAAAATTTGGAACATGTACCTTTTTTACTAAAAATTGACTCTAATTTTTGTATCATCTCATATGCTATCTCTGTTTCTTTCACATATTCTAGGTGAGTATCTGCTACACTTTGTATAATCACCATACAGGATTTGTTATTTTTCTTTTGCCAATCATCATTCCTATTGCTTTGTGGTACTTCTTTTAGGATATCACTTAAATCCATTGCTTTTAATACGGAGTTTAACCGAAATTTCCAATTATCAAAGTTATCTCCATTAAATGGAAAGATTCCATGTTTGTTTTCCATACTCGCCATTTTTTCCTTTTTGTTATAGTAACCTTTTAATTTTCCACTTTTAACACACTCCCTCTGGGCCCATAACCAATGTTAGGTTTAAATGTGCGTTGTATAGAGTGTGTTAAATAAAATTATTTATTGGAACAAAATGACTACAATAATTCTTTATAATAATAACTAAAAACTTAATTCACTCTGTCGACTATGCTTTCGACACCACCTTCAGTCTATCTACTCAGCTTCCCGCTCTCTTCTTCTTTTTTGTATATGAAACACATTTTTCAGGTTTGACCACAGAACTATATTGTTTGTCAATATTAACAACCTGAACCCCTTTTTTTTTTTTTTTTTTTGGCCAGGGGTAGGGTGGAAGCTAATGCCTTCCTCACGGGAGTGTCGTACGCCGGGAGGACAACAATTGTCATTACATCAGCGTACAACGCTGAATCCTTGGATTTTTGAGCTGTTTCTTAGCTTCACTTCTCTCCACCAGTCCGTCAAGACGGCACAAGAAGAGAGAAAGTTACTGAGCCACTCCACCAACTTCAAGGTCTTACAGCTCCCAGGAGTGGAACCCCCCATGCCTGTTGAGCCAATTAATTGTAACTTTTAATTGACTCGTACAAAGGTGGCAGGATAGCTATGAAACAAATATATAATTGATAACCTATATCATACATCTCCTCCTATAAGTTTAGTTTGTCCGGTTTTTTTATCACACGACCACATCTGGTTTTGATATCATGATCTAAAACTTTTGGACTGGATAATAAACATTCTGGTGGAGCCTCCAGCAAAGGTTTTTCTTACTTACGTGACAGAGCGGTCGCCGAATAAACACACGCACCTCTGTTCACTTCCTACAGGCGAATAACTCGGCTCGCTCCCGGGTGGGGCCTCAGGGCATGAGGCCAAGGGGGAAGAGAAAACCGTACTGTTGCTTAGTGTTGAAGGTCAAACAGCTAAGAAGCGTTTTTTGTTTTGCGAAATGCGTGACAGAAGATAGCAAGAAAAAACATACGTAGCCGGACCCAACGATAAAATATTTTTTTGTTTAATAATGCAAACCTTTACGTTTATTATATTCTAATAAATTTAATGATAATATTTCAGAAGTTCAATAAATAATTTTATATTAAAGGATTCTATATGATTTTTTTAAGCAAGATCATTTTGTAACATTAGGCGGCGCAAAGAGACACATTTAATTTGTATGTAAAACATCTCTGTCACACATTTCGAATAATATGTCACAATGATTTTGTAAAAAGAAAAAAAAAAAAAAAGAAAAACGAAATTTTAGTATTATTATAATCTCTGTATGGTTAGATTATTATTTTTACTTTTGTTGCGATTCCGCGTTTTCAGGCATTCCAGAATAGACTATTGGTACAATGATATTTTTTTTAATGTTTGATAAATTTCTAAGCCGCCAAACTCTCCCAGGCAAACAGCGGGTTGGCCATCCCTAGCCAAAGAACACCTCTGAGATGAAGAGGAGGCGCTCCATTATGTTAGAAACAAAGAAATGTAAACAAAATGAGTATTTACATATTGTAGTCTATGAGTTCTTAGCCTAACATAGAAAAGAATAATTTAATAAAATAAAACCAATATTATATCATTATAAAACCAGTATAAACAAAGTGACTCATTTTATTTTCTCAGCATGTTGATACCAACGTAACGGTTGTAATAAAAACATTTTCCTACTTTCCTCACATCGATGGTCAATATATATTTGCCTTTATCTAGCAATAAAAAAATAATTGAAAATTGTCAAATATTGTAGGGGATATCTCGTTTAAAATATACAATTTTTTTATATTCTTTGGAACTACATTTGGCATTTGCTAGTCTGTCGACGATATTATATAACTAAAATGCTGCTACTCTATTTCACATGTTAACATATTTATATGTGTACTCTGTATTTAACTATTGCATATTGTAGAAAGTGAAGGTAATAAAATATGTGATTACCATATACATTTTTCTTCCCATACAAACTTTGAGGTATTTGTTTAATGAACAGGACAAAATTTTTAAATTAAATTTTTTTAAACACATCAAAGGCTTAGTAGCTGAGCATAAATAAAGAAAGTGTTTTTTTTTTAAGTCTTTCCAATATTGAAATGCTCCATCTTTTGAATGTCAACTACAATTCATTAATGGAAACACAAATAATAATGAAAGAAAATTTGTAGGATGCCACTTCAAATTATTGTATTCATTATTTGACAGGAAAATGATTTTTCTATACTCATTTGAAGAGTAGTAGTATAGGAGCTAGTAACGTTTTTGAGAGAGAATTCCAGGTCAGTTGATTTTTTGATATGTTGAGTAAGAAACTCTTTCGGTTAGAGTCTGGGCTACCTGGCTAGCAGTAGCGTTTGCGTTTGTTAATGCGTATCCTACTTGTACAAGTAATAATCCTGAATTTTTTAATAATTATTGAACGCGTAATTTTTAAAGTTTTGAATTTAGATAGGTCTCACAGACACACATTTTTTATTGCCAGGCATTTTCAGTGTGCGAATTTTTTATTGCTTAGAATCAAAAATTCAAAGCATTTCAGAATGTCCGTATTTTTTATATTGTATTCTTTGAAGATAAAATAGTCTAAAGATAATTTGCCAAAAAAATTAAAAACTCATGTAAAGTATTGCCCTATGATGCTAGTAGTCAAAGAGAAAGAGAGAGAGTTGTAGAATATGATCAAGAATGAGACAGAAAATAATTTCAAAATTACGTTACTTACATTCCTTCTATTCAGAACAAAT
The DNA here is from genome assembly GCF_026250575.1 of Diorhabda carinulata. NCBI lineage: Eukaryota > Metazoa > Arthropoda > Insecta > Coleoptera > Chrysomelidae > Diorhabda > Diorhabda carinulata. The sequence continues at coordinate 12,578,896 of NC_079473.1, forward strand.
TTATATATAAGAAATTCAAACATTGGAACAGAAATAAAATTGGAATAAAGTTCAGTTAGAGAGAAGAAAATTGAAAAATGCGTCATTAACGTTTTAAAATTTATTGAATTTATTGAAAATAAAATTTGATTTATAAGGCCTAACTTTACCTTTTCTAAAAAATGCTGGCGTGTACTTACATCCAGTAAGCACCTGGAAACATGGTATAGCTTTCTATAAAGAGACACCAAGGATTCGGTACAGTTCATTTACGTTGATGTATCGCTGATGATTGCCTACACCCATATTTTTCCAAATTTTTGAAAATGAAAATGAAAATGAAAAAGCGTTTAAATGATCCATATTTCCCAGAAGTATAATTTAAATATCAGAGTCTGAACAGCATATAACAAATTCTGCGTCTAAATCAATTTGACAAATCGATGGTTTTCTGACGCACGTCGTATCTCAAAAACTACTACTTTTCAGGAATGACAAAAAACATTTTATAATGAAACTAGCTGACCCGGCCACGCGTTGCTGTGGCTGAAGTTTTTGTTATATTACATTATAGTAAACAATCTAAGAGGAACGATAAAAGAACATCAGACACGGAGTCCACTATGCTTATTTACACAGATGGTATTTGAAAAAAAAAAATGGTGATCTCCTTATTTGACTTTCTACTACTATAACCCTTTAGTACAATGAAATTATTTACGAACAAAGACGAAAATGTTGATGGTGGTATACAAATTCACTGGATTGAGATTTGAAGGGGAAGTACGTTGAACACAATTAATTAAAATGTTCTTACACTTGATATTAAGCAGAAATCAATACAAAATAAAAATTTATCAGATTTATTATTTCCATTTAATTTTATAACAAATAAGTATATTACAGTATAATACAGTAAATAACATGTGACGCTTAAACATCATGAATGAGGTAGGCAAGGCAGACAGTCTTAAACTTTTAAACATTAATGTCTCTTTTTTTGAATTATAAATACTTTCAATTTCAATTTAATTTAACACCAATCGGTGCACAATGTTTTTGGTTAACCTGTCTTTAGCTAACACAAATAGATTCGACGGTTTCCCAACACGTGAACACGCAACATATAGTTGCCCATGAGAAAAACATGGATTTTCCAAATCTAAACCACAAATGGACATTGTTTGACCTTGAGATTTATTTATAGACATGGCGAAAGCTAAACGAATTGGAAACTGTAGCCTTTTGAAGGGTATGGTAGAATCTGATGGTATCATCGGAATACGTGGCAGCAAAACCACTTTTCCTTTAAACTTCCCAGCCAAAATGGTTGCTTCAAGAATGTTACCGGTGATCTTTTTGATGACCAAACGCGTACCGTTACATAATTGAGGCGGATTCAAATTACGGAGGAGAATAATAGGGGAACCAATCTTTAATCGAAGATTATGTGGTGGCATTCCAGGTATATCTAATGAATTTAAAAATTCAATCGGAAAATTGCACATTGAAATAATAAGTGCTAAATAATAGAGATTAAATAAAAACAATAAAAAAAAATATTTGTACAACTATTGAAAAAGTGTAGGAAATTGTGTATCATTTTTTCATTGACATTTTAATTAAATTTTATAATTATGTGATAATACTTACATACATATATTCAAATTAAATTATAAAGTTTTGATCAATGAAGCACAAATAAGTAAAAAGCAGGATTAATTTCACTGTATTATCTTCATTATAATATGAATTCAATTAACATTTCAGTCTAAGTAACACGTGGCCGGCTATGCTAACACCAAAAATTTAAAAAGTGGAAATAATTGAATTATGCGGTATTTCGTTCACTACAAAATAAATTTAATTAATTTTATAGCGTCAACAACACGTGGTAATTATGCTGTGAAAATGTAGCTTATATGACACGTTCGTAGATTTACCATAGCAGCGCCATCTATTGATTACTTACTCAACCCAGTCGAAAGGTATCGACATCTGTTAGAATCATTTGGAGTTAACAGATAATTTTGACTGTCAAATAATAACAGACGAATAATTAGCAATAAATTAAAATTGCGACTATAATTTGAGATTTAAACTATCCTATCTCTCAAGTTGGATCGAACTGCACATGGTGTGCAAATTTTATTATAATCGGTTAAGTGGTTTAGGAGTCCATTGAGGACAAACATTGTGACACGAGATTTATATATATTAAGATTGAAAATTTTTTTAAACAATTTTTTTTATTAATTTAAAAAATATTCACTCTTAATAAATTTTTGAGATAAGTTTAGCATTTAAAACATTTAATCATTATTTTTTCTTTTATTTTCTGAGATACGTGTTTGCTGCAGAGGAAAAAACGTAACATACGTGATTGCGTAGTAATCTTTACAAATATAAGTACATGGAAAAGTTTTGTTAATTATTTTATTTTGCGAACAAATTAACTTTTTAAATCATTCTTAATCGAATAAAAATGTTATTGTTTAACTTTTAAATAATAAGAGTTCTTAATTACTACAATATATTACTCTTTTAAATCTAGATAAATTTGTTGTCTTAATTCTAGTATTAGTATTAATATCACATAGTTTCATTAATACTTTTAATCACTTTCATTGGCTTTTCGAATAGAATTATAAAATAAAATAATCATCAAATATTATTTTTTTTCATTGCCTACAGACAATACTTGCAGATTTAAAAAAATATCATTTTTAATTTTCATTATTCACGTATCTTAAATTTCCATAAAAAGAGTGATAGTCCTTAGGTATTAATTGTTTGAGAGATAATAAGTCCATGTATTTTTGTTTAGTTAATGGGATTTCTTTAGAATATAAAGCCTTAATATCAGTATTGACAGAAATTTTTTTGTTCAAACGTTGTGGAAGATCCTCCCATTCGTTATCAAAGGATAACTTAAACATTATCTTGTCTTGACTATATTTTAATCCTCTCAACTGTAATACTGTTGGTGAACCAGTTTTATTTCCAGGCCGAATTGATTTGTAAAATTTTAAATCAGAGTAATTTTTCAAAAATTTATAATCAAGATATTTAACTTTGTACGGTTTTTTCATCCTAGACTCTTCAATAATTTTTACAAAGTTACACGGTGCATACAATTCGCGATCTTTTTTACGTCTTTCTATTGCTGCATGAACCGAATCACATTCCATCTGTGTGTGACCTTTAACTAAATATTTTTGACATATTTCAATATTATTTTTTGCAGCGAATTGATATAAAGCGTTAGCTATAGTGACATTGCGGTTCTGGGCACTGCAACCATCACTGTAAAATACAATCGGCGTATCAAGCTCAACTTCGGTTTGTAAAAAATCAAGAAGACAAGACGCAAAAACGTTACCATCCATGCCACCTTCACCTTCGTGCCATACATAACACAATACATCTCCATTAGCTATATTATACACTGTAAATTGATGACACTTTAATTTCTGTTTAAAGTAAAGAGCACCTGCTGGTAAATGTGGTATCATTTGCACAGCCTGGACATCTACAGTGAATGCCTTGATCTCTCCAGCAATAGCCTTTGTTTTATCTTGTTCTTTTTCATCCCGAGCACGGTCTTTTTCTTTCACATGATTATTGTACTCTTCTATAGATATATTTTTATTTTTAAAAGCAAAACAAGTATCGCAGAAGTCTTTACGCGGTTGAAAAATGTCAATATTCATAGATTGCATTTTTTTAAGTAAAAATCCATAGCTAGGCACTTCATTGTCTGGAATATTCAGCTCTTTCATAGATTTTGAAAAATCCCGGTATACATCTTGAGCAGACTTGTATAAATTATCTAAATATAATTTTGAAGTATCTTTTCGGCAGTAGTGTGACTCCATCTTGGGCAACTTATTTAAAAAATTCTCAACATGTGATAGCTTTCCTTTGACTTCTGTAGAATTTTTTCTAGTGTTTTTGAATTTTGTTTTTTTCAATAAACCGCAATCATCACTTTTCTTTACCCAGTTTAGAACTTGGGATTCTCCTAAAGTCAATGTACTCAAGAACATTTTTTTACATACTAATAACCTTTGATTATTGACCATCAGATAATATTTAAGAGTGAAATTCCGCCGAGAGTCCTTTGAATTTTCTTTCCGAGGAATAATTTCTTTGGTAACAAGAGAGATCACGTAAGACTTCTTTTGGTCCCAACTTAAGTCCTTCCAAAATGAATTGAAAATTTTTTTTCTTGTTTTTTCAGAAATTTCATTGCACTTTTTGTTATGACTAGCAGCACATTTTTTTGACGTACATCCTGGTTTTATTTTTCTTTCATTTCTTTGAGTTAATGAACTTTTCTCACTCTTTTTCCTAGTTATGCTAAAATAACCCTTACCTTCTTCACGAGCTTTTTTTACTTTATTTCGTTCCCAGTCTTTAGTTTCGCCTTGATTCTTACGAGCCCTTTTTTTTGATATAATTCCTGAATGCTCACTAAGAGTAATTATTGATGGACGAGATGGACTTACGTCACTAGTTGCACTGTCAGTTTGGTTCAAAACTAAAGAGTTTGAAGAATTTAACAATCCACGTGATGAATGTGATTGATCTGAATCTACTACAAATAGTCCAGTAGTTTCATCTAAGTTTGGTTTTTAGTTTGAGGGGTAGGTTGGAGTTGAAGACGTGTCGCATCTTCCCGTAGGCCGCCCATCCTAGATGTATTCTGTGGTTAATTTCAAGTTCTTGATTGGTTTTACCCAATGTTAATTCTTGACCTAGGTAGATATAAGAGTTCACTTTCTTTATCTGTTGTCCTCGCACATTTATACTCTCTTTGTTTGTCCGTTGGTTTGTCATGAATTTGGTTTTAGAAATGTTCATTTCTAGGCCTACTTTTCTTGCTTCTTGTTGTAGTTCTATAAGCATGTATTCTAATTCTTCACTGTTTGGGGCAAAAATGGCAATGTCATCGGCAAATCTTAGGTTACTTAGTTTTTCTCCCGATATATCAATTCCTCTGTCTTCCCAATGTAGGCTCTTAAAAACGTCTTCTAGCACCAGTGTAAACAATTTGGGTGACACAATGTCTCCTTGTCTAACGCCTCTTTTAATTATGATTTCCTCAGTGTCTTCATATAGCCTTACTTTCATTTTTGAGTTATCATTTAGTGTCTGTATAATGTCAATATATCGTTGGTCTATTCTTGCATTTTTCATTGACCTGATAATTGCCCAAAATTCAACTGTGTCGAAGGCCTTTCTAAAATCTATGAAGGCGATCCATAATGGGATGTTATATTCCGTTACTTTTTCGTTCAGTATCCTTACGGTGTGGAGATGTTCTATTGTGCTCATGCCTTTTCTGAAGCCCGCCTGCTCATAGGGTTGGTATGCGTCGAGTTTGAATTCAAGGCGGTTTGCTATTATTCTCATAAAAAGCTTGTAGATCTGTGATAGCAGGCTGATTGGTCTATAGTTTTCTAGGTTGCTTGGATCACCTTTCTTATATATCAGTATGACTATCGCGGTGTTCCAATCCTGTGGTATTCTTCCCTCGGTTAGGCATGTATTAAATAATGATTTAAGCTCTCTTATCAGTAGGCTTCCACCTTCCTTCAACATTTCCGGTATGATGTTATCGTCACCTGCCGCCTTTCCGTTTTTTAGTTGATTTAAAGCTTTTACAATTTCTTCCTCTTCAATCTCAGGTAGATCCTCGGAGCCAACGTTACATATCCTGTTTTTATGGTCACTGTTTGCTTTTCTAACATCCTCATTGTCTATTTTGGACTCGTACAGACCTGTGTAGAACTTCTCTGTTACCTTGAGTATCTCTCTTCGATCTTCTGTTATGTTACCTTGTCCGTCTCTCAATTTGATCATTTCTTTTTTATGTGCGTTTTCTTTTTTAAAGATGTTCAGACCTCTGTTTTGCTGTATCAACTCCTCTATTCGATTTTCTTGATACTTTCGTATGTCCTGCTTGGCCATTTTCCTTGCTGTTTTGTTTAGTTCGGCATACTCTACTGTATTCCTTTTGTTGTCTTTAATGAGCTCTCTCCTTCTTTCCAGTAGCTGTTTGGTTTGTGTTGTAAACTTTTCTATTCTTTTAGTTTTTGATGATACTAAACTTGTAGTTGTTTCTTTCAGTTCTTTTACCAGTCTATTGTTTGTTTCGTCCAAGCTCTCGTGTGATGATGTTGTTTCCTTTGTTAGTCGTTCTGTCAATCTTTTGCTATATATTGACTTGTTGTCTCTTATTGTATCAGGATCTATACGGTATTGCGTGCTGTTGAATTTTTTTGCTCTTTCCAATTTTGTGTTTAATACGATCCTGCACCGGACTAATCTGTGGTCGCTGCCCGTATTAAAGGAATTAAGAACGTCAACTTCTTGGACGATATGTTTATTTGGTGTTAGCACGTAGTCTATTTCGTTTTTTGTAATTCCATCCGGGCTGGCCCAGGTCCATTTTTTGTGAGGTCTTTTTTTGAAAAATGTATTCATTATGTATAGTTGTTCTTTTTCCAGGAAATTTGCAAGCATCGTCCCTCTTTCATTTCGTTTCCCCAGTCCAAATTGTCCAACATACTGTGAGCTATTACACTGCTCTCCTATTCTTGCGTTGAAGTCTCCTATTATCAGCGTGTATCTTGTCTTATTTTCTGTTAGGCTCTGTGTGATTTCATCATACAGCACCTCGATCTCTTCGTCCTCATGACTACTTGTTGGGGCATAGATTTGAACGACTTTAATTGTTATATTGGAGTTAATCTTAAGTGTTATGTATATTACTCTATCTGATATGGCTTTGAGTATTTGAAGATTTGGGGAGATTCGTTTGTTGACAAGAAAACCCACACCACCCAAACTATTATCTTCTCTTCCTTTGTAGAATAGGATATGTCCTGATCTTAGTCTAATGGATTCTTCACCTCTTCTCCTTGTTTCTGATATTCCCAGAATATCCCAGTTTATTCTGTCCAGTTCGTACTGTAGTTCCGTTAACCTTTCCTCATTTCCAATTGACCTAGCGTTATAAGTTGCAATGTGAAGTTGGCAGCCTTGTTTTACCCAGGGATTTTTAGCACCCCCTGCTCTACGACTGGTCTGACCGCTACCTTGGCCAGGGTCGTTCGAGCCGCTGGGCACTGGGGGCCATTGTTTTTGGTATGTCTTCATATGAGAGGGGTTTAGCCATAAAACACCACGTTGGCCAGACGTCTTGGTGAGTGTAGGTTCAGCCGCCCCTAACCTGGGGAACCGTCGCTGTTTGCAGCCGCCCACTCTGGGTCAGACGCTGCAGATTTTTCCTGTTGGTCCACGGGGCGTATTTGATTTCCGCCCTACCACCCATATCTGGGAAGCATTCCCCTATCCGCCACCCGGGGACGCGCTCTCTAGGAGTTACAGGCTCTCCCGAGAGACATCTTTCATTAGATGCAACAAAAAGAAAACATCAAAAGATGACATTTGTTGCTCAACAGTGTCTATGAGCTTAGCTAACTGTGATGTGTTAGTTTTACAGATTGAACCATCCGGATGGCACATTGATGTTGGTATTGGAGTAAGTGGGAATGACAAAATTTTCTCGATATATGAACCTTATGAGTGAAGGAAATCCCCAACATTCTACTGAATAGAATCACAACTCAACAATTTTATTCCCCAAATCAATTTATTTTCTTTGGCGATTTAGCAAAATTAAAGACTTTAGTTTTTTTATTGGCTTCACAAATCTACTTTCATCTTCAACGCATTCATTGACAAATTGGTTCCTTAAATCATTAGCATTTTCTCATTATTTAGTAGAAAATCCGCAACCTCAGGAGAAGCAGGTCTTGAAGTAGCAATCTTGTACAAATTCTTCTTATATAATGTTTGATCAAATCAATTTTTTTCGATTATTTCAATGAAATCAGCAATTTGTTTTCCATAGATTTTTATTCTATTGTGTTGTAATTTTGCTGTAACATCTTACCTTAAGACAAACATCCAAGACATGTGCGTTGACGTGCAGCTATAAAATTAGTAAAGTGAGCAATTCCACTCAGTCATTTTGCCACATCGGCATTTATAGTTGGTTCTAAAGTGAGATCTATTGGTTCTCATGAGAATGGCTTATCAGTTCTCTTGACTCCAAAATATCCTTTATTAAAATCATCTTCTAGTCCGGGATAGGTTTTAATGACATTATTCAAATTATCTGAATATTTTACTCAATATCGAGCGTAATTAGGTTGATTAATCAATTGATTCGTGTTGGTGATAAATGTTCTGAATAACAATTCCCATCATCTTAGTTCAATTCGCTATGGGAATTATTATCTCTACTACTCCACAGTATCATGTCAAGTTTATTTTCCGTCCAAGGTGTCAATGTATCTTATCAAAATTGTCAAAGGCAACACCAGGGCACAGTGAGGAATTTATAATGATGTCTGGCGGACAAACTTGATACCTTTGTAACGATGCAATTGTTGCTTCTGTTTCCAATTCTTCTAGAGTAGTGCAGTTACAGCAATGTCGTAATCTATTTGAAATATATATTTTTTTTACTGCTTGTTGGACTTTTCATCGTCGTACCAAGAGTAATACGTTACCCAAAAAAATGCATCAGCAGCAATGGAGGAACTCAATCCATAGTAATTTTAACCGTTAAACTTTGAGGAATCGATCTAATTTATCTGGAATCACAAATTCGCTAGCAATTAAATCGCCAGTTTTATTTTTTGGTAGTTTTGATTTTTCAATTTTTAAAATAGTTTCTCGCAAGATTAATACGACTTTCTCAATAAGGTCGTTTTCTTTGAGTTTACTAAGATCATCTTATAATAAACTAGAATCTTTAACAGGGTCGAGCCTAGGGTATCCGTCGCCCGGATGCAAGAATAAAATATGCCGCCTTATTAGCGTACCTAGTCGACATTTGATTAGTGAGGCGAGATATGAGGTAAATTTCTAGTCTAGTAGGATAGAAAAGTACCTACCTACGCCGGGAAAATATTCATTAGTAAAAATCGTCTCTATCTAGCAAATGTGTCTAGATCTTATTGGAGATAGGAGTAATTGTCTAATTCAACCTCTTTCTATGTGCATGATCCTTTTCTCCTTTAGTTTTCCCGTTTCTAGTTTGTGCTCTTGTGATGGCTAATATGTGAGTTATTTATATATATATATATATATATATATATATATATATATATATATATATATATATATATATATATATATAACATATATATAACTTTTAATTAACTGGAACGATTAGTATATTGATAATTCGGCATAGAATTTTGCCTAGGAGGTAGCTGCCTATATGCCACATTATTTTGGACTTCCATACAAGTAACATTTGAAATGGTTGATTCCTCAATGTATTGCTAATAATTCTTTTAATTGATAAGAGGTACACATATCTCTGCAAAATTTGGAATGAAACGTCTGTAATAGTTACAGAATGCAACGAATATTTTTACTTCACTCGCATTTTTCGGGACTGGATACTGTTCGATTACTGAATATTTTGCTCTGGGGAGACGCCTTCACTTGATAAATTGTGACCTAAATAGGTGACTTGTCGCCTGAAGAATTTTTGCGGATTTAGTCTCAAATTGTATTTTCGACAAGCATCAAAAACTTTTCTAAGATTGTCTAGGTGATGTTTTTCCGAAATTCCTATTACTACTATGTCATCCATATAGATAAATGCTTTTTCTGGAGTTAAACCCGAGAATGCTATGGATATCATTCATGAAAAACTGTTTGGACTAACGTTCAATCCGAAAGGTAGTCTCGTGAACTATAACGAACCTTTTTCTGTGCTGAAGGATGTGAATTTTTTAGAAGTTTTTAATGTTTCTCGTATTTATTTCAACATTCTCATAATTCATGTTTAAAATTCAAACATGGATTTTTACTTGAAATTATTGCTCTAGCTAAAAATACTCCCTGTGCTATCTCTTGATGTTCTACTATTTTTTCTTTTCTTAACCTTTTGAAATTTTCTGCCAACCTGTATATTTCACATCTAGGTGGTATAGCTAATGTGTCATATTCTGGGTTTTCGAAAATTTGGACAGATACTGGGATTCTATTTTTGCTCCTTATATGCAATTGCCATTGGTCATAATCTAATATACAATTATTGCTGCTAATAAAATCTCTACCTATTATCCCATTTGTAGGTAAAGGAAAATTTTCGTATGGTACATGAAAGTTGTGATAAAAAGTTGTATTGTTAAAGTAAAGAATTATATTAATTTTTCCTAATGTTGTAGCTAATCCTTGCATTATTATGCCCTTAATGCTTATTTTTTGATTAGTCTGAATTAATTGTTGTGGAAAATTTTGTGATATTTCAATTAATGAAATGTCTGCTCCTGTTTCTAAGATAAAGTTGCAGGTGTTATCTGAGATATTAGTCTGAATTTCTACAAAATTTGAAAGTGATAAGTCAAGCGTATAAATTAAATAATTATCTAAAATCGTGGATTTATCATTTGTTCTACCCTAACTAACTAACCCCAACCGTTGATTTTCATTTACGGTTTCACTCTTGAAAACTTGAACTGTAATTTCTTGACCTGTAATTTCTTGACCTGTAATAGTTTTGATTACTCTCATAATACAGTACTTGCTGATTTGTCATGTTATCTACTGAAACCAATTTCCTAATTATTTCTAGTGTCGATTAGTTACCAGCTGCGATTAGTGTCTTGGTCGATTCGGATGTGACGTTTGTCATTATTGATTTTATTACGTCGTGTATTTTTGTGCTAAGTTCTCCGGCATTCCTTCGGATATGTACGCTGTTTGCAGGTTTTCTGTCAACTTTTCAAGTTCTGTGGCGAAACTGTTTATATCTTTTCCTGTTTGTTTTAGTTTTGCTAACAGGAGACTGGGATTATCTCCTTTGATTCCACTTTTCAACTTTCGGCTTATTTCCTCTAACGACGTTTCTGTAGTTATTAAATTTCTTGCTTTTCTGTAAGTCTTGTTTTAACAATTGCTACAGCATTTGTTTCGTTTCCCTGTATGTTCAATTGCAGAAGCTCCAATGCGTCTAAAAATGATTGCAACTTGCTGGCTTCTCCGCTTAATTCTGTTGGTAAAATTCTGCTACCTAAATTAAAAAAATTCATTCATACTCAACGCCATTTCACCTTGTATATTGTTTGTAATATTTCACCCTTTAGTTCTTGCAAAATTGAGTGTGGTAATGAGATCTGATAATTTAATATTTCAAATATTCGTGATATTTTATCTTGAATCTTATCAAATTTTTTATTATAAGAGCTTACTGAATTACTAATTACGTCCCTATGTATTTCGAGTTTCTTTAGAACCTCTTTTTTTAAAACTCTTACTTTGTCTATTTACATCTTCCACTATTTCTTTTAGCTTAATATCAAATTCTTCCCAAGTTAATGACATTAATTAAGTTTAGTGTGTCTCGGCTGGCTTTAGTATAATCGTACCATACATAAATACATAAAATCTAGATATAGGATATAACCATGTAACCTTAGTATAGACATAAATATTAAAAATTTAAGAATATAGACACAAAGAATAAGAATATATATAACCATAAATTACACGTACAACTTATCATACACGAATTTCGTAGAAGTACTTACAGTTTTTATACACTTAGGGTTGCGACTGGTGCCTTTAGATCTCAGGTATCTTCTGTGTGTTTTCCAGACGGACCATACCAGTTTCAGGATTAGAATGATCACTATTACGTACATTAGCTCTGTCATTTGATTCATTAATTGTTCGTCCTGGACTATGAAATTGTTATTTACGGCTCCGTTGTCTTGGACTTCTTGTTTTGATGAATTGCCTCCCATTTTGTTTCTTAATTAAGGATGTTTTTGCTGAATCAGTTAGTTTACTTAACCAATGTATGTTGATCAGGATCGTTAGTAGCCTTGTGTTTCGCAGGATCGCCATGTGTTGTTGGGGTATTTGGTCAGGAACAGTAATAATAAAAACATACAAAAATCACTGGGTGTTTATTACGTTAACATAATACTTACGGCTAAGCCTTTTGACACTAAATACATTTTTCTATAATATACGTAAAACCGGCCTAATATACTAAGTCGACGAACTACCATGTCGAGAAATCATGTTTCCATTAATACTCTGTCTTTCGTATGAAGTGTCAGCAATATATATGTGTTTTCATGGTTATTGTGTACTCGACAAGGCTGGTATTGTTTACCTCTAATGAAAGTGAACACGATCTGTATTTGTTTCTAAACACCGTACTGTTTTTAAATTCCTTCGAGTTATTTTAATAATTTAAAATATAAATCTTGTTATGACCTTTTCGAGTCACGTTAGTTCGTTTAATAATAATATCTAAATTATTTTATGAAATTGTTAAATTACTTATCAATTATGTAATTAATTAAAAATATATATAATCAGATATGGATTCAGTACACTTTGTTTCTGGGTCGTAGAAATGTACCCAAGTCTCATCCATAGTAACAATTCGGTTTAAGAAGTCTACATCGTTTTCAAATCGTGCACAGATCAAACGCAATGCTCTACCCTTCCACGCTTCTTGTCAACATTCAAACATTTGGAGATCCATTTTGCAGCAATTTTTCTCATGTCTAAATTGACGTAAACTATATAATGAACGCGTTCGTATGGAATATTCAGTGCTGCAGATATCCGTTTTAGCCCAATTCAACGATCTGATAAAATCATGTCATGAACTACATTGATATTTTCGGGGATTGACACAGAAACTGGCCTTCCCGATCGGTCATTATCTTCAAAAGAAAATTTACCTGTTTTGAAGCTTGCAGTCCAATTTTTCACGGTCGCATACGAAGGACATTGATTACCAAGAGTATTAAGCATATCTTCGTAAATTTGCTTACCTCTTAACCCTTTTAATTAATAATTGGATTAATACCCAAATTTTATTTTTTGGAGACCATTATGTTGGCCATTCATATTGGCACCGTTATCCTGACCTCTCATGTCGGCAATATTAATATCCATTTCTTTCAAATAATTCTATAAAAAATCAGATAATCCCTAGTAGTATTTTTAACTGGGCAAAATCCTAAAAAATGTTCTCCAATTTCTATACTTTTTGAATTGTCATTAATGAAAACGAATCTAACAATAATTGTTATCTGGTGGCTGATATCAGGTGTACAATCAAGAGTAATTGAAAAATATTTACAATATTTTAAGGTTTCAATAATAGTTCTCTTTACTTCTCCTATCAGGAAACTTAATTCATTTTGTATTTTATTGTCCAAATAGTGTGGCATTTTTTTGCTATCTTTTTGAACCTTATCAATATGGTTCGGCCATTACGTTATCAAATGTTGCAATTGTCTCCATAAGTTTAAAAAAATTGCCGTTACCTTTTTTGAAAAGTATTCGAGTGTCCATCTTTTATTTTCCAGTTGAATTAAATTTTGATTAAAAGAGTCGACAGTAAAACTTTTCTCAATTGATTTCTTCAAAGTAACCCATTTTCTAACACTCTCAAAATGCCTTTACTTGTTTCATGCCTTTCTAAATTCCGAGACAAATGTTGCCAGTCATATACATGCGGCCAACAGGCTGGATCATTTAATAATTTCTTATTTACCTTAAGAATATCTTCACTAACTTCAGTTTGTGTATTATTAAATATTGAACATGCTCCTGGACACAAAAAACTTTTTTAATGATCCAGCTAATCGTTTTTTGTCTCTTTTTCTAACTTCCTTTTTCGGTATTGTGAATCAAAAAGTTTCTTTCGACCATCAGACAACTAAATAATTGAACTATGATTAAAAATTTTGGCAAATTGTCTAATATAAAATAATTAAAACCTACCGTTCAGTCCGTTCACAATCACTGAATAAAAATAAATCAAATTAGACACTGATCTTTTTCCCTAATTCGTAATATCGCAATCTTTACTCTTTGCTCTTTAGTTTTCAACTAATCAACTTAAATTAAAAAAGTTAAAAATAGGCTACGCAAACTTAGATAAACACGAAAACACGGCATTAGAAAAATTAAAAAATCCCACATTCTCAAAGTCGGCAAAGAGTCTAAGAGTCAAAAGCCAAAAGAAAAGCCGCGATCCCTTTATTCAAGTAATCTTCTAATATATTCTGTCATTTTTGTGGCAAGTGACTTATTCTTTATTATTACCTATTTATTATCTTTCTTACGCCGCCCGATTCGCCCGAACGCTCAACTCATTATTTTGGTATTGTTGTAATAATATGAAAACAATATTTCGGAGAAATGCCGCTACCAAAGAAAGACACTTCACGCTTTGCGACTAAATATTGCATGATAGGGTTCCGTTATTTTTTTTAGACACATTTTGCCTTTTGCCGCCCCGTGTCAGTGCCGTCCGGGTGCCATGCACCCCCGGCACGACCCTGATCTTTGGGAATAATATTGCTTTCTTTTGCCTGAATATTACCTTAATATTATTTTCTTAAAATATTTTTGAATTTTTTTCTCGAGAAAATTATTAGTTATTAAACTAATTTCAGTCTCAGGCTGAAGTTTCTGCTCATAGTTCTATATATCACATAGAGATGACAACAATACACAATTTTTTTAAAAACTTCCTATTTCAAATTTTTTTAATTGATATTACGATTTTTTTGTTAAGAAGTATGTGGAATGTCTGAAACTATTTTATTATACTACTTTGAATAATTTAATTCACACAAATGATGAATATTTTTTTATTTGCGGGTTCAAAATGAGTAATTTTCTGTAACAACTCTTCATTATTGAGTTTCTCCATTCACTCAATGATTTTTTGGAAAAGTTTTCTATCATTAGACGAATGAAAAATTTGTTGTTTACCTTTATTCTGTTTACGATCTTTATTGCAGTAAAAACAAACATTATTAAGTCGTGGAACTTCAATGTTATGTCAGAAATATCATGAAAAACATTAGTTTCGTTGATACTTAAATCACAAGTCGAGCTGATAGCAACATCTAATGTTGACTGACTATCTAAACTTGGAGCAACATCTTCTGAAAATACCGCACTGTTGAAACAATAATTAGGATGTCCTGACATGCACTGATTATTTGAATTTTAAGCAACATGCTCTGGTATTATTTCACTATTTAAACTAGGTTCAGAATCTCCTGATGTTTGACTATTTAATCCCGAAGAAACAACCTTACATGCGATCTCATTGTTTGAGTCACGTCTTTCGCAATAGTTCTACTAATATCTACTGGAATACTCGATAATAAAACGTGCGGACAAAAATATAATTTTTGAAACGTTAATGACGCAAAAAATGTGTGTCTGTGAGACCTATCTAAAGACAAAAATTTTAAAATTACGCGTTCAATAATTATTTAAAAATTCAGTCTTATTATCTAAACAGGTAGGATGAGTATTAATAAACGCTATCGCCAGGTAGCCCAAACACCAACTGAAAGAGCAAGAAGGACGACACATATAAAATCAGCTGACCTAAATTTCTTGTTTTCTAAACGTTGTCAGCTTCTATAATATAGAAAAACTATTGTTGATTTTGTTATTTGTTCCAATCGTTCGCGTGTCTTTCGTCAATTATTAAGGTAAGACTACATGAAGGAACAGAAGTATAAATAATAGAGTATAACAGAAGCAGCAGCAGTAGCAAGCACATTTGTGATAAATTGTAACTTAACCTAACCTAACCTAACAAAACCAAAAATTTTGAATTATAGCATTGTGTAAACATTATATAATGACTTTGTCATAGATCTAGTACTTTCATTTTGTTGATAGACTACAAAATGGCAGCTGAAAAGGCGAGAAACGATTGAACCTAACCACAATTGAAATGTGTTATTGATGAATCAGTTATATATGTAATACCGTTGGTATAGGAAAAAACGTCCCTACGTTACGGTGCCGACAATATTAATCGACACACTTTATCTATACTGCACATGCTTCATGCACGCAAAAGATGCGCAGAACTAACTGAAGCTCCCCGAGAGAGAACGTTACACTATTTGTTTCACTTCAAAGTAATCCTTTTAGAAGAATTATCGTTGCTCTAGGCATTAACTTGAAATTTATAAGTTAATAGATGATTCGCAACACTTGATTACACCTATTACTTTTCTCACAATTCTAGCTCGTTAGTAAATCACAAAAAATAGAAGTAGCAAAAGAGTCTACGGAATTCAAGTATCACAATCATCAGTGAGAAATTGTATTAGAATAGTAACGAAATACAAAACAAAGTCAGAAGGAAATCAAAATATTCCTCTGTCAATCTACTGAACAATATCTATTTTTCTGATTCAATTTTAACATGATCTACCATGGAAAAATCATCGCTGCTCTACGCATTAATTTGAAATTTGAAAATTAATAGATGATTTTCCGTTAACTTCAATAAAACATGTAGTTAAAGTATCTTGCCTTGTATAATAAATCCTTCTAATATTTCAAGCTTCTAGAAATCAGTGTAGTATCGTAGTGTCGGATCGTAAGGACTTTTTTCATATTCGAATGCTAATAATTTTTGGAATAAATCTATTTGTGTGGTCTTAGTTTTTCTCATATTTGACCAGAAAACGAATATCTTATTCTTTCAAACGAAGGTTTCAACAAAATAGTTTTGTCTTTTTGGGTAATAGCACAATTTTCTATGCCAGAAAAAGTATCGAAATGTTTTTATTTTGAAACTGTCGAACTCTAATTCCATAATTTGTTAGATGTATCCCTTTAAGATTTTTTGGAAACTATTCGGTTTAATACGATCATGATGTCGGTCGTAATCATATGATAGGATCCTACTAAATGAAAATTTAAAGTTCTTGTAAAAAATGCTTTAAATTTGAAATTTCCACCAAATATTGGACCCGCCCGCCTTTCAAATACTGTCATCAAAATCTGGTTCTAGGTTAGGTTCCACAATCAGCCGATAAATGATCTATCTGCTCTCAAATAATAATAGTGTCCGAGAAGCTCTTTTAATGATTTGACTTACCTGGAATTCCATAAGCTAATTCAACAAGCAGAGATTAATCAATTTCTAAATGATCAGAAAGTCTTTCAGGAGTGTGTTCTAAATATGGAAACGTTTCGAGACCATATTTCTTATTGAAACTTTCTCGGAGGTCTCAATTTCAAAATCAGATGTTACCTCCTTTTATTTCTGATATTTCCGTTTCGTTTAGTTAAAAACTCTTTCTTAATGATATTTGATATACAGCTCGCGTGTCTTTCAAAATCTCACAATTTTCTTACGTGTCATACTTTTATCGTTTTATTCTTAACTTGTTCCTGAGAAATGCGTTAAAGAAATTACTGTGCCAACGCTTGTGTTGGCGTCACAGAGCTGGCAGTGTGCCCAAGGTTCAGTCGATGCTAAAAAATTGCTTACGTCATTAAAATATAAGAAAATGGCATTTTCGTCATTGTTATTTTGTTTTTTGTTTTTGATTATTTTCAGCATTCCTTTTGAGACCAGGAACATTAGAATTGGATGTTTTCTCTGGCTTCTTCAAATTTTCCAGATCTTTAATAAAGAGTTGAGGTTAGGTTAGGTGCTTTTCTTCCTCTATTAGATCTCCTTACTGCGAGAAAGTTTGGAAGTTGATTGTACAGTTTGAATATTTGTATCTTGTCTGGGTATTGAAGACTATGAAGGCTATTTAGTGCACGTTTAAGACGATAAACATGGCAGAGGACGACAGCTGCAGATTCTAAGAGCAAGCTATAGAGACGGTAGAATATTTTGCGAAGGTCCTGCTTCCTAATAATCTAAATCTCAGCATGGAAATTTCAGTTGAAGACATACAATTATAAGTTTTTAAATTGACTATAAAGCATCCCACAAGTTGGAGATTTGAATTTTTTTATTCAATCTCTTTACAGCTATTTCACTTATTTGTTCTTTCAAATTAGCTCAACATTACGAGGGTTGCTACTTAAGTTTTGAGATATGGCATCACTCCATTCGTGTACATTCAATATTGCATGAATATTTATAGGATCGTGAAAAGCGTCGAATCAGGGATCTATGCATATGATTCAGAAACTAAACAATAATTGATTGTATGAGTCTTTCAAGACGAACCAAATCCAACAAAAGTTGGAACCCAATGATTTATTCTTATTTTCGCAGATAAAAAATAAATTGGGAGGTCAACGTTCTTCTACACCTGAAGAAGCGGTTGATGCGTTTTTTGAGGTTATCAGTGATCGAGACCGTGTAATCATCCGTGTCCTGTCAAACCATGATATTTGCTTCCCATTGTCAACAAGAAATTTCCCTCGAACAGTTTTTCTTTCTTGTATAGAAACTGCGGTTTCTTTTGGGGGCCTTTTTAGGCAAGGCGCTAATTCGGAGACACGTATAGGACGTGTGAGGTAGCTTGACACGAAACACGTGTACATGCTACACGTGCTGAGTGGTGGGATTTTGGATTTGATTGACAGTCGCGACATTTGACAATCGTACAAAACATTTATATCTATATCACCTAATAAATTTATTCTATCGAAGAAGAAATAAACAGTGGACAATTCAGTTTCGTCTTTATATATTCTCGATTTTTTGTATCGTGAAGCTCTCCGTATTCCCTTACCGCCTCTAGTAACTTTTCTTCTGTCATTTTGTGAGCTCGTCAATGTATTCAATTTTGTAGATTACAAAATTACGTGCTCTGCGTTACCTCAAACGTGCTATACGTCTCCCAATTTGCCTCTGGTCTTAAACTTGTACAACGAAAGGGTATAGAGGCAATCACGAATTAGTGCGCTGGTTAGGTTAGGTACATTTTCGGTAGACAGTTGATCGGACGATGTACTAGGTATGTCAACAGGATTAGCACTTATGTTTCTTGACACTTTGTCTTTTGTCTATACAGGAGAATAAGATGAATCAGAAGACTCAGAATAACTTGTGCTTGCCTTGTAACTTTCCGACGATTATTCAAACGGCTCTTCATCTGATAAAATATCGTCCATCATTACTTGTAAACGTAACTGTTCATTCTCATAATCACCCATCTCACTAATATCACTATCTATTTACTTTTTTACACAATTGAAGTTATCTTCGTGAATGACCAAGATAAACTAAGCAATTAGACGACGTAAATTTTATAACACGCATTTAAGTCTTGTAGGTCTATTCCTGATCACTGCGAAACACGGATGCATCGCGTGACGCCAGCATGGAAATGTTGTCTTTAGGGCCGCACGATGCACACTTGCTTCGCACTTAAAAAATGAACTTACAGACCAAATAAAATCCTATTATGGAATTCCATAGCCTGGTAATTAGGTTTATGAAGGTTTAAAACAAAAAAAGCTCCGGGTTATTCTTTTTGGGTATCGGTATGAACACTGATTTCAGTCATTCCTATGGTATATTTCCTTGTTGGTAGATATTATTTAGTCTCTTAGTGAAGTTTTTCATGTTCGATCCATCTAATGCTTCTAATAGTTCAATTGGTATTCCATCCAACCCTAGTGCTTTTCCATTTTTGCTATTTGTTAGTGCATTTCTGACATCTGATTCTAAAATATCAAGACATTCGTCAGAAATTGGTAGATCTATGTCTTGTGGTCTTCTGTCCCGAAAGAGCTGTAGAATATATTCTTTCCAACACCTTTTTATATGTTCTTCTAACTGGATCCTTTGTTGGCTAATCCTTGTTATGCATGGTATTCTTTTCTTTGTGTTACCGGTTAATTCTAGTAGATGAGCAACGTATGTCTGACTACAGAAATAGGGAGTGTGTTAGAGAGAGAGAGCAGCGAGACAATGTGTAAGAGAGAGAGAGAGAGACTTCGTTTTTGCCCATGCGTAAAGTTATATATTCGTTGCGATGATAACAGCGGGAGCGCTGATATACCAGGTCGGTTAAAAGTCTTTGGGTTTTAAAAAATTATATATACCATTATTATTCGCTAATCTTGTAACATAAAAGTATAACGTATAAATAAAAAGAGATTTTTGTCAATGTAAGGTATCACGCACGTAATCGAGACAGATTCGTTGCGATGATAACAGCGGGAGCGCTCATATACCAGGTCGGTTAAAAGTCTTTGGGTTTTAAAAAATTATATATACCATTATTATTCGCTAATCTTGTAACATAAAAGTATAACGTATAAATAAAAAGAGATTTTTTGTCAATGTAAGGTATCACGCACGTAATCGAGACAGATTCGTTGCGATGATAACAGCGGGAGCGCTAATCTTGTAATATAAAAATCTGCGGTTAACTGATAGCGTCTTATTACTGAAATACAGTTAAAAGTAACGTATACCGGGTGACTTAAAAGTAACATAAAAAAAAACAACAATAAGAATAATAATTATTTATTTAAATCATTGATAACTTTAACTTTATAAAAGTATACAAATTCTCTAAGAGCATTGTGTAACATATCGTTTGGTGTAATAGAACAAAATGCGTATAAAATTTGTAAAGGACTTTCGGAGAAGGTATTTTTACAGAAATCCAAAACATTATAATAATATTCACAAAAATTCAAATTTTCTAACACAGATATACGTTGTATAATTAAATTATTTAATTCTAAAATTTGCGATACTTCTTCTTCATCCATGTAATACTAAACACCATGTTTCTTGACTAAAATTACCTTACTGTCATCGTAATTCAATGGGGTGATGGTACAGTAATCTCCACATGGTAATGAATCAGGTTTGAACTCGTCTCCGGTATGAAAGATCTGTTGTGACATTGAGATAAAGGTATTCCATTCATAAGTACTGAAAGATATTTTGCTGAACTTAAGATGTTGAGATAAGATAACAGCAGGTGTGAATGATCTTGCAGGACTTATTCCACATTTTACTTCATACCCCGAAATTGGATACTGTGTTGAAAGCAGGTAAATGTTTTCAGACTTGACAGCAGTCTCATAGTTTTCCAATATTCTATCTAACTCTGAACTGTAGTTACTCGAATCAGATTCGATGTCGACAATACCACTATCTTGGGAACTCATGTTGCTAACTGGGTTTGATATCCAAAGCTCACTCCAATTTATAGAGCTCTTTCAAGGTTTTTAGCGCGGCGAACCGGGGAAAAAAAAATCTATACAATATCAATATTTTCTATCCAACTGTTGTGTTTGCTATCCAAACCAAGCCACTTGACGTACATTTTGTTACCCTTTCTTCTGAGCACCTTTTCAACTAAGTAAATGTCTGGATTCGATGTTTTCTGTAGTTCTTCATGATAGAAGCAGCCGCTGCTTGGTGTACCTTGCATGTCTTCAAGTAAATACGTAGCAGGACTGGTAATTTTAACTTTGGTGATTTTGAATAGTTCTGTAGTCCAATTGGGTGTATATCCTTTTTCAAAGACATGCTTTGCCTTGGATATGCGCACAATGTCGCCAACTTTAAATTTTCGTGGACCGGCTATCTTTAAATGACTATAGGTGTTATTCAAAATAGATTTTTCGTTGGATTTGTTGACTTGAGAAGGTTTATATTTTGATGAGGAATGTTTTGTATTGTTATAGTTTTGAGTTATTTCAGGCAGAATATTAATCCATTTGTAGGTGCCATTTAAACTGAAATACTTGTAGAGTTTCGATTTTAGCGTTCTTATAACTCGCTCTGCCATAGAGGCTTTCATTGTACTAAATACGCTATAATGATTTATGTTGTGTTTTCTCATTAAATTTTGAAATTTGCTGTTGTAAAATTCCTTTCCCTGATCAGATTGCAGATTTTTCGGTATTCGTCTAGTGTGAGCGAGAATGTCCGAGAATGCCCGAGTAATCTCCTCTCCGGTCTTCGTTTTTAGTGGGCGTGTCCACACAAACTTTGAAAAACAATCAATGACGACCAGTATCATTTTATGATTCCTATTTTGTGATGCAAAATTCCTCATCTCCGCAAGATCCATTTGCCAAAGATCGTCAAGACCCTTAATAATAGTGCGTCTCCGAGGAAATTTTTTCCGTATCGGTTTGTGGAGTTCGTTTACAAGATGAATTTTTTCTTTACATACATATTATGACGTACTACCAGCTAGCTTCAGCTCCAGACTGTTAATGCGGTTAACGGTATTCGTATTCATAACCTTAATATTGTTTACAATGCCCGAAACGTTAGTTTTCATATCAGAGACGGATCTGATATTTTCTGTAATTTCTTTTTGTAACTCACGTATGCTCTCAACACACATGTTAATAGAAGCAGTGAATTCTTTTCGAATAAATATTTTGGCTGCAACAATTGAATTGTCAACGTATTTCTTCGTAGTCATATCCCTAGCTGCTACAGGGGGATTTCGCGAAATAAATGTATCAATTTCGTTAGTTTTATTTTGTAAGTTAGTAATGTGCGCCTGTAATATGGGGATTTTCGTCTTATGAAGCTCATTTCTCATTTCGTTCAATCCTACAGCTAAATCCTTTATATCACGGTCTTGTTGCTGCAGCATCACACCATGTGCTTGAATTAATGGCGAGTTGATAGCACGTAGGTCATTCAACTGGACATCAACATATTTTTTTTGTTGCAGAATCACTATTTGTTGTCGGTTCCTTAACATTACAAATTTTCATATTTTCAATATCAATATTACCGTCCTGTGTATGAGGAAACGTAATTTTCACTGGTAAACGCGCATCGGACGTTTGATGTCTATGTCCGAATTTATCGACTGGCATAATTAAAATGAACAAGTTTCAACTTGTATTATTCTATTATATCAGCCTCCTTGAGTTCATTGATAATTGCTACTATTTCGTTGTCGTGTGACGTATTACCTGCCTCTTTTGAAGCAATCAACAACTTCAAACGTTCCACCAATTCATTCGCATCATCCCAATAAATATACTCCATAGGTTTATCATTATATCTTAAACGATCGATGCCTTTTCCTTTTGCTGAAGGAATCGATTTTAGACGAGTCAATACCTGCGACGATCTATTCGTCGTCGTTAGAGATTTTGTTTTGAATAAAGGTTTTATGATGTAGTGATATTTTTCAGTACTCGACCCCTTAAGACGATCTAACGTGTCTAAATGAACTTCAGTTGTTGTCAAAAGATTTTTATAGTTCTGTAAATCTTGATCATTGTAACTGGGGTCTCGGTAAAATAGAAGCTCATACAAGCCTGGTGTTCCAATTACATATCTTCCTCCTTTGTTTTTCTCAGGTAGTATGTTTATATTACCGGTTTTTCCATCAAATGCAATTCGGCGTTTGCCTAATGACCAACCGATTTCATCGTTGTATATCGGACCATAATTTTTATCAATTTTATCATCTTTTTGGAAGTAATCTTCAATGAACTGATGACTGATGGCTGGATATTGATCCAAATAGTCTGCGATAGCTTCCTGGGAAATTTCGGGGCGCATCTCTTCTGGAGATTCAGAACGTGTAATATTTCCGAATTCATCGGTTTCGGCCACCGGTTCCGTTTCGAGAAAAGGTGTAAACACATCATCAGGTGGTTCTTCCTTCTTCTTTATTTCCTCTTTTGGATTTAAATTTGTAATCGTTTTTTGTAATGTCTTTGAGGATTGCACAATTTCTTCAAGCGGTTTAGATATCGGCTTGAATAGTTTATTAATAGACTCATCTTGCTCTGATTTACCTAATTTCAACGACAAGTATTTTTTGCGAATCGATCTGGCAAGTTCGGACACTTTTTTCTTGCGCAATGCATTAGCAACCTTATCGTCAGACATTTTGGTATGGACTAAAGATGCAGCTTACAATTTTATATATTTATCGAATCCTTTGCGATACCTACCACCATTAAGGGTAAAATCCTTCATAATTACCAAAGTACCATAGCGATCACACCAACACTTTGAACACACATTTTTGAATGTGTCAAACGTCATGTCTGGAGATACGTGTTCGTCGAATATATGTTTCAAGTTCACCTCATCCTGCTTGAATAACACAATAACATTACAATTGTCGCGAATAAGCTGTTTCGGTATTTTTGAGTATGTTTGACAAAGATATGCAGCATCAATATCTTTATGTCTACACATGGAGTAGTATTCACGAATTTTCTGCTGACCGTCACAGGCTACGTCATCGAATAAAAAGATGGAATTTGGTCGAGCTTTCTCTGGACTAATTATTTCTTCATTGTCTTTAAATGGGAAATACCCAACACCCTCGACTTGCGCTATAACTTCTTGTAGCAATTGATACTTTGGTTGAAATAACGATTTTGAATAGACATAAACATTTTTGAATTTCGCGCCATTTGGATTGAATAGGAGCGCCAGCACGGCGTTCGTCTTACCACACCCACTGGGGCCACATATAATGGCACGGAAAGAATTTGGCAACAATTTACCATGTTTGCCAACAGTTGGTGTTGAGGTGAAATCCAGATTTTCAATGGGTATAGTCTGCTCTTGTTGAATTATTTTCATTGTGTGTGTCGTTTTTCGTAGTACTACTCTTTAAATATAGGTGTCACCAATTAAGCGTGTCAGTCTTAATGTTGGTGTTTGAAGGAGAGGGTATTTTGAATTCTCTCATCAATAAACTACCTATTGAACTTCACTTACCTAGCTATCAGTACTGTGGACGTAAGTTAACCACCGCTAAGACTATTTTTTCCTAAAAAATTGATTGTTTTTTTTTTAGCTGGTACAAAATTGGAAAAACGTCTTGATCGTGGAGATCCGGGCATCAACCCCTTGGACGCTGCTTGTAAACAACACGATATTTCTTACTGGAAGAATAAGTCTCTCGAAGAACGACACAAAGCCGATCAGATACTTGAAGATAAAACTTGGGCACGCGTCAAATCAAAAGACGCTTCACTGGGAGAGAAAGCTGCTGCATTACTTGTAACAGGCGGAATGAAGGTGAAAAGAAAGCTGGGAATGGGTTGTCGTCGCAAACGTCGTTCCTTGCATCGAGATGTTATTCTGAAAGTGGGAAAGTCATTGAAGAGAGGAACATCTTTGAAAGACACCGCAACGTTTGCCTTACGAGCAGCCAAAGCACTTATTAAAGAATTTGGTGGCAAAAAAGAAGTCGAGGTTCCTCGAGTAATACCTGTAGCGAAATCCGGAGACTACATTTACGTTCGAGGACAACAAAAAGTCGAGTTTCTGCAAAAAAAATGTCACATTTTCGGTATTTTTCCACATATTATTGACGTTTGCAAATTTGATGGTACACCCTGTGAAACTGGAAACTTTGCTCAAGATCCAAACCCCTGTCACGCATCTGGACTATTTTCATGTACTGAAAGAAATGTACAACGTCTCCGTCACTGGTTTTTAAATACTGTATTACCATTATAAATAAAGTTTTTTTTTTAAAATATGGGTTTTATTGAAACACTGTATATTCATCAACTTTTATATTACATGAAGATTGGAATTTTCGTTTTACAATTTTCAAAATAATTTTTAAAATTAAAACAAATACAGCTACTAATATTACACATGACATAGCAAAAACAGAATTAATTTCATTTTTTATATCCCCTTCTGTTCTGTTGAACAAGGTGTAGGTTGAATACGTCTTAACGGATAAGTAGTTTGCGGCAGTCTACGGGCCAACTGATGGACCTCTTCAGGCACCCAGTGAAGACTGCTCCACGTCACTTTCTTATCTAATAAACTAAGATTCTGCATTTGTTTCATAACCTCACTTTTATCTCCATAGAAAGCAATATCTTTCTTTAATTCACCAATGCTATTAATAAACTCTTCAATTCGACGTCTGTACTCTTCTGAAGACATATTACGAAAGAGAACATTCTCATACGTAGACACGTTTGATGGTCGTTTGACGCAGCACTTGACGTTTGACTCAACGATGTGACGTTTGACGCAACGACAAGAGAGATACATTTCATGAATATTGTTTTTACTGCTATGACATAAAGATATATTGGAAACTAACAAAAATACAAGAATTTTAAAAATAATTTTATTATAAGAAAACGACAATATTCTACATTTATGAGAGAGATACATTCCATGAATATTGTTTTTACTGCTTTTTCTTAAATAAAAGCTCACATTATCGCTGAAACTCTTTATTACTCTCGTGACTGTCATAGTATAACACTTATACATGAAGGATGACATCACAATGACCAGTGGAAAGAAAAAAAAATAAAAATACATTTCTAATAAAGCCCTGTTGGGCACAGACTTATGCCTAACACTAACAACGCTCATATAAATCACCTAAAACGCATACTAAAAAACTATGATAAAACAGATATTTTGATGTGGCATTATGAACCGCCACCGTTCATAATACCGCAAAAACACAGGAATAATTTTATAATAAGAAAACGATAATATTCTACATTTATGAGAGAGAGAGAGAGAGAGAGAGAGAGAGAGAGAGAGAGAGATACATTCCATGAATATTGTTTTTACTGCATAGCGGCCTCAAAAGTATCAATGTCACTGTCTATATCAGAATCATCAAAACGATTATTTCTAGGCATCTCATGTAAATTATTAATACAGGACTCATGTGATTTTATCATGAATAAGACTTTGTCAAAACAACTCTGACACCAATAGGACATTTCTTGATATACACATTCAACAATTTCGTCACCATCAAATACTTCATGACAGTGATCATAATTAACAAAAATGTTCTTTTTTGAATATTTATGGACCGTTCTAAATACAAAATAACATGATTTACAAACATTTATACGATATTGTGGAAGCCAATATCCACTAGACCATACGCAGTAAGTAGATTCTTCAAACATATCTCCCCAATTTGTTTTACTTAATATAGTGTTTCTTAAATATAACGGTATTTCTTTATTATAGTCAATATATTCTATTCCAATGGATGAAGAATTTGGATTACTCTCAGCCTCTTTTATCATCGCATTCCATTTGTAAACAGGAAATTTTTTCACATTTTTTTCGGTCAATTTCCGAGGAAGAGGGGATTGCTCTGCGAAATCGGCTGCTGACTTTATCGTTTCACAAATTTTTATGATGCATAATTCCATTAATGTTGAGGAGTTCATTATCTACAAGAGAGTAAGTCTGGAATACTATAATGACCCCACGGCAGCGTATCATAACTATTGGTAATCAAATATCTTTTATCGTCATGAGGACTTAGCGCAATTTTTGTCTGTTCTATGCTATATACGTTATAAGCATATGACCTAATACAGCGTTGAGTAATATTTTTTTCTTTGAAATCATTTAAACAGTTTACATAATCTTCAAAATTTATTTTGTTTTTTACTACATTATATCGAACTCCTTTTGCCTTTTTTACTATTGCACCTGATTGAACTTTAAAAGAATACATTTTAGACCTCAAGCCTGCAAAATGAGTCATAATTTGGCCTTTGTTTTCATCTTTCATAACACCCAGAACTTTTTTATTTACCTGTGGAATATTATAGTTATTATTGATGGGGTAATCTGAAGTATCGAATTTTGTTAAATCAGCTTTTAGCACCTCCTCATATGCATCATCACAGATGAGCTCATACACAAAACTGTCTGTGTCCATGTACATTAATTTACATCTATCAATACCCAATTTCGGAATCATGTAATCATAATGGAATTGATACATACACAGCTTCGACAAATCCAAAACTGTCATACCAACATAAAGAGGCTTATTGAAAACCAATTCTGATTTAGTGAGTTCTACTGCAATTAGGTTTTCATTAAAAACTGTTCGACTATGAAACCTAACACTAGATATCAAATTTTTGGCGCCGTATCGACCATTCCAGGTTTTAACAAGTTTTACAATTCGGTGCTTCCGTATATTTTCCATCGTCTTTCCAAACACAGCATTATTTGCCAATTTATATAAATTTTTCTCAAAGTCATTGGTAGCTGCAGCTCTCAAACGAGTATTTAGTTCGATATAGGGCCGCAGCCATGCAGATTGATTGAATTTCAGAATTTTATGTATCTTTTTAATTTTCAAACCGTTGGCTAACATTTGTTTTAAATTACGATAGTGAACTGTGTATTCTTTTTTACAATAAAGCGTTGTCATTAATTTGGAATAATTTGAGCCTACAGGCTTGCGGTGTTCGGGAGCAAATGGAAAATCTCTGTGAAGATCATGTAATTCATGTGGATACTCCAAGTCTACTTGTAATATATATCCTACGGAAGAATTATCTGCCACAGACATAACATCAAAATTTTCATTATCTAACCATTCAAATCCTCCGTATGGTAATGGTTTACACATAGCCCACCCGTATAAATTATTGACGTCCAGGTAGAGTAAGTACTTTGAGGGTTTTGTAGAATCATATTCAGGCATGTACTTATTGTTAGCATTCGATAATCTACTGCTACAAACCGAAATTCCTCCTCGAATTGCTTTCTCGATAAACATGATCATGTCTACGTCATGCAATAACTCTAATTTACATCCTACATATTTCAACATACAGTCCCAAGTATATCCAGGCATTGTATAGTACCATGCAGGGTCTAAACCATAAGTAATTGAACATTTTCTTCGAAATTGTTTGAAAACATCTGATAAAAGTAAAACATCGGTCTTTAAGTACAGATCAGAATACTGACCCAAATTTTCAATATCAAATGATTTCCACACTGCATGAGCATGAGAATACTTCTCAATACTGATGTTTTTATCCTCCAATTTATTATAAAATGCCTCTATTGTTGGTAGTTCACAAGTATTTAATTTTTCCCAACTATCTATAAAATCGTAACAGAAAACCCCTTTTTTGGCTATTAATTTAAATTGTTCGACACTTAAATTACTAAATTCTCTTTTGGAAATTTTTAAATCATTATCATTCAATGTAGCAGCCAATTCTTCCAAGGAAGCACCCAAAAACCTCAGTGAATCTATGAATCGAAATTTTATATTTGTATCTGAATCGTTAAGTGTAAATGAAATGTATTTTTCTTTATTTATGGGGAGTAAACTGATGTTTCCTCTTTTACTTAATTCCGAAATGATGAAATGGCTATCGTAGTTACTTGAGTTATGGAAAACTGTAGGTACAACAAACAGTTTTTTGAAATTTAAATTGCATGCTTGATGTGCAAAATTTCTAAACTTCCCCGTAAAATGATCGTGATCTCTAACAATGATATCTGTAGAGGAAAAACCCTTTTCACATATGTGACACATTGTTGTCACACGTAAATCTGGTTTTTCTTCCATAGGTGTAATAGTTTTAATTTCTGATTTAATACTTTCAGCTAAATTCGATAATTCATTTGCAAACCAATCCATGCAATCTCTACCTCTGTAGCTCTTGAAAAAACTCAAGTCTTCGTTGTAGCTACATTTCACATAGTAACCAGCACTATATGCTATATGTTTTTGATATTTATTTGTCTTATTATGAAGCTGTGTTTTATCTGTAAATTGTTCTAGCATGCACTCAAAGTCGGCATAAACTACAAAAGGCGTAGTTTGTTTATATATATAATTTCTAAAACTAACAGATTCATATTTTGGAAAAGACATTTTATAATTATTTAATTCAGAGCATAATTTCAAGTGGACATTCAATTTACTTTCACTACTGAAATAATTTATGCAGCGATTGCAAATAAATTTTTTATATGTAGTTTTACTTAACTGACTATTAATTAAACGTGGCAAATCTTTGATCCAGCAGTAGTGATATGTGATTTCTGAATTGTTATTATCTATAGGAGGTGCTTCATAATCGTTTAGCTTTGGAAAATATGTATTTTGAATTAATAAAAGATTTACATGTTTCTCGTGTATTGATTTAGCAAGTCTTACTGGATATACTTTGTAAAATGGTTTTTTATTATTTATTTCAATTAAATCCAAGGCATAGACATTGACGGAAATGTTATTAGATTTTTCAAACTTTGAAATTTGATGCAGGGGCATCGGAGCTTCCAAGTCTTGTGTATTCAAGACTGTGCTATAATATGAGTAGATGAACAACGTATGCACGACTACAGAAATAGGGAAAACCGTGTGTTAGAGAGAGAGCAGCGAGACAATGTGTAAGAGAGAGAGAGAGAGACTTCGTTTTTGCGCATGCGTAAAGTTATATATTCGTTGCGATGATAACAGCGGGAGCGCTGATATACCAGGTCGGTTAAAAAAGTCTTTGGGTTTTAAAAAATTATATATACCATTATTATTCGCTAATCTTGTAACATAAAAGTATAACGTATAAATAAAAAGAGATTTTTGTCAATGTAAGGTATCACGCACGTAATCGAGACAGATTCGTTGCGATGATATACCAGGTCGGTTAAAAGTCTTTGGGTTTTAAAAAATTATATATACCATTATTATTCGCTAATCTTGTAACATAAAAGTATAACGTATAAATAAAAAGAGATTTTTGTCAATGTAAGGTATCACGCACGTAATCGAGACAGATTCGTTGCGATGATATACCAGGTCGGTTAAAAGTCTTTGGGTTTTAAAAAATTATATATACCATTATTATTCGCTAATCTTGTAACATAAAAGTATAACGACTACAGAAATAGGGAAAACCGTGTGTTAGAGAGAGAGAGAGAGCAGCGAGACAATGTGTAAGAGAGAGAGAGACTTCGTTTTTGCGCATGCGTAAAGTTTCGTTGCGATGAGCGGAAGCGCTGATATACCAGGTCGGTTAAAAGTCTTTGGGTTTTTTAAAAATTATATATTCCGTTATTAATGTGATTGGAAATTAGTTTTTTGAGGATAGCAGAAGAGTGAAGATCATGTTAATCATTATATTAGCTGCAGTACTATGCGTTGTCGACCAACAGTATGCTATGAAGTATTTACACCGGTTCGGGTACGCAAATGAAAATGATTTGACTAAACTTGAGGATTATTTGTTGAGTTTTCAAGAAAGATATAATATCCCTGCAACGGGAGAATTAGATGAAAATACAATTCAACTTCTAAATAGACCAAGATGTAATGTGAGTGAAGCAGCTTCCGACGATGATCATTCTTTTAGAGTTAAATCAAAATGGACAAAATTTTATTTGAAATGGTATTTCCCTCAGGCAACTCCAGAATATCTTAAAGTAACCAAAAAGTCTTTTGAAGTGTGGAGTAACAGTTCAAAGTTTAAATTTGAATTAATACACAAAATACGGCCTTATGCTCCCGATATATCTATTACAGTTGTACGGGGAAAGCACTATTTTCGAGCAAATTGCCAAGGTAGAGGTGAGTGCTCCAGTACATTTGATGGGCCCGGAAAGGTGTTAGCACATGCTTATTTCCCAAAAGGCAACAGTTGTATAGAGCTTCATATTGATGCTGATGAGAAGTGGGATTTAAGTTTGGATGGATCAAGTTCAGAAGGTCAGACTAGCCTACTTATGGTATTAATTCATGAAATTGGGCATATTTTAGGAATTGCTCACAGTGATATTGAGACAGCAATAATGTATCCATGGTATCAATTCAACATTGCTCCTAAATTGGATGAGGATGATAAAATGGCCCTTGAAGCTCTTTATGGGCCAATCAATACATATGTAAATAATCCTTTCAAACCCACATCAGCGCTGCCACAGACTACAAAGACACTTGCACATCAACCAAATGAACCGGATAAAAATTTATGCGACATAATACCGGAGTATATGTTCATTGCCATGGCTGGTGAATTTGAAAATTACCATTTATATATTATTAATGAAAATTCCCTATGGAAAATTGATTTGAATTCGAAACTTATTCCCTCGCAACCAGAAATACTCGATGATTATTTACCTGAAGAAGTGGGTCCCATAATTCAGATTTTTCAAAGTTCTTCAGATAATTTAATAGCAGTCAATGACCGTAAATACTATGTAGCAGATTTTCCCGCTCTACAAATACTTGAGGAAAATAATTTAATTATACCTAAGAATTCTCAAATAAACACAATGTTTCAAAGCAATCATGGGAAAATATATGTATTTTATAATAACAGTAATTATATTGAATTTGACAAGAACTTGAAAACTGTTCGGAATAGAGGACAAATAAAAGATATTTTCCCTGGACTACCCACAGATGTTACAGGAGCATTCCAGTACATTGACGGACACATGTACTTTTTCAAAAACACCACATACTACAAATATAATGAGTTTACCAAAAAACTTGTTGCAGCCGGACCCTTTAATTGGAACGTGTTCGATATTCCATGTCCAAATGGAGACCTTTTAAATCATCTCAAAATTTTATTAACAAAAATAATTTCTTTTTATCAATGATGTTGTATATTTTGAAATAAACTCTTATTAAAATTTTTTTCTGGAAAATTCCCGAACGCCAATCTTAAGATAACTTTTACCTATTAATAAGAAATTTTTTGATAACGCAGGAAATTGATAAGAATAATCGGAAACCATATGGACCACATTTACAGGAAATTACAAAATTACAAAATTGTCGCAAATAAAATATTTTTCTAGAACATTCTATCACAATCGTATGGAGATAGTGACATGAGTATAAATAAGATTTTGCATTGTATTGGAGTCGGTCTCTTCCACTGCCAGCAAGAGAAAAACCAGCTCTGAAGAACAAATACTAGTATCTGTTAAAAAATTGTGCCTTAACAAAAAAAAATGTAAGTATTTTTTTTTTCTTGTGGGTTACGCGCTCTCTCTCTCTCTTTTCAGATGGATTTAAAAAAAATTAACGCAACGTCTCTAATTACAGAGAGAAAACCAATAACAAAAATACAAGATCTACCTTTGAATACTCTGAGGGCTATAAAGAAGGCAAAAATAGTCAATTCCAAATTCGGAGAATCAGTTTTATTGGATTTAGATACAGAAGTAGTGTTTTTACCGCAAAGAGTCACAAGTGTCTACAAACCAGTCATTGAAGAATTTGAAAAGGAAAAATACGGAATTATATTCAAGGGATTAGTGGATGTTGGAAAAAATCAACGGCTAGCGTCATTTGAAATTGAGGAACTATAGACGTGCCTAAGACACACACAGAGAGAGAGAGAGAGAGAGAGAGAGAGAGAGAGAGAGAGGTGAGTACCATGAATATTGTAAAAAAATCTGAAAATTTACTGCAAGTCATTAAAAATGTCAGAAAAATATTGTTTGATAAGATAACGGATAGAGATGTGGAAATTTGGTTGAATCGATTGAAAAAACAAATTAAAGTATGTAATTTGGCAATTAAAAAAGGAGGACTGCATGTAGGTACAATTAGGAAATTACAAACATACATAGGACATTTCAAACATTTTAAACAACTTATTTCGAATAGGAATATAGGTATGGGGCTGAATAATAAACTGAAAAATAGGGTTAAATGGGAAAATGTAGCTTCTGCATTTACAAGCAGAATTAAAACCGGACTTATAGTAAATTTATATCATAAGGACTTAACGCAATTTTTAAATGATTGTCAAATAATTTTTAAAAATAAAATAAGGGAAATTTTTAGGAAAAAATATTCTGTTGTTAAAGTTTATGTTTGTTTTTGTGGAGAGTTCATTAGAAAATCTGGTGAAAATGAAATTTCTAGTTTCCATTATTTTATGACTAAAAATTCTATTATTGATGTATCGACCGATATAGAGCGATGGTTTTTCGAGAACGTCAAAGATAAAATTAATTTTAAATTATCAGAATTTCAAGAGAGGGACTCTGGTTTTGCATTAAGTAAAATTATTTCTTTAGAAGTAAATATCAATAAATTTGAAATTGGAAACGGCTCATCTTATATTAAACTTCCAGAACCTATTCAAAAAAAGCAAGGGTGCATAAACATTAAAAATTCTGACCAAGCATGTTTTTATTGGTCAATTGTTAGTGCTTTGTACCCAGCCAAAAATCATAAAGAACTCACTTCCTCATATCCATATTATAGCACAGTCTTGAATACACAAGACTTGGAAGCTCCGATGCCCCTGCATCAAATTTCAAAGTTTGAAAAATCTAATAACATTTCCGTCAATGTCTATGCTTTGGATTTAATTGAAATAAATAATAAAAAACCATTTTACAAAGTATATCCAGTAAGACTTGCTAAATCAATACACGAGAAACATGTAAATCTTTTATTAATTCAAAATACATATTTTCCAAAGCTAAACGATTATGAAGCACCTCCTATAGATAATGACAATTCAGAAATCACATATCACTACTGCTGGATCAAAGATTTGTCACGTTTAATTAATAGTCAGTTAAGTAAAACTACATATAAAAAATTTATTTGCAATCGCTGCATAAATTATTTCAGTAGTGAAAGTAAATTGAATGTCCACTTGAAATTATGCTCTGAATTAAATAATTATAAAATGTCTTTTCCAAAATATGAATCTGTTAGTTTTAGAAATTATATATATAAACAAACTACGCCTTTTGTAGTTTATGCCGACTTTGAGTGCATGCTAGAACAATTTACAGATAAAACACAGCTTCATAATAAGACAAATAAATATCAAAAACATATAGCATATAGTGCTGGTTACTATGTAAAATGTAGCTACAACGAAGACTTGAGTTTTTTCAAGAGCTACAGAGGTAGAGATTGCATGGATTGGTTTGCAAATGAATTATCGAATTTAGCTGAAAGTATTAAATCAGAAATTAAAACTATTACACCTATGGAAGAAAAACCAGATTTACGTGTGGCAACAATGTGTCACATATGTGAAAAGGGTTTTTCCTCTACAGATATCATTGTTAGAGATCACGATCATTTTACGGGGAAGTTTAGAAATTTTGCACATCAAGCATGCAATTTAAATTTCAAAAAACTGTTTGTTGTACCTACAGTTTTCCATAACTTAAGTAACTACGATAGCCATTTCATCATTTCGGAATTAAGTAAAAGAGGAAACATCAGTTTACTCCCCATAAATAAAGAAAAATACATTTCATTTACACTTAACGATTCAGATACAAATATAAAATTTCGATTCATAGATTCACTGAGGTTTTTGGGTGCTTCCTTGGAAGAATTGGCTGCTACATTGAATGATAATGATTTAAAAATTTCCAAAAGAGAATTTAGTAATTTAAGTGTCGAACAATTTAAATTAATAGCCAAAAAAGGGGTTTTCTGTTACGATTTTATAGATAGTTGGGAAAAATTAAATACTTGTGAACTACCACCAATAGAGGCATTTTATAATAAATTGGAGGATAAAAACATCAGTATTGAGAAGTATTCTCATGCTCATGCAGTGTGGAAATCATTTGATATTGAAAATTTGGGTCAGTATTCTGATCTGTACTTAAAGACCGATGTTTTACTTTTATCTGATGTTTTCGAACAATTTCGAAGAAAATGTTCAATTACTTATTGTTTAGACCCTGCATGGTACTATACAATGCCTGGATATACTTGGGACTGTATGTTGAAATATGTAGGATGTAAATTAGAGTTATTGCATGACGTAGACATGATCATGTTTATCGAGAAAGCAATTCGAGGGGGAATTTCGGTTTGTAGCAGTAGATTATCGAATGCTAACAATAAGTACATGCCTGAATATGATTCTACAAAACCCTCAAAGTACTTACTCTACCTGGACGTCAATAATTTATACGGGTGGGCTATGTGTGAACCATTACCATACGGAGGATTTGAATGGTTAGATAATGAAAATTTTGATGTTATGTCTGTGGCAGATAATTCTTCCGTAGGATATATATTACAAGTAGACTTGGAGTATCCACATGAATTACATGATCTTCACAGAGATTTTCCATTTGCTCCCGAACACCGCAAGCCTACAGGCTCAAATTATTCCAAATTAATGACAACGCTTTATTGTAAAAAAGAATACACAGTTCACTATCGTAATTTAAAACAAATGTTAGCCAACGGTTTGAAAATTAAAAAGATACATAAAATTCTGAAATTCAATCAATCTGCATGGCTGCGGCCCTATATCGAACTAAATACTCGTTTGAGGGCTGCAGCTACCAATGACTTTGAGAAAAATTTATATAAATTGGCAAATAATGCTGTGTTTGGAAAAACGATGGAAAATATACGGAAGCACCGAATTGTAAAACTTGTTAAAACCTGGAATGGCCGATACGGCGCCAAAAATTTGATATCTAGTGTTAGGTTTCATAGTCGAACAGTTTTTAATGAAAACCTAATTGCAGTAGAACTCACTAAATCAGAATTGGTTTTCAATAAGCCTCTTTATGTTGGTATGACAGTTTTGGATTTGTCGAAGCTATGTATGTATCAATTCCATTATGATTACATGATTCCGAAATTGGGTATTGATAGATGTAAATTAATGTACATGGACACAGACAGTTTTGTGTATGAGCTCATCTGTGATGATGCATATGAGGAGGTGCTAAAAGCTGATTTAACAAAATTCGATACTTCAGATTACCCCATCAATAATAACTATAATATTCCACAGGTAAATAAAAAAGTTCTGGGAGTTATGAAGATGAAAACAAAGGCCAAATTATGACTCATTTTGCAGGCTTGAGGTCTAAAATGTATTCTTTTAAAGTTCAATCAGGTGCAATAGTAAAAAAGGCAAAAGGAGTTCGATATAATGTAGTAAAAAACAAAATAAATTTTGAAGATTATGTAAACTGTTTAAATGATTTCAAAGAAAAAAATATTACTCAACGCTGTATTAGGTCATATGCTCATAACGTATATAGCATAGAACAGACAAAAATTGCGCTAAGTCCTCATGACGATAAAAGATATTTGATTACCAATAGTTATGATACGCTGCCGTGGGGTCATTATAGTATTCCAGACTTACTCTCTTGTAGATAATGAACTCCTCAACATTAAAGGAATTATGCATCATAAAAATTTGTGAAACGATAAAGTCAGCAGCCGATTTCGCAGAGCAATCCCCTCTTCCTCGGAAATTGACCGAAAAAAATGTGAAAAAATTTCCTGTTTACAAATGGAATGCGATGATAAAAGAGGCTGAGAGTAATCCAAATTCTTCATCCATTGGAATAGAATATATTGACTATAATAAAGAAATACCGTTATATTTAAGAAACACTATATTAAGTAAAACAAATTGGGGAGATATGTTTGAAGAATCTACTTACTGCGTATGGTCTAGTGGATATTGGCTTCCACAATATCGTATAAATGTTTGTAAATCATGTTATTTTGTATTTAGAACGGTCCATAAATATTTAAAAAAGAACATTTTTGTTAATTATGATCACTGTCATGAAGTATTTGATGGTGACGAAATTGTTGAATGTGTATATCAAGAAATGTCCTATTGGTGTCAGAGTTGTTTTAACAAAGTCTTATTCATGATAAAATCACATGAGTCCTGTATTAATAATTTACATGAGATGCCTAGAAATAATCGTTTTGATGATTCTGATATAGACAGTGACATTGATACTTTTGAGGCCGCTATGCAGTAAAAACAATATTCATGGAATGTATCTCTCTCTCTCTCTCTCTCTCTCTCTCTCATAAATGTAGAATATTGTCTTATGTTTTCTTATAATAAAATTATAATAAAATTATTTTTAAAATTCTTGTGTTTTTTTTGTTAGTTTCCAATATATCTTTATGTAATAGCAGTAAAACAATATTCATGAAATGTATCTCTTTTGTCGTTGCGTCAAACGTCACACCGTTACGTCAAACGTCACGTCGTTACGTCAAACGTCACGTCGTTAAGTCAAACGTCAAGTGCTGCGTCAAACGATCATCAAACGTGTCTACGTATGAGAATGTTCTCTTTCGTAATATGTCTTCAGAAGAGTACAGACGTCGAATTGAAGAGTTTATTAATAGCATTGGTGAATTAAAGAAAGATATTGCTTTCTATGGAGATAAAAGTGAGGTTATGAAACAAATGCAGAATCTTAGTTTATCTGATAAGAAAGTGACGTGGAGCAGTCTTCACTGGGGGGTGCCTGAAGAGGTCCATCAGTTGGCCCGTAGACTGCCGCAAACTACTTATCCGTTAAGACGTATTCAACCTACACCATGTTCAACAGAACAGAAGGGGATATAAAAAATGAAATTAATTCTGTATTTGCTATGTCATGTGTCATATTAGTGGCTGTATTTGTTTTAATTTTAAAAATTATTTTGAAAATTGTAAAACGAAAATTCCAATCTTCATGTAATATAAAAGTTGATGAATATACAGAGTGTTTCATTAAAACCCATATTTTAAAAAAAACTTTATTTATAATGGTAATACAGTATTTAAAAACCAGTGACGGAGACGTTGTACATTTCTTTCAGTACATGAAAATAGTCCAGATGCGTGACAGGGGTTTGGATCTTGAGCAAAGTTTCCAGTTTCACAGGGTGTACCATCAAATTTGCAAACGTCAATAATATGTGGAAAAATACCGAAAATGTGACATTTCTTTTGCAGAAACTCGACTTTTTGTTGTCCTCGAACGTAAATGTAGTCTGCGGCATACAATAACTTGCTTTCTAATATTTCATTTACTTTAGAATATTCTACATCTCCTGAAGAGTATCGAATGCCGTGCACATTTCTTTCCAAGTATGATGTGGTCTTTTTGTCCTCGTTACTTAATGTAGAAAACGGTTGCGGTGGTAAAAATATGTAATGTGAACTTTTGAAGCCAATTTCTATGGTGAGCTCTTTGGCAACGAAAAGACCGTCTACGACAAAACCTTGAATGTCTACAAAAGCTACTCTCATGTTGCGGTCTGCTCGAACACTAACTCACACAACATCTAGTTCAAGCTTTTAACAATTTCGGTGAGGGGGAAGTATTCCATTACACAATCGTGAATTATGATGCAATAGACTTTGGTATTTTCGGGAAAACCTATGTTTGCTTCAATGTCAAGTTTCACATCGACTGTGGATGCCTTCATGCTTTCCTCCTGTTTTGAACAATCGATAACAAACAATGCTCGTTTCTTGAAAGAAGAATAATCCAGCAGGGGGCGCTTCTGTGTGGAGTTGGCGTAGTTGGGATAGAATTCAGTATAGTTAAAATAGGCTTCATTGTAATCATTTTTAGCGAAATCCAATTGCATTCTTTCATTGGGCCAATAATCCCCATTAAGTGACAGTCTTATACTTTGTACGTCGGCATTGTCAAATAAAGTCGGGTCAGCTGTACTCAAGTTACGTTTGTCAAACATCGGCTTACGGTAGATATCAAACATTGGAGGCATGTTGTCGTTTTGGCGTTGACGTTTTCCATACATTGTTGTCATTTTTTTTCAATTTAAAACCCAACGATTGCAGAACCAATTTGTTTGCGAACGTGAGTTGCTTCAGCTTTGATGGTAGCTTATCTAATGAAGTTGAATGCTCTGTAGACTGTCTTTTATGATTTATTATTAGTCCCATTTGCTTCGCGCGCTCTAAGCTCCAACACCAACGTACTTAGTTCTCCACGAAAGTTTACAGGCTGACCGTCTTGGTCTAAAGCGATGACGGTGATATTGGTTATTTCACGTTGTGGTATAACAGGTAAATAGAGCAAATTATGAGGAATTTCGTCTATGGAATATCCTGGATCCACTTGTATGACGAATTCGTATATAGTATGAGCAGGTCTGTTTGCATCGAAGGCTCCAGTGGTAATGTTACAATCGAAGCGAATACTAGATACTTTAATGATTTTGACGGGGAGGTCTGACGAGTGTATTTTGTTTGCGTCGAGTATTTTCGGTGAAAAACCCAAAATTCTCCCAAGACTATTATCTTCTTTGAATGAAATTTTGTATTTACTGGAAATTTCACATTTCAACGTATTGTGATTGGGTTTTAGTGAAAATATACCCTCTGGTCTAGTTAAATTGTCCACACCCAGTTTATCTCGTATAAACGCTTCAAGATCGGCAATTTCGTAACATCCTGTGGGAAAATCAAAACTTTGAAGCTTGCCCTTGGTATCGTAGTAGTAAAACTTACAATTTTCAATGTTTGGTATACTTTGATAAGAATGAAAAGATCGCAAAGCTATTTCGTAATCATTATTCGGATCGAGCACAATAGGCGTAGTCGGTTGAAAGGTAAATTCATGATTGATGCTGTTTACTCTCAGCAACTGTGACATGGTGACTAATGGAATTCGGGTGATGTTTTGAATTTAAATAATACTACTTGTTTATTCTATTTATTGTTACAAAGAAAACAAGTGGCTTGAGAACTCGGAGGACCATCACAATGTGTTGTCCAATCAGGCCGGTTGTAATGGATGAAACAAGGTAGTCGTATTTGTAGTTCAAAATTTCCTCGATATTCATTGGGAAGTTTATGCCACATATCCAACAATTCCCAAGGTCTTACACACTCTATTAGATGTTCAATGGGAAAGTGCTTTAGTTCTTCGGCAGTAAAACTATTCAATGTTTTTCCATGGTAGATATGTTGTAGTAATAGTTCTACGCTCGTCATTGTTGCTGTAGAAATTTCAAACACAAATGTCCACAATTTATTTGATTGTAGTTTTGATATTGGGTATTGTTGTAGAAAATTCTAGCACTCTTTCCCCCCAGATATTCAACAACTTCTTTCGGCGGCTTCAAATTACCAAATGAATCAAAATACTCTACATCGTTGTTTATCTTTCTGTAAGCCACCCAATGACTTCCACTATTCTTAGAGACATCTAAATTAACCACTGCGCATTCTTGTCTTCGAGGGCCGTCTTTGGGGAGGGTGTCTCGCATGAAAACTCCTCGAAAATGTGGTATTTTAAGTAATTTTGCATAATGCGCAATGTCAAAGTCAGATAGTGCGTGATTGGGTAGCTTTATTAGTTTTTTTTTTGTTTTTTTAAATACAATCCAAATCCACCTTTTGAATACTTTTTCAAGTATAGGCCAGATCCTACACGTTCCATAGCCTTATTATGACGTACATCTTCATCCAATTTCTTTTGCGCATGCTTAGCATCAATGACGGTTTTTGCAATCCCAGCAGCACCACCTGACAAAGCTCCAAGTGCCGAAAGACCGGCAAACAAAGGAATAAGTGGTAGGAAACCTCCGGATTTCGCTACAGGTATTACTCGAGGAACCTCGACTTCTTTTTTGCCACCAAATTCTTTAATAAGTGCTTTGGCTGCTCGTAAGGCAAACGTTGCGGTGTCTTTCAAAGATGTTCCTCTCTTCAATGACTTTCCCACTTTCAGAATAACATCTCGATGCAAGGAACGACGTTTGCGACGACAACCCATTCCCAGCTTTCTTTTCACCTTCATTCCGCCTGTTACAAGTAATGCAGCAGCTTTCTCTCCCAGTGAAGCGTCTTTTGATTTGACGCGTGCCCAAGTTTTATCTTCAAGTATCTGATCGGCTTTGTGTCGTTCTTCGAGAGACTTATTCTTCCAGTAAGAAATATCGTGTTGTTTACAAGCAGCGTCCAAGGGGTTGATGCCCGGATCTCCACGATCAAGACGTTTTTCCAATTTTGTACCAGCTAAAAAAAAAACAATCAATTTTTTAGGAAAAAATAGTCTTAGCGGTGGTTAACTTACGTCCACAGTACTGATAGCTAGGTAAGTGAAGTTCAATAGGTAGTTTATTGATGAGAGAATTCAAAATACCCTCTCCTTCAAACACCAACATTAAGACTGACACGCTTAATTGGTGACACCTATATTTAAAGAGTAGTACTACGAAAAACGACACACACAATGAAAATAATTCAACAAGAGCAGACTATACCCATTGAAAATCTGGATTTCACCTCAACACCAACTGTTGGCAAACATGGTAAATTGTTGCCAAATTCTTTCCGTGCCATTATATGTGGCCCCAGTGGGTGTGGTAAGACGAACGCCGTGCTGGCGCTCCTATTCAATCCAAATGGCGCGAAATTCAAAAATGTTTATGTCTATTCAAAATCGTTATTTCAACCAAAGTATCAATTGCTACAAGAAGTTATAGCGCAAGTCGAGGGTGTTGGGTATTTCCCATTTAAAGACAATGAAGAAATAATTAGTCCAGAGAAAGCTCGACCAAATTCCATCTTTTTATTCGATGACGTAGCCTGTGACGGTCAGCAGAAAATTCGTGAATACTACTCCATGTGTAGACATAAAGATATTGATGCTGCATATCTTTGTCAAACATACTCAAAAATACCGAAACAGCTTATTCGCGACAATTGTAATGTTATTGTGTTATTCAAGCAGGATGAGGTGAACTTGAAACATATATTCGACGAACACGTATCTCCAGACATGACGTTTGACACATTCAAAAATGTGTGTTCAAAGTGTTGGTGTGATCGCTATGGTACTTTGGTAATTATGAAGGATTTTACCCTTAATGGTGGTAGGTATCGCAAAGGATTCGATAAATATATAAAATTGTAAGCTGCATCTTTAGTCCATACCAAAATGTCTGACGATAAGGTTGCTAATGCATTGCGCAAGAAAAAAGTGTCCGAACTTGCCAGATCGATTCGCAAAAAATACTTGTCGTTGAAATTAGGTAAATCAGAGCAAGATGAGTCTATTAATAAACTATTCAAGCCGATATCTAAACCGCTTGAAGAAATTGTGCAATCCTCAAAGACATTACAAAAAACGATTACAAATTTAAATCCAAAAGAGGAAATAAAGAAGAAGGAAGAACCACCTGATGATGTGTTTACACCTTTTCTCGAAACGGAACCGGTGGCCGAAACCGATGAATTCGGAAATATTACACGTTCTGAATCTCCAGAAGAGATGCGCCCCGAAATTTCCCAGGAAGCTATCGCAGACTATTTGGATCAATATCCAGCCATCAGTCATCAGTTCATTGAAGATTACTTCCAAAAAGATGATAAAATTGATAAAAATTATGGTCCGATATACAACGATGAAATCGGTTGGTCATTAGGCAAACGCCGAATTGCATTTGATGGAAAAACCGGTAATATAAACATACTACCTGAGAAAAACAAAGGAGGAAGATATGTAATTGGAACACCAGGCTTGTATGAGCTTCTATTTTACCGAGACCCCAGTTACAATGATCAAGATTTACAGAACTATAAAAATCTTTTGACAACAACTGAAGTTCATTTAGACACGTTAGATCGTCTTAAGGGGTCGAGTACTGAAAAATATCACTACATCATAAAACCTTTATTCAAAACAAAATCTCTAACGACGACGAATAGATCGTCGCAGGTATTGACTCGTCTAAAATCGATTCCTTCAGCAAAAGGAAAAGGCATCGATCGTTTAAGATATAATGATAAACCTATGGAGTATATTTATTGGGATGATGCGAATGAATTGGTGGAACGTTTGAAGTTGTTGATTGCTTCAAAAGAGGCAGGTAATACGTCACACGACAACGAAATAGTAGCAATTATCAATGAACTCAAGGAGGCTGATATAATAGAATAATACAAGTTGAAACTTGTTCATTTTAATTATGCCAGTCGATAAATTCGGACATAGACATCAAACGTCCGATGCGCGTTTACCAGTGAAAATTACGTTTCCTCATACACAGGACGGTAATATTGATATTGAAAATATGAAAATTTGTAATGTTAAGGAACCGACAACAAATAGTGATTCTGCAACAAAAAAAATATGTTGATGTCCAGTTGAATGACCTACGTGCTATCAACTCGCCATTAATTCAAGCACATGGTGTGATGCTGCAGCAACAAGACCGTGATATAAAGGATTTAGCTGTAGGATTGAACGAAATGAGAAATGAGCTTCATAAGACGAAAATCCCCATATTACAGGCGCACATTACTAACTTACAAAATAAAACTAACGAAATTGATACATTTATTTCGCGAAATCCCCCTGTAGCAGCTAGGGATATGGCTACGAAGAAATACGTTGACGCGTCAATTGTTGCAGCCAAAATATTTATTCGAAAAGAATTCACTGCTTCTATTAACATGTTTGTTGAGAGCATACGTGAGTTACAAAAAGAAATTACAGAAAATACCAGATCCGTCTCTGATATGAAAACTAACGTTTCGGGCATTGTAAACAATATTAAGGTTATGAATACGAATATCGTTAACCGCATTAACAGTCTGGAGCTGAAGCTAGCTGGTAGTACGTCATAATATGTATTCTAAAGAAAAAATTCATCTTGTAAACGAACTCCACAAACCGATACGGAAAAAATTTCCTCGGAGACGCACTATTATTAAGGGTCTTGACGATCTTTGGCAAATGGATCTTGCGGAGATGAGGAATTTTGCATCACAAAATAGGAATCATAAAATGATACTGGTCGTCATTGATTGTTTTTCAAAGTTTGTGTGGACACGCCCACTAAAAACGAAGACCGGAGAGGAGATTACTCGGGCATTCTCGGACATTCTCGCTCACACTAGACGAATACCGAAAAATCTGCAATCTGATCAGGGAAAGGAATTTTACAACAGCAAATTTCAAAATTTAATGAGAAAACACAACATAAATCATTATAGCGTATTTAGTACAATGAAAGCCTCTATGGCAGAGCGAGTTATAAGAACGCTAAAATCGAAACTCTACAAGTATTTCAGTTTAAATGGCACCTACAAATGGATTGATATTCTGCCTGAAATAACTCAAAACTATAACAATACAAAACATTCCACATCAAAATATAAACCTTCTCAAGTCAACAAATCCAACGAAAAATCTATTTTGAATAACACCTATAGTCATTTAAAGATAGCCGGTCCACGAAAATTTAAAGTTGGCGACATTGTGCGCATATCCAAGGCAAAGCATGTCTTTGAAAAAGGATATACACCCAATTGGACTACAGAACTATTCAAAATCACCAAAGTTAAAATTACCAATCCTGCTACGTATTTACTTGAAGACATGCAAGGTACACCAATCAGCGGCTGCTTCTATCATGAAGAACTACAGAAAACATCGAATCCAGACATTTACTTAGTTGAAAAGGTGCTCAGAAGAAAGGGTAACAAAATGTACGTCAAGTGGCTTGGTTTGGATAGCAAACACAACAGTTGGATAGAAAATATTGATATTGCATAGATTTTTCCCCCCCGGTTCGGCGCGCTAAAAAAACCTTGAAAGAGCTCTCTATAAATTGGAGTGAGC
This sequence comes from Diorhabda carinulata, assembly GCF_026250575.1. Taxonomy (NCBI): domain Eukaryota; kingdom Metazoa; phylum Arthropoda; class Insecta; order Coleoptera; family Chrysomelidae; genus Diorhabda; species Diorhabda carinulata. The sequence goes on from NC_079473.1 coordinate 12,623,873, forward strand.
TTTGGATATCAAACTCAGTTTCAGCAACATGAGTTCCCAAGATAGTGGTATTGTCGACATCGAATCTGATTCGAGTAACTACAGTTCAGAGTTAGATAGAATATTGGAAAACTATGAGACTGCTGTCAAGTCTGAAAACATTTACCTGCTTTCAACACAGTATCCAATTTCGGGGTATGAAGTAAAATGTGGAATAAGTCCTGCAAGATCATTCACACCTGCTGTTATCTTATCTCAACATCTTAAGTTCAGCAAAATATCTTTCAGTACTTATGAATGGAATACCTTTATCTCAATGTCACAACAGATCTTTCATACCGGAGACGAGTTCAAACCTGATTCATTACCATGTGGAGATTACTGTACCATCACCCCATTGAATTACGATGACAGTAAGGTAATTTTAGTCAAGAAACATGGTGTTTAGTATTACATGGATGAAGAAGAAGTATCGCAAATTTTAGAATTAAATAATTTAATTATACAACGTATATCTGTGTTAGAAAATTTGAATTTTTGTGAATATTATTATAATGTTTTGGATTTCTGTAAAAATACCTTCTCCGAAAGTCCTTTACAAATTTTATACGCATTTTGTTCTATTACACCAAACGATATGTTACACAATGCTCTTAGAGAATTTGTATACTTTTATAAAGTTAAAGTTATCAATGATTTAAATAAATAATTATTATTGTTATTGTTGTTTTTTTTATGTTACTTTTAAGTCACCCGGTATACGTTACTTTTAACTGTATTCAGTAATAAGACGCTATCAGTTAACCGCAGATTTTTATATTACAAGATTAGCGCTCCCGCTGTTATCATCGCAACGAATCTGTCTCGATTACGTGCGTGATACCTTACATTGACAAAAATCTCTTTTTATTTATACGTTATACTTTTATGTTACAAGATTAGCGAATAATAATGGTATATATAATTTTTTAAAACCCAAAGACTTTTTTAACCGACCTGGTATATCAGCGCTCCCGCTGTTATCATCGCAACGAATATATAACTTTACGCATGCGCAAAAACGAAGTCTCTCTCTCTTACACATTGTCTCGCTGCTCTCTCTCTCTAACACACGGTTTTCCCTATTTCTGTAGTCGTGCATACGTTGTTCATCTACTAATATGGATATGAGGAAGTGAGTTCTTTATTATTTTTGGCTGGGTACAAAGCACTAACAATTGACCAATAAAAACATGCTTGGTCAGAATTTTTAATGTTTATGCACCCTCGCTTTTTTTGAATAGGTTCTGGAAGTTTAATATAAGATGAGCCGTTTCCAATTTCAAATTTATTGATATTTACTTCTAAAGAAATAATTTTACTTAATGCAAAACCAGAGTCCCTCTCTTGAAATTCTGATAATTGAAAATTAATTTTATCTTTGACGTTCTCGAAAAACCATCGCTCTATATCGGTCGATACATCGATAATAGAATTTTTAGTCATAAAATAATGGAAACTAGAAATTTCATTTTCACCAGATTTTTTAATGAACTCTCCACAAAAACAAACATAAACTTTAACAACAGAATATTTTTTCCTAAAAATTTCCCTTATTTTATTTTTAAAAATTATTTGACAATCATTTAAAAATTGCGTTAAGTCCTTATGATATAAATTTACTATTAGTCCGGTTTTAATTCTTCTTGTAAATGCAGACGCTACATTTTCCCATTTAACTCTATTTTTCAGTTTATTATTCAGCCCCATACCTATATTCCTATTTGAAATAAGTTGTTTAAAATGTTTGAAATGTCCTATGTATGTTTGTAATTTCCTAATTGTACCTACATGCAGTCCTCCTTTTTTAATTGCCAAATTACATACTTTAATTTGTTTTTTCAATCGATTCAACCAAATTTCCACATCTCTATCCGTTATCTTATCAAACAATATTTTTCTGACATTTTTAATGACTTGCAGTAAATTTTCAGATTTTTTTACAATATTCATGGTACTCACCTCTCTCTCTCTCTCTCTGTGTGTCTTAGGCACGTCTATAGTTCCTCAATTTCAAATGACGCTAGCCGTTGATTTTTTCCAACATCCACTAATCCCTTGAATATAATTCCGTATTTTTCCTTTTCAAATTCTTCAATGACTGGTTTGTAGACACTTGTGACTCTTTGCGGTAAAAACACTACTTCTGTATCTAAATCCAATAAAACTGATTCTCCGAATTTGGAATTGACTATTTTTGCCTTCTTTATAGCCCTCAGAGTATTCAAAGGTAGATCTTGTATTTTTGTTATTGGTTTTCTCTCTGTAATTAGAGACGTTGCGTTAATTTTTTTTAAATCCATCTGAAAAGAGAGAGAGCGCGTAACCCACAAGAAAAAAAAAATACTTACATTTTTTGTTAAGGCACAATTTTAACAGATACTAGTATTTGTTCTTCAGAGCTGGTTTTTCTCTTGCTGGCAGTGGAAGAGACTGGCTCCAACACAATGCAACATCTTATTTATACTCATGCCACTATCTCCATACGATTGTGATAGAATGTTCTAGAAAAAATATTTTATTTGCGGCAATTTTGTAATTTTGTAATTTCCTGTAAATGTGGTCCATATGGTTTCCGAGTATTCTAATAAATTTTCACTATTTCCTGTACATGTGGTCCATTTGGTTTAGAAATATTCTTATCAATTTCCTGCGTTATCAAAAAATTTCTTATTAATAGTTAAAAGTTATCTTAAGATTGGCATTCGGGAATTTCCAAAAAAAAAAAAATTTAATAAGAGTTTATTTCAAAATATACAACATCATTGATAAAAAGAAATTATTTTTGTTAATAAAATTTTGAGATGATTTAAAAGGTCTCCATTTGGACATGGAATATCGAACACGTTCCAATTAAAGGGTCCGGCTGCAACAAGTTTTTTGGTAAACTCATTATATTTGTAGTATGTGGTGTTTTTGAAAAAGTACATGTGTCCGTCAATGTACTGGAATGCTCCTGTAACATCTGTGGGTAGTCCAGGGAAAATATCTTTTATTTGTCCTCTATTCCGAACAGTTTTCAAGTTCTTGTTAAATTCAATATAATTACTGTTATTATAAAATACATATATTTTCCCATGATTGCTTTGAAACATTGTGTTTATTTGAGAATTCTTAGGTATAATTAAATTATTTTCCTCAAGTATTTGTAGAGTTGGAAAATCTGCTACATAGTATTTACGGTCATTGACTGCTATTAAATTATCTGAAGAACTTTGAAAAATCTGAATTATGGGACCCACTTCTTCAGGTAAATAATCATCGAGTATTTCTGGTTGCGAGGGAATAAGTTTCGAGTTCAAATCAATTTTCCATAGGGAATTTTCATTAATAATATATAAATGGTAATTTTCAAATTCACCAGCCATGGCAATGAACATATACTCCGGTGTTATGTCGCATAAATTTTTATCCGATTCATTTGGTTGATGTGCAAGTGTCTTTGTAGTCGGTGGCAGCGCTGATGTTGGTTTGAAAGGATTATTTACATATGTATTGATTGGTCCATAAAGAGCTTCAAGGGCCATTTTATCATCCTCATCCAATTTAGGAGCAATGTTGAATTGATACCATGGATACATTATTGCTGTCTCAATATCACTGTGAGCAATTCCTAAAATATGCCCAATTTCATGAATTAATACCATAAGTAGGCTAGTCTGATCTTCTGAACTTGATCCATCCAAACTTAAATCCCACTTCTCATCAGCATCAATATGAAGCTCTATACAACTGTTGCCTTTTGGGAAATAAGCATGTGCCAACACCTTTCCGGGCCCATCAAATGTACTGGAGCACTCACCTCTACCTTGGCAATTTGCTCGAAAATAGTGCTTTCCCCGTACAACTGTAATAGATATATCGGGAGCATAAGGCCGTATTTTGTGTATTAATTCAAATTTAAACTTTGAACTGTTACTCCACACTTCAAAAGTCTTTTTGGTTACTTTAAGATATTCTGGAGTTGCCTGAGGGAAATACCATTTCAAATCAAATTTTGACCATTTTGATTTAACTCTAAAAGAATGATCATCGTCGGAAGCTGCTTCACTTACATTACATCTTGGTCTATTTAGAAGTTGAATTGTATTTTCATCTAATTCTCCCGTTGCAGGGATATTATATCTTTCTTGAAAACTCAACAAATAATCCTCAAGTTTAGTCAAATCATTTTCATTTGCGTACCCGAACCATTGTAAATACTTCATAGCATACTGTTGGTCGACAACGCATAGTACTGGACATAGTACTGCAGCTAATATAATGATTAACATGATCTTCACTCTTCTGCTATCCTCAAAAAACTAATTTCCAATCACATTAATAACGGAATATATAATTTTTAAAAAACCCAAAGACTTTTAACCGACCTGGTATATCAGCGCTCCCGCTGTTATCATCGCAACGAATCTGTCTCGATTACGTGCGTGATACCTTACATTGACAAAAATCTCTTTTTATTTATACGTTATACTTTTATGTTACAAGATTAGCGAATAATAATGGTATATATAATTTTTAAAACCCAAAGACTTTTAACCGACCTGTTATATCAGCGCTCCCGCTGTTATAATCGCAACGAATATATAACTTTACGCATGCGCAAAAACGAAGTCTCTCTCTCTCTCTCTCTTACACATTGTCTCGCTACTCTCTCTCTAACACACGGTTTTCCCTATTTCTGTAGTCAGACATACGTTGCTCATCTACTAATTCTTTCAGCTTCCTATGGAAATTTGAGATGTCATATTTTAAATTTCCGACTTTCTCAAGAATGTGGAAACTGTTGACACGATAGTAAACGCACCTAACCTAACCTACCCTAACCTAACCTTTCTTTTTTTGGCCCCAAGGTAGGGTGGAAGCTAATGCCGTCCTCACAGCTGGCGAGTGCAATGCTGTGAGTTTGTGTGGGACTCTCACCCACTAAACTACCCTCCTTGTTTCTGCATCCCTGGGAGTTGCGTGCGCCGGGAGGACAACAAGTTGTCATTACATCGGCGCACCTCCCTTATAAATCCTGTTCCTTATCTATTTCTATCCCTGGGTGTTTCTATCCTCTTTTTCCTTGTTGGTCATTACTACGGTCATATATGTCGTTACCGCGTTCCAGGTTTTCTTATCCTCGAGCATTTTCCCTATGATCTCGGTTGCCGTTGGCAAGTCACATCCTAGTTGTTCTTTTAGTCTGGTTCTCTCCTCACCCCATCTCACACATTCGTAGAGGACATGGGCCGGGTCGTCCATTTGCCCACATGTTTTACATGTGTCATCCTCGGTCTTACGGATTCTTTTCGTGAAGGTACCGAACGAACCATGTCCCGTTAGAACCTGCGTGATGTAGTAAGAAGTGGTACTGTGTTTGCACATGACCCAGCTTCTTATATCTCTTATCAAGGTTTTTGTCCACTGGGCCTTCGTCTCCAGACTATCCCACTATTTTATATAGAAAGCATATCTCAGCTATCATGAGATCAATTGGTGGGAATCCTGCTATAACCTGGACTGCCTCGGCCGATACGGTCCTATAGGCAGCGGCGACCATCAATAAGCCTTTTCTTTGCGCAGCCATTAATCTCTCCTTGTACGATTGTATTTTCATGGCTTCGCGCCAGGCTGGCGCCGCATACAGGAGGACGCTGTGCATTACTTGGCACAGAACCCTGCGCTTGCAATAACCAGGTCCTCCTACATTCGGCATCAGCCTCCGTAATTGCGTAATCTTTTTGTTGGCTTTGTCGACCGTATATTTAATGTGTTCCAGAAAGTTGAGGTTTTTCGTTATGATTACTCCCAGATATTTTATTTTCTTCTTGGCCTCAACTCTTTGTCTTTCCACTACCATTTTGAAGGGGCCATTTGTTTTCCGGTGTCCCTTCACCACCAGTATCTCCGTTTTTTGTGGAGCAATTTTTAGTCCGTTTGCTGTTATCCAACGGACCGCTAGAGCTACAGTATTCTCTGCTCTGTTCCTGACCTCATTTTTTTTGTCGCCTTCGATGTAAAATATGAGGTCATCTGCGTATGCTATAGTGGAAACTTTTGGGCCGTAGTCCAACTCTAGGATACCGTTGTACATAATATTCCACAGGACTGGTCCAAGGACCGAGCCCTGCGGAACACCCATCGTACATTTGTGTGAAATGATACCGGAAGTCACCCTCCTGCCACTAGTTCTTTATGTATTTTGTTAAGTATGGGCTGATCCCGTTATCCTTGCAAGCCATGACTATTCTATGCCATTTCGCGGTATTGAAAGCATTCTTTATGTCTATCGCCACAAATACACCCCATTTGTGGCTGGTTTTGCATACAACTTCCTTTAATTCCTTTATTGCCGACATCGTTGATCTTTTGGGTCGGAAGCCATGCTGGTGTGGAGATAAGAGGTTTTTATTCTCGATCTCCTCACCCAGTCTATTTGTAATTATGCGTTCTAATAATTTTCCGAAAGAGTTGATCAGGCATATAGGGCAGTAGCTGCCTGTCTCGTTTGGGTCTTTACCCTATTTCGGAAGTAGAACAACTTTAGCTGTTTTCCAGCAGTCGGGAAACCGTTGTTGTTTGTTTCAGTAATTCGTTTAAATAATTTAGGATTTGCAACAGTTTAGTTTTCACCGCGATTTTTAGAGCTTCGTTTGGCAGGCCGTCTGGTCCTGGTGCCTTGCCGTTTTTTATATCCTTAATGGCTATTTCGAGCTCGACGCTGGTGAAACTCTTAGGTTCCTCGTGTAGTGCGGGTTCGTCGTCGTCGTTGTTTATCATTCTCCCTCTTATTGTCGGGAAGAGGGTGCAGAGGATCTTTTTTCTCTTTTTCGCGCTGAGTTGACCTTGTGTTTTATTGGCCATCTTACCCGTCTCTATCCTATAACCCTGACAACATATGTCGTTTTCCAGGTCTTCCATGAGGTCATCCCAACATCTCTTTTTGGCCTGCAGAATTAATCTTTTAAGAAGTTTGCTTTGTTCTTTCATACCGTCTTCCCATTTTTGTTTTAGTTGTGGGAGTTTTTCTCGGGTGTATCTACGTCTTAGTCTATTATATTCGTTTCTGACATTTTCTATTTCTGGGTTCCACCAGAATGGTTGCATCGAGGTATTATCGTCATCTTTACTGGTGGCATCTACTATATCTCCGGCCATTATGGATGGTCGTCTTCCGTTGTTTCTGGTAGCCGTTTCGAATGTTTTATCTATGGCCTTTCGGTATTCTCTAGCACTTATATTCGGTGAGATATACGCGACCGTCATAATGGTGCCCTTGGTTTCTATTTGCACGCAGTTATCACCTCGAAGCGTCTTATCGATTTCTAAGTTTTTATTTATAATGGCAATCGTCACGCCTACTTTCTTATCTACGAGCCATCCTTTTTTTGCGATGTTTTTGATTGGCTGGGAAATTATCATAATATCGATTTGGTGTTTATTCGCTTCGTCGAAGGCTATATCGTGCGCCATCTTGGACCTTCCCAGGTTCACTTGTGGTAGTTTGATTTGGTTTTTGCCCATTTTTTGATCATTAGCTATTTTGCTTGTATCAGGCCCACATTCTCACCACGCTGTGCAGAAAGAGACGTGACCCCGGGCTATCATATGTGTAGTAAATAAATATGGAAAATTTATTGGACTATTGATCTTATAAATAACCGTAGGTATCCTAGTTTGGGATTCCATAATAATAATCGGCATTAGCTCGTCTAAAATATAAATTAAAATAAAATAAATAAATAATAAAAATAAATAAAACCCTTTATTATTCGGAACGGAGAGTAGACACATCCCGAGTAGGATCGAGAATAGGTCGGACTTTCTGAAGTCAAACTCTTCGCTTGACTCCTGCATCTCTTCAATTAAACAGAGTGGCCCAAAAGTCGCGCAACCAATTGAAAAAAAAAATGACATTGAGTAGCAAAAGTACAAAATTTATTCGAAAAAAAAAACGAAATACACAAAATTAGTTTGAAGCAAGGCAAAAGCTGACTTCTTGGCATCATAACAGATGTTCGAAATGACCTCCTTCTTGTTCTGTGCACTTCAGACATCGCTTCTTAACAGCTTTACAGATGCGCGCAAGTGTAGGTTTATCTGCATTCAGCGTATCGACTTCGTTGGTGATTATGTTTTTCATAGTCTCCACATCTGGTAAAGCATTTTTAAACACCCTATCCTTTAAAATTCTTCACACTGCAAAATCTAAAGGAGTCAGGTCAGGAGATCTTGGTGGCCATTCCACTTGACCTCGTCTACCAATCCAATCCGGAAAATTTTGATTTAGGAATTCGCGAACAATTACAGCGTAATGGGCCGGCGCGCCATCTTGTTGAAGAGTTAACACACGACTAGAAAAATCCGGGTTATTATTCAGTTCTTCGCGCAGTTCCATCAACAAATCAAGGTATGCAGCACCTGTTACTGTTGTATCGAAAAAGTAAGGGCCAATGATTCCGAAGGAGCAAACACCAAGCCATACCGTTACACCTGGAACATTTAATTTTTCTTGGATGGTGATATGCGGATTGTCTGTGGACCAGTTTACGCAATTGTGTCTGTTGATTCGGCCATTTAATTTAAATTGTGCTTCATCTGACCACAAAATGGTTTTAAAGAAGTCTTTGAACGCTTCACATCGAATTACGTACCACTCAGCAAACTGAAGTCTGCGGTCCGGATCGTCTTCTGTTAATGCTTGTAAAAGACGTGGTCTGTGAACATGCATACCTACTTCCTTCATTATTCGCTGCAAGCTGGAACGAGAAATTTCCAATTCATGGCAAGCTTTACGGACTGATCGCGCCGGTGTTTCAACAAAACTCTCAGCGACGATGTGTAAGTTTTCTGCAGTTCGCACGCTGCGTGGCCGCCCCGAACGCTTCGTATCATTCACAGTACCATTTTTTTCGAACCTTTTTATCAAGCGATACACAGTTTCACGCCTCAGAACTTGACTGTTAGGAAATTTTTCGGCAAAATCGGAGAAAATGTTTTGATAATCGGCATGATAACGGTAGTACGAGGTCACTAAAAACACGCGTTCCGCAATTGTGAACCGATAACTCGATCCCGTTGCCATGGTTACACATTCGTTACACATTTAAATACCCTCACCGCTCCTTTACACACGAACAACTGTAAGATATTCGGTAGAAACGCGTAACCTTGTACTAGTAGGGTGAAACCAACTCATGCGCATTTTGTGTTAGCGTTGTGCGACTTTTGGGCCACTCGTTATATTCCTCTATCATGGTCGACTGTTTCATTTTCTTGTGTTTTAGAATCAGCTCCTGTTGGAACAGCTCCCGGGCGAGGTCATCCTCGACAGTTTTCACATCCTCATCAGTAGCTTTTTTATCGTCTTCACCAGAAGACGACGTGTAATCCTCATCATTCAGAACTTTTCTCCTTCTGTCATGAGACAGAGATGACTCCGTCTCCGACGAAAGATTTCTTCCTCTTCTGCGTTTTTTTGTTTTTGTATTATCCATAAATAATCACACGAGTGGGGCCGAAATAACTGTCCGGCGAGGCAGTGCGCCCTTACCTCGCTAAAGCAAGGTACTCTGGGAGGTCGCCTGGTATCCCAGAGGCACCGTTCATCCCGCGCAGCCATTCATCCCATAGCCACGGTGGCTAACAACGTAGGATTACGGATTTTTTCTCCAGGTTTACTCCTGTTTTTTGAGCTGTTTCTTAGCTTCACTCCCCTCTACCCGTCCGTCGAGACGGTCCGAGAAGAGAGGAAGTTACTGAGCCACTCCACCAACGTCTTATAGCTCTCAGGAGTGGAACCTAACCTTTTTTTTTGTTGTGTGTGGGAAAATCTTCAAAAGACTTCTGGGAAGGTGTCCCAGGTGTGCTGGATTCACCCGTTAACCGGACGCCTACCAGCTAAAAACCCACCCTCTTCTCCACCGACGCATGTGGAACCGTTCTTAGCGAACATTGCGTCACATGCGCCGGCTGTACTCTTCACTCCGTGTGCTCTCCGTATTCTTCGCTTCCTCTAATAAATAATAATAATAAATAACATAAATAACACATGCACTAGACACTAAAAAACATCACAGACACATAAAAAAAGAGATGACATACACGTAAATAACCATAAATAAAACCTATTTAAACTGTATAAGTAAAACTTAGCCTAACTTATCCTATTTTTAAAATCATGTGTATAGTTAAAACTTAACCTATCTTAAAATTTGTAAAAACGTAACCTAGGAATCTAAAAGAATTTTTCTTTTTAATTAATTCTAATTTAAAATTGTGTATAAATAAAAGAAAATTTTTTTTCTTTCTCAATCTAATTAAAAAAAAAATAAAATCTTAGGTCTAATTTAAAATTGTATAAATAAAAATAACCTTTTTTTTGTGTGGGTGGGAAAATCTTCAAAAGACTTCTGGGAAGGTGTCCCAGGTGTGCTGGATTCACTCGTTAGTCGGGCGCCTACCAGCTAAAAACCTACCCTCTTCTCCACCGACGCATGTGGGACCGTTCTTAGCGAACATCGCGTGGCTGTACTCTTCACTCCGTTGTCTTCTTCCTTTAATAATATATATATATATATATATATATATATATACTACATGCACTAAACACTAAAACATCACGCACAAATAAGAATAAAAAGGGGACAAACACATAATAAATATATAACCATAAAAAACCTACCTAAACTATATAAATAAAATTTAACCTTAAAAATTTTCTTAATCTAATTAAAAAATATTCACTCGGCTTTGGCACCCTCCTCTCTCCACTCTCGCTGTCATTTGTCCAAGCTGACTTTCCTTTCTTCCTTTTTTATTCTTTCAATGTTTTCCTTGTCAGCTTGGATTCTCCTGTAGATTCTGACCCTCTCCTCCACTAATATGTGGATTGGGATCGCTCCCGCGATCGTCTGCAGCGCTATTGCTGAAACAGTTCTATATGCGCTGCAGACCCGAAGCAGCGGTTTCCTCTGTGCCGAGGTGTATAAGTTTTTATATTTTTAATCTTTATGACCCGTATAAGAAGGTGGAATGCATTACTTCAAGTAGCACCCTCCTCCTTTTGCTACCGAGGCCACCTATGTTTAGTAATATCTTCTGTAGGGCGGAAGTCCTTTCCTCGGCTTTCCGCACCGCTGCCTCTGTGTTTCGAGAAGGTCAGTCTATTATCAAAGGTTACGCCCAAGTACTTCAATGTTTACTAGGAAATTACAAAGTGCCCTCCGAGATCAAATTGGATTTGATACCGGACTGTTCTTGGACCTCTTAGCACTATTATTTTCGTCTTCTCTACTGCTATTTGTAGGTCCATCTGCTCTATCCAGCTTTTAATTCTTATCATGTTTTCTATTATTATATATACGATGCCCCAATTCATATCGCTTTCCGCTAATATCGCTAGGTCGTCAGCGTATGCGATCGATCTGGTGCCGCCCTCCAGTTCTAATAGGAGTACCCCGTCATATAATATGTTCCAAAGGGTCGGTCCTAACACCGACCCTTGAGGTACTCCGGCGGTCAATTTAATTTCCTGCTTTCTCGATACGCATATTCTCCTTTCGGTTAGGTAGTCCTTTAAAATATTTACTAAATACCCTGGGGCCTCCATTTCATTTAATTTTTGTATTATGAGGCCCCAGTTAGCTGAATTAAATGCGTTTTTGATGTCTCATAACGAGGACTACACATCTTCTTCTTGAAACTTTCGCCGCATCGTGTACCCACTTTGCGGCGTCCACTGCTGATCGACCCTTGCGGAAGCCGTACTGCTGATCCGATAGAGCTGCTTTGCTCTCCAGGAATTTTTCTAATCGTTTTTTAATTAGGATTTCGTAATATTTTCCCAGACAGTCTAACAAGCATACCGGCCTATATGAGGCCGGCGAATCGGGGGGTTTCCCAGGCTTTAATAACAATACCAAATTTGCTATTTTTAATTCTCTGGGGAACTCTTGACTACACAGTAGTTCGTTAAAGACGGATGTAACAGTTTCAGGCCTCGTTGTGATCAGGGTTTTAATTGCCTCTGGTGGCAGGCCATCAGGGCCAGGGGCTTTACCCTGCTTGATATCTTCGGCAGCGGTCAGGATCTCTTCCGTCGTGAATTTCGGTACAGCCGCGTCGCTTTCCTTGCGGAAGTTTTCTTTCCTTTTATTAGGGAAGAGTAGCGACGCGGCCTCTAGCCGCTGCTCTTCGTTCAAGTTGTATGGGGCGACGACCTTCAATGCTTTCATTGTGATTTTATATGCGTCGCCCCATATGTCCTTTCCTAGATCCTCACATATGGCCCGCCATCTTTTCCTCCTTTCGTTTTTTATCAACTTGCCCAGAGCTTTTTTTTTTGTAAATATCTTGGTAACTTCCTTCGCCCCCGCTTCTTGTGTATGTCCTTCGGGTAAGGAGGCAATCCTCTCGGAGTTTTTCTATCTCATCGTTCCACCAATATGGCATTTGCCTGTTACTATTCTTTTTATTTTCCCTTATAATTTTTTCTTTTATGTCCTTTAATACTAACTGAAGAGTCTCGTAGATCACCACCTTTTCTGTCTATTTTTCTATAATCAATCATAGAGATATTGGGGGAAATGTAGCAGGCCACAATCGTGATCTCGCAATCAAGCTCGACCACGACGTAGCCCGCCTCTCTTTGCATATTCCTCACCCCAATATCCCTATTTCTAAAGAATACCGCCACGTCCTTTCTCTTGTCCTGTACCCAACCACCCCCCTCAGTCAGTTTTTTATTGGGCTCTGAAACGATAAGAAGGTCCGCTTTCAGTTGAGCAGCTTTAACGTGGGTCAGGTCGTGAGCTAGTCTGGCCCTTCCCACATTAATCTGCAAAACCCTGATGCCGGTGCCTGATGGTTTTTTTGTATTCTCCCATTCTTCCACCGCTAATTTTTCCCATACCTCACATTCCCCACCCCCTGTATCTAGTTCCTCCATAATTTTTTATGTTTTCTCCTTTTTCCTGTGTTTTTCTTCTTCCTCTATACATTTCCTACATTTCTTTCCTATATTTTTTAAGTTTTTGTTAAATATTAATTCCCTCAACTCCTCAATTTTTTAAATTAGTTTTTCGTCCCCTCCTAGCATGTTCTTGATTTCCATTATTTTATTATCTATTTCCCTTTCCTCCTCCCCCGTTGTTGTCATTTCTCCCTCTTTCTTTTCTTTTTTAGTTTCTACTTCTCCCTCGACTCTACTTTGGGCCGACTCACTTCCTGCCTCCTCGACCCGACCTCTCCGTGCACGAACCTAACCTAACTTAACCTTTTTTTTTATAGAGTGGTTTAGGAAATCTGCTTGTCAGACTACCCCGTCTGTTGTTCTTGTGACAGGGTGCCGCCTGGTCTGGCGTATGACGGGGGTGTGTCGGGTTGACGACCTTGCCGGTTGTCGACCGACTAAAACCCTTTCCCCTCTTTACTTCCCAGCTTCCATCCGGAAACCGCTCTCGCATTACTTCAGATGGCAGGGAGCTACAACTACTTGTATTCGTCAGCAATTTCTTCCACACTTTTTGTTTTCATTATATGGGGTATCATCTCGTTTATTGCATTCCATTTATTTTCTTCTTCTATCATTTTCCTGATTATGTTTTTCTTCGTAACTCTGCAGCCGATTTTTTGGTGGCATACCTCTCTTTGTTGTTTCCAATTCTGGCATTGGAATATTGTATGTTCTGCTGTATCAGCTTCTCCGCAGTATATGCATTCGTTGTCACATGTTTTTCCAATTTTATATGTATAATCTCTGAAGCTGCCATATCCTAGTAGGAACTGCGTGATATAAAAGTTAATATTTCCATGTTTCTTGCTTACCCAGATTTCTATGTTAGGTATTAGTTTTTTTGTCCACCTGCACTCTTCGGTTCCATTATCATTCCAACGTTCTTGCCATTGCTGTAAGGTTTGGGCTTTAGCTTCCTTCCGAGTTTGCTTCCTACGTTCTTTTTCCACGCCATATATGACGTTTCTTCTATCAGTAAATCTATTGGTGGTTGTTCCGCTATTACTAGAAGTGCTTCAGTTGGTGCAGTTCTGTAAGCGCTGCATATCCTTAGCGCGGAGAGCCTTTGTTCTCTCTGATATGCTTTTCTATTTTTCTTTGTTTTTATTGCCGTTGACCATGCCTGCACAGCGTAAAGCAATATCGAGTTTGCGACTGCTGCCAATACTTTTCTTTTACTTGCTTGTGGGCCTCCAATGTTGGGCATGATTCTAGCCAATGCCATAGTTGTCTGACTTGCCCGAGTTACTGTTTTGTTGACGCGTACTGAAAATTTAAGTTTTTTGTCTATCCACACTCCAAGATATTTTAACGAGTCTTTAGGAGTTATCTCCATTCCAAGTATACTTAACGGTTTTTGCTGGACTTGTGTCCCTTTTTGTATTTATCAGTATTTCTGTTTTTCTGTAGCCAGCTCTAAATGGTTGTTTAGGAGCCATTTCTGGATATCCCCCATAGCAGTATCGATTTTTATTTGAATTTCCTCCATGTCTCTTCCAATTACAATTGCAGCAATATCATCTGCGTATCCTACTAGAGTAACATCTCTTGGTAATTCCAATTTTAGAAGTCTATCATACAATATGTTCCATAGAGTTGGTCCCAGAACAGAGCCCTGTGGCACTCCAAATGTCATGCACATTTCCATTGTCTTTCCTTCTGTCTCGATGACTGTTTTCCTTTTTGTTAGATAACTCATTATTATCTTTATTATGTAAAGTGTTGTTCCTCTATTCTGTGATTCTTTTATTATTTCTTTCCACGTTGCAGAGTTAAAAGCATTTTTGATGTCTAATGTTATTAGAGCAGCTATTTTTCGATGCCTGTAAGACTTTTCGTGTGTTTCTTTTCTTATGATTTCCGTGACTAACTTTACCGCATCTGTCGTAGACCTTTCGCTTCTGAAACCATATTGTCTTTCTGATAGGCTGTCTTTTAAATTTAAATCTTCCTTTAACCTGTTTCTTACTAAGTGTTCTAGTAACTTCCTACATGCTTCTTCTTAATACTAAGAAGACATATTGGTCGGTACTTTGGTTCTTCGTTTGGATTTTTCTTTGGTTTTTCAATTAAAGCTAATCTTGCTATTTTCCATTTTTCTGGGAACTCTCCACTTTTTAGCATATTACTGTAGGCCGAGCAGAACATTTCCGGTTTCTTTTGTATAACTGTCTGTAGTACTTCGACTGGTATGCTATCCGGGCCAGGTGCTTTTTTTAGTTTAAGTTTTTTGCTAGCTTCTGTTATTTCTTCTGCTGTTACCTCTGGTACCGGTCCGTTAATCATCACCTGCTCCCAGGAGATTTACTCTCGCGAAGGAAAAAGTGTTGTTGCTATCTTTATTGCATTTGTCATTGTGAGCGGTTGCCCTTTTGTTCTAAGCTTTAGTTTCCTTGTCGCAATTTTTTATCCTTTACCCCACGGATTGTTATTTATTTCCTCACATATCTTACTCCAGCAGTACCTTTTCGACTTATTAATGGCCGTTTTCAAAGCTTTCTTCTTGCTTGTATATTCTTCTGTTTCTGCGTTGTTAACTGTGGTCTGCTTTCTGTTTCTTCTGGTGAGCTTTCTCCTTGAAGCCAAACATGCTTTCCTTAGCTCTGCGATCTCTTCAGTCCACCAGTATACTGGTTTTCTGACATTCGTTGTGTCTCTTTTTGGCATTGCAGCATTACATATTTCTTCTAATATATTTGACACTTGCTCTGGTGTTTCTAGCGGGCCTTTTTCTCCAGCCTCGTTTATTGCTCTGATGAGTCTTGTTTGATTAAGTCGTGCTAGGTTCCATCCATTTTTTGGGTTCTTGCTGCTTTCATACGTTATTGATTCCTGTTGAATTTCGAAGTATATGTACCTATGGTCGCTTAAGGTTTCCTCCTCAAGTATTCTCCAGTTTATTGTTTTTGTCCCTATTTTCCCTTTTGTCATTGTTAGGTCTATGACATCTCTGTTATTGTCATGAAACCACCATGAGTATTGATAAAAGGTCATGTGCTGCTTTACATCTATTTAAGTTTACTTGAACTATTCTAATTCTCTATTTTTCTCTCTCCATCTGCCTCTTGTTCCTCGTGTTCTCTTGTCTTTGATATCTGCGACTTTTACTTAGCGCTCTTTTGAAGGCCTTGCATTTTCCGGTACCCGTAGTATGACTTTCGCCGTTACATAGTAGACATCTAACTTCCCCTTCCCTGCACTTTTTAGCTTTGTGTCCATCTTTGCCACATTTATAGCGCAAAGTTTTTCTATTTGGTCCATTGCAGTAGTCGGCCGTATGACTATAAAACCAGCCACTCCCAACACTTGCTTAAATATATCTTTTTTTGATTTTACATCTAGTATAGCCCACTCTTATATTAGTTAAATTATCTAGAGCCCTTGTCTTCTCCTGACTTATATGCAGGGTGGCCGCTTGTGTTTTTCCAATATTTGGTCTAAGTGGACTTATCTCGTATTCGTTTTTCTCCATTGGCCCTACACAAGAAATTATAGCTTCTTCCAACTCTTTACTGTTAGTTGTAATGTCCATTTCTCTAATGTAGTAGACCTCCCTTCTTTTATTATACGCTTGAGGGTCTCCGACGTCAGTTTTTACCGTTATGTCCTTTGTGCTTTCTATTTTCTCTCGAAGAGTTTTTACTGCCTCCTTGTCTTTGTCTGTTAATATAAGAACTTTTCCGTTTTTTGTCTCTCGTGTTCCCCTTATTGTTTGGGTTGCGTCCATCCCTTTTACAGTTTCTTTAATTTTTTGCTCAAGCTCGGAGAATAGATACGTTATCATATCCAGAGATTCTTTTAGAATGAAAAGTTCCGAACTTTCTTTTTTCTTGTATATTCCAGATTCATCTTGTATTGATGTATCCATTAGTTTCCTTTATGGTGTGCTTGCTAAACTCAAAGATTTACTTCTTTGTAATGGTTTGAACACACTTGTAGTTTGTTTCCCTCCTAATGTCTTCATTACTTCTGGTGTACATGACCTCTTTTTTTTTCATCCCATGTAAATTCGACGGTAACCGACCGCTTTTTTTCACTTCCATCCTTTTCTATTCGCATGGAGCCCGTGGCTCCGTGAGCTATCGGAGTAGTGCCCCCCCCCAGAATCCGTGGGGCAGCCTGCCAAAGCAGGGAGGGATTTCCCATCCTGGGGTAGCTAGTTTTCTGTTTCCGACATTTCATTTTTTGATTTTTTTGGTTTGTTCGAGTTTCCTGCTCTAGGCAGATTGCTTTCACCACAGCTATGAGCTCTATCCGCCCTTTGGAGTGCCGCCTTTCACCTAAGTAACCGTCGCGTCCATGCTGGTTTTGGTTCGCCCCGGCTATTTCATTTCGCCGGTACCACCCATATCTGGGAGGCGTTCCTCTATCCACCACCTGGGGAGGCGCCCGGTATGGGACCAGCAACCCACTCGGGAACCTAACTTAACCTAACCTGACTTGACCTAACCTGACCGAATCGATAGCATCGACGAATTTTCCGGTTCCGAAAGAGCAATAAAAACAATGGAAATAAATGAAAACCAATTTTATTCCACAAAAATATAGTTATTTTCCTCATCCTCATCCATTGGAGGTCAATCATTCTTTTCAGGATAAAAAAATTTTATATCAACAATGATTGCATCGAATGGATTCACATTTTTTCGCCGGACTCGCCGTCTCCAGAGAAATTCATGAAGATGCAGGTCAAAGTTATTTTTGATTGCCCCCCTCGATATTCTTCTT
Organism: Diorhabda carinulata; assembly: GCF_026250575.1. NCBI lineage: Eukaryota > Metazoa > Arthropoda > Insecta > Coleoptera > Chrysomelidae > Diorhabda > Diorhabda carinulata. The sequence goes on from NC_079473.1 coordinate 12,641,619, forward strand.
CTCTTCTCTGCCTCCAGCTGGATTCAATATTTTGGGTGTAGGCCCCTGTAAAATTTAGTACAGTGATTCTCAACCTTTTTTTGTTGCCGCACATATTTAACGTTTTCAAAGCAAAATGAGTTCCTCCGCTTCATTCAAAGTTAAGTCAAATACAGAAGTATCCGTTATGAGAAATGGATTGCGAACCCAATCAAATTTCTTATGTTGTCAAATGATCAGCAATAATTAATTTAATAGTTTTTTAACTGTCTTTAGGGACTGACTCAAACTTTTTTAAATTGCCTTCCTGAGCTTTATTTTTCCATAAAGTTATTTGTTTTTGGAACCCACCAGCTTATCGATTGAGTTTAAGATATTTTCATTGCCCTTGCATACTTGATGTTGTTAAAAATAACAAAAATGTCTGATAACTAAGCAAGTTTAGTACACCATATTTTATCTTCTAACAAATGAACAAATTGATAATTTTTATTTTGTTAAAAAAATATTTTCATTTCGTCTTTTAATTTCAGCACACGAGATATAACTTTTCCTCTGGACAACCATCTTACTTCTGTATGGAGTATCAAGGATTCTTACTTGGCTTCCATAGCTTGGCATAATTTACTAAATAATCTACTTTTTAATGGTCTTGATTTGATATAATTAACCATTTTAACACATTGTTCCAGAACTATTTTCAAATCTGATGGCAAAAATTTTGTAACAAGTGCTTCTCGATGCAAAAAACAATGGGTAACTAATATATCCTCATTCAGTTCTTTAACATGTGCTACCAATCCTTTTAGATGTCCAGTCATAACTGGAGCACCATCTGTGCAAATGCCAATACATGACTTCCAAGAAACTTTAATTTCTTCTAAATATGAACTAATTACTTGAAAAATATGTTTACCAGTTGTAAAATCAGATAACTCCCGACAACATGAAAATTGATTAATTATATCATTTTCGTGAATAAATCTAACGAATGCAATTAATTGAGCATTTCCTGTAATATCTGTTGTTTCGTCGACTTGTAGAGCAAAATTCGAATTTGCAAGAGTTTTTGCAGTATTTTGCTCAATATTTTCTGACATATCTTTAATTCTGCGATGGATTGTATCATTTGAAAGGGGTATTTTGCAAATATCAATATCAGCTGATCCACCAATCATTGTTTTTACAATTTTTCGACAAGCAGGTAATATAATTTCTTCAGCCAAATTTTGAGGTTTTAAGTTAACAGCAATCAATTCAGCTATTTCGTAAGAAGCTACTTGAGCCTTTTCGACTCGCTTAATTTTTGATGATAAAGACCTTTCAAATTAGCTTAATCTTTAGTTGAAAGCAAAGGATGATTAGTCACCAAGTGACGTTGGAGTTTGCTAGGAACCATAGCACTATTTGATAATTTAAAACCAAATATCAGGCTTGGGTCGAAAGAGTGATTTATGATAGCAGCTATCGCAGAGAGCAATCTAGCAGAAAAGCATGCTTTTGTAGCTGCTACTTTTACCACTCTCAGAACGGTTTGATAGAGATGGGACGGAAATTTTTATTAGTTCAAGTATGTTACGGATATCGGCGTGACGTAACACTTCGCACAATTATTAATGGGAATACATTCGTCTGTTGTGTTTATTTTGGCAATATGTTATATAATGTAATTGCACATTTCAAACGTTGTAAATTTCACGCGTAAACACCGTTTCCAATTTAATTGTTTTCTGAAACTGTAAAAATTCCACTTTTTGTTTTACTTTATTTACTAATTTTGGGAAGATCGTACGTAGTAGAAACTGCAAGAATCAATTTGCTAGAAATATATAAACGTAATAATAAGGAGTAACCATTATAATACATAATTGAACGAAAATGCGCATACGGTTACCAGTTTTAATATAAATATTTATGTTGTACAAAATAGGTACACTACATATAATACATAGAAACACAGAGTTTTTATACTAGGGTATGTAGAGAAACACGATAGTTACTATGGAAAAAGTAAAACAAAAAAAGTAACAACATAAGTTAAAATAAAATTATTAATAAATTCATTAGATAGTAACCAATTCCAACAGTAAATACAAAAAAAATAAAAATGAAATACTAAGCTAATCCGAGTCTAAACAAAGTATTTTTTTATATAAATAATAAAACCTATACTAATTTGTATTATATTTTAAAAACAAAAGTTTGTTCACTGTTTGATGTGACAATCTGGAGCGGCGTTCGGTAATAATCATTCCTGCTTTGGAAAATAAGCTTTCACATGGTACACTGGTGGCTATCATGCAACATCTTATTTGTACTAATTCCGCTAGATTTGGATAAATATGTTCGTTATTTTTCCACCATAATAACGGATCAACTCTTCGATCAGGTACCGTGTCACTTATATATCGTTGAATTTCCAATATTGCAGACGCTTTAGCATTTGAGGGTGGTAAAATGTTCGACACTTTGTTATCAAATACCGTCCAGTACGAATGACTAGCTGTATCGGCGATATTCGATTGCAACACAGTTGTCTGGGACACTGCTTGAGTCAATTTTTTCAATATATTTTCCGTCACCCAAGCTGTAATGTCTTTTTGAACAATCTGTAAAGCATTGGAATCCGTAAAAACATGTTGTTTGAACCTTGGATCTAAAAATGAACAAGATGCGATAGAACCACTGAATTCTAATTTGTTATAACGTGTATTCAGTTGATCTAATAGTATTTGTGTAACATATTGGATGGACATAACTTTCCCCTCGGTAATCGCGGTTTGGGTTACCCGCTTTAAACCTTGGGACACAGGAATTATTTTACTTGCGGTAAAGTACTGCTCACCGCTCATTTCTCGTGTGGCTTCTTCAAAAGGACGTAGTAAATAACATATCTCCTGCGCTATACGCCACTCTTCTTCTGTCAGCATTTCAGTATTAGGAACATGTAAATTGGCATATACCATTACGAGTGCTTCTTTTAATTCTAAAAACCGCTGTATCATATAAAACGTGGAGTTCCAACGTGTTTTAACGTCATTTATCAACGACAGCGGTTGTTTTTTTCCAAGTAACGTTTGAGCATGTAATAATTTTTCATTATTTTGCGGGCTATGCTTTACATTATTAACTATCGCTTTAATTTTTTGAATAATAATATGTACACCGTTATTAATATCATCCTCTGACAATTCCTGTTCTGACTGTGATAACGCCCTTAGAGCATGTTGCACACATAAATTTAATGTGTGTGCAAAACAACCAAAACGTTTAATTTTGAGTTCAATTTGAACCGCTTTACAAATATTCTTGGCATTGTCTGTAGTGAAAATTAACACTTTGTCATATAAGTTCCATGAAGAGAGTGTTTTACGTAACTTTTCCGCAATAGCCAGTGCAGTGTGTTGACCTTCAAATTTTATACACTCCAAAAGGTTATGATGTACACTGGATATCGTTTATAACGACCTTCAATGGACCAGGCACATTTGGTCGCTATAGCCGATCGTCGTTATAACCGATCATGACATCTACATTAAGCAAATGTGAAATAGGAATTTTGTTAAATCAATTACACATTGTCAACATAATAATAATAGAATTTTTTATTGATAATGATATAAAACTTAATTTTTTAAAATAATTAACATAAATAAAAGGAAAATCAATTTCGAGCTGAAAAGTAATCGGTAATAACTTTTTGTTTTTTACATTTTTTTAGATAAAACTCGCGCAAAATTTTTTTTTCGATTTCATCAAGTCCAGATTTTATATTCTGAGTACAAAATTGATTGTCACACATCACAAATTTCAAAAGTTGTGCCGCCCTCAATGCGTCGGTTAACGGTGGGATGTCAAGTTGTTCTTCTTCATCCTCTTCTCCATTGTCGGTTTCAATATCGGCGTCAAGTTCATTGATAAGGTCCTCATCACTAATATCTTGTTCCGTGTGGAGACCCTCGTCAATTTTTGCATAGTCTGCTAAGACATCTTTATTTATTAAGGTTGGCAGTTCTAAGGATTCGGACCACGGCAAAAACTCAGGTTCATCCAGTGCGTTAGTTTCGGCTGGTTCTGACGGTTGTTCCTCATTTTGATTTCCCAGCACACCAGAATGTTTGAAACAATTTGTGATTGTTGTCGCAGGTACATCTTCCTAAGCTTGGTGGACCATTATAATAGCATCAAGGATGCTAATTTTTGTTTCCCGATTTTCCTCCACATCTTGAAGAAACCGTAAAACAAGCTGCTTTCTGAAATTGGTTTTAATCTTCTGTATTATCCCTTGGTCCATTGGCTGGAGAACGGACGTTGTGTTAGGTGGTAAAAATACAACCTTTATAAATTCAAAATCTCTCAAATTAATATGAGAAGGGCAATTATCGATGAGTAGCAAAATCTTTCTGCGCTTTTTCTTCAATTCCTTGTCCCAGTCTAAAAGGAATTTATTGAACAGATCGGTTGTCATCCAGGCTTTCTGGTTATTGTAATAATCGACTGGCAAATTTTTTACATTTTTGAAGCAACGCGGGTTCTTAGACTTTCCTATCACGAAAAGCTTACGTTTTTCTGATCCACTCATGTTTGCAGCAACTAAAACAGTTATCCTTTCTTTCGAAAGTTTCCCGTTTGAACATTTTTCTCCTTTGAAGTGAAGGGTACGGTCAGGCGTAAGTTTATAAAATAAACCTGTCTCATCAGCGTTGAATACGTCACTATCACTGTAGCCTTCTCGAATAGTAGGCCAAACTTTGGATAGCCAATCATCAGATGTTGCCGATGGGACTCCCGCGGCTTCCCCACTAAGTTTTTTAAAAACAATGGCATGCCTAACGCAAAACCGTTGGACCCAACTTCTGGAAATAATTTCTTCCGATTCCCTGGAACTACGGGGGATAGATTTTAAAAAATCATTCGCTTTTGCTAGCAGAATTGGGCCAGAGATCGGAATATTACGACTGCGTTGGATTTTGAACCATTTCAAAAGTAACTGATCCACATTCTCGTTAGTGGAATTACGGAGTTTCTTTTTTTTTAATGAATCCCCTTTTTGAACAATGTCTTTTATCTCATCTCTTTTTTTTCAAATGGATGATATTGTAGAGTGACTCACCTCTAATTCTTTTGCTAGGCTGACGTTCGTTTCTCCATTCTCTAGACGGCAGCAAATGAGGTATTTCTCCTCCAACGTAAAAGTTTTTCTTTTAAACATGATGTTCACAAGTTACCACACAGAGTTGCACCTTTGAATGTTGAAGTTAAACTACATAAGCAAAGAGTGAACAGTCAGAAAAGTCCCCACCACTTCAAAACCCGATCGAAAAAGGTTTCCTAGAAAAATTAGGGATTTTTGTACGCAATTTTCTCCTTATGAATTACTGGTAAACACCCAGAAAAGTCCTCACCAGTTTAAAACCTGATTTTCTATCAAAAGGGGTTTCCTAGAAAAATAAAGGCTTTTGTAGACAATGTCTCCTTATGAATTACAGGAACGGCGTCGCTAAAACCGATCTTTTAATTTGGTGGGTCTTACCAAAATGAGTTGTTATAACCGATCAGTCGTTATAACCGAGGTCGTTATTTCCGATCAAAAACCCATACAAAGAATGAGGATCGGCCCATTAATGGGCCAAGCCAGGCAGCCGATTTAAAAGTATCGGCCAAGTATCCGAATATGTCGTCGGCCGAAGACTGGGTGAGTATCGGGTTGTAACGCCATCCCGATATCGGATCCTGTGATCGGCCGAGCATAGGATTCAAGCAGCGGCCGAGCGTAACATTAGAATGTCGGCCAAGCATTGCATACAAAGCTCTGCCGAACATATTATTATTATTATTATTATTATTATTAATTATTTTTAATTTAGAAATAAAAAAAATTTTTATTTAGAAACATTTATATTTATTTGATAAATATATTAATTTATAATGTTAAATTATTTTTATTTTAAATATTTTAAAAGAATATTGCACCGCAATAATAAGTTTAAATAATGCAAAAGTAATTAAGTTTTTAAAAAAGAAAATAAGTAATTTTAAAATAATAATTAGTTATTGGCTGTTATTATTGTTTTCGTTATTATTATTATTATTATTGTTAATATTGTTATAGCGGTTAATAGCTCGTTGACGGCGACCTCCATCTCTGTCCCCTGCATTGGCAAGAAAACTGCCAAGCTTCACTCTTAATGATTTAGACTGATCAGAGTCTCCAAACTTTTCTTCAACAACCTCTGAAATTAAAAATATTTTTAATTAAAACATAAATTTATTCAAATGTAGATTTTAAACATATACATCATACCTTTTAAGCAATTGTAAGTATGAGTAGCACTAAAATTTTCTTTGCCAATGTTATGTACTCTTCTCCCAGTGCCAGAATAATTTAATTGCACCGTAGGTGTAATTACCTCAGATATAGTTTTTCTTATAATTACTGTAATATCTGATTCACCGTACATTATGACTCTAAATAAGTTTTTCAATTTATTTTTTTCATCATCTTTTTCCAGGTTCTTATCAAAAATCAAAAATTGCGCCTTGTCATTGATGGGAAACATATTTTTAAAAGGCTCCATAACAGTTACTTTAGTCATTTTAGGGACGTTTTCACCATTTTGCATTAAAACTTGAGTTTTAACTTTTTTCGCTTCATTTTTGACGACAGTGCTTATTTTGAAGGCATCCAATTTTTCATACAATTCTTTAAATTTTCCATCAACATAAGCCTTTATACGATCTAAAACAACAGTAAATAATAAAACATATAAAAATATTTTGAGTAATTAATAATAAAAATTATAAAATTTATTAAGAAGAAAATTATAGCTAGAAAAATCAAGACTTGTACATATAAAATAATCAATATTTCTTACAACAAAAAAACTTGGAAATAAAGTAAGCAAATTCGATGCATATGCAAATACAAATAAAATATTAATTAGTTGTTTTCACATCGTAATTAGAGAATAATTGGTTCAATCAAATCCGTAAAAATTAATTCATGTAAAAAGTTGGAATGGTAAATAATAATTAATGAAAATAAATTTTTTTTTCCGAAAAATACGAGAAATCAATATTTCAAAGAAAATAATCAACAAGTATTCAATTTATTGTTCTTTAAATAAAAACCATAAACATTTACCAAACAGTATATCATCATAATTGATATCAGTTACAATGGCTTGCTGATTTTTTGGCTGGTCCTGAATGGGAGAATCAACGTCTAAAATGAAAAAAATCGAAAAAATAAATTATATAGTTATTCAACTTTAATTAATATACAATAGTTTAGCAATAATAATTATAAACATACCATTCTTCTTCAATGATTTGTCAAGTTTTTTTTTTCGAGCGTGAACCTGTGCTCTGATAAGTAACAGAACCCATAGATTCCACCTGTCCCAATTCATTTATAATATCGTCTCTTTCAAACACAACAATATTGTTGAGATTGGAGTCTTGTCGATTTATAGCACTTGAATCACTGGCGGTTTCTGTCTCAACCTTACGGGTAGTTTCTGCTCGTTTTAAACGTCGTTGTCCTCTCTCTAAGGTATCTAAAATCACATCATTCATTTTCTAAATATGATAATTTTCTCAAAAATATTTATAATAAAATAATAGGTAGTAAACAATTGTTTAATTGAATAATTTAAGTTTAAATAAAATATTGTAAATATCTATCAATTAACGTATTGATGCATCGTCAATCTTCGATGGCTAAAAAATAGAACAAAAATAAATTTGCTACTTACCAGAGCAGGCAATAATTTCAATTTCACACCGTGGCCATTTGTCTTTTGGTGGTGATAAATTCTTCAAGTATTCATCCCGTTTTTTAAGATCTTTTTTTGTATTCGGGTACGCGCATAAGAGTTTATCACCATCATGATCAAGCCAAGAATACGGAACCAAATCAATTTCTAAAGGACCATCGTCTTTTTTTGGTAAAAAACAAATAATTGCGTACAGAGTAGCTTGCTCTACATCATCAAGTTCATTATCATCAACAATTTCGGTCATCTAAAAAAAAAATCAATTTTGATAATTATAATTTTAAAATAATTAATTCGAAATCAATCATAAATCATAAAAGTATACTTACATTGTAAATTATATCCGTTTTAATGTTCAAACTAAACTAAATATCAAAAATATCAATTAGATTTTACAGACGATAATTTTAATTAACAATATTATTCCAAAATTTTAATTTTTATTAATAATAAGTATGTTTTTACATGAAAATAATAATAGGATTTTAGGTTATAATCACGAGGCAAGATGGTTCACCCGCGAAAATGTACGTTGAATGTCGCAAAGCTTTAACAAATGCGAGGGAAAGCACGTCTCGATAGCTACTTATAGTTTCACGTATTTACACACACTACTATACATTTACTGAGTTTTTACCACCGCACACACCTACATACTGACATCTCTTTATACACACTGTTTAGTTTCATCTATAGCTTATCGATGCGTGTATATTTATGTTCGTGTGGTTGTTATTTACCTACACTCGTAGTACGTACACTGCTACTTTATTTTAGTTAAAAAACTCAGTATATTTTAATTATACACATAATTATGAGTATATAAACTTTTTTTATACTGTTCACGAAAATGTTTACAGGTTATACACAAAAATATTTTTAATATTATTAATTTGAATACATAAATATATTTATCGTGACATATACACCGCATGTATACAGATGTCGACACTTGAGTTTTAAACTTTATTTGTTTTCTGTAAAATAATTTTATTTTTTTTAATACGCAAAATATAATACTGAAGTTAGTCGTCAGCTGTCAAATTAAAAAATTTTAATGACAAATTAATTACAATAAGGAAATGCTTCGAAAAATTTTCACTTTTAATTTTTATTAATTTTCACATGTGGAATTTTTTAATTAAATTTTTTTTTATTATAATTTAATTATTATAAAATTCTAAAAAAATTTTTAATGTCTGACAACTTCAGTGTCACCACAAACTACGTTTATTTTACAATGAACATTATTTATACTTTTATATTTATCCATTTAGTAATTTTACGTGATTATTCGTGTAATAAAGACACAGCACACTTCATGTCATCACAATCAAACAGTATGCATTTATTTTTTATTAAGTCTGTCGAGTATATCTCACAAGGTAATGAAAATTCTTCTCCCATGAAAATTCCGACGTCTGATGAAGCACTAGGGTAATTAAAAAAATCAGTCGTGTTCAACATTTTATGACCAAGAATGTAAATCTCACTTTTTTTAGGTAATTTTGTTTTTGTTGTCAATATTTTATCAATTAAAATCACATGATTGTTTTTTAATAAAATAATGTTGTTTGGATGTTTGTCACATAAATAATTTTGATTAATAATCACACTTGAAACACTGAAGTACGTTATTCCTTCAAAGTTAAAAAAAGATGAACTATCTATCAAACACTTTTCAACATTATTTTTTTTCTTTATTTTAATTACCGCCTCATTTTCCAGCTCAGATAATCTATTGAGTACTTGAGTCAGAGGTTTGTATGGCGATTTTATTAGTTTTTTCATTTTGCCAATATAATTTTCACCCCAAAACGCCGCTGATTCACTTAGAGATAAATTTAAATTTAATACATCATCGGGTACATGTATTACATTATGCATATTCAATGTTTGAGACTGTTCACCGTAGAATGACGGTAATAAATAAAAAAATTTCCGTAACAAATTTCTAGCGTAACTATTAAAATTTATCATGAGTTCTTTTGAGTGTAAAATTCGAACAGCGACAAACAGGAGCAAAAAGTGTTGGTACATTTCTTCATCTAAGATTTCTTTCAGCACTATTGGTCCACAATACAATAACACAAAACGAAACTGAGTTGCCTTCCATCTTGCTAAGTCATTTGTATCGAATTTTTTTCTTTGGAATTCACAAGGTACAGAACTAGTTAGTTTTAAAAAGTTTTCTCGGAGTTTGATAACTTTCTTTACTTTTAATCGCGCAATACTCGTTCTTAAGATCCAAGATTCCAACATAGTCTTCATAACTCCTTGGTGCAATAAATGCATCGAATCTAAAACAACTGAACCCACAGGATCAAAATCAGGCAGCTTCCGTAAAGGGGATTTTTTTCCCTCCTTGTGATGCTCTTCTTGAGTACGATTGTTAAAACTTTCGCGGGTACGAAGTTCACAATCCATTTCTGGATAAACTCTTTTTTTATGTCTTTTCTTTCCTACAGATTTTCCTTTAATTGTACACCTTTCACATGCATAAAAAGTACCTGCAGCTTTACAACGTTTAATGAATGATCTAGCTTGCGAATCAGCAACTATAGCGATAATTTTGAAAGCATATTTTTTATTATCAATTGTGATTCCATGCTTAATTAATGTTTTACACTCTTTTACAAAATCTGACAGATATTGTTCAACATTGGCGGGTTTAGAATCACCACCATAAATTGCAGCAACAAATGGATGCGTTGTGTAATTAGGATTAAAAACTTTAACAGAGATGGGCCACAATTGTATTTGTGAATTTTTATAAACTTGCATTCCGTCAATATGTATCAGGACTTCAATAGTATCCTCAAGAAATATTTTTGGTACAATCATCTTTTGCAGTCCTTCAGCTACGTCGAGATATTTATAATCACTGTCTGTTTCTTTTAAGGATGGTATAGACTCTACGACTTGTGCCGTTTTAGGGAGGGAAGGATGACCTTCTTCCCTCAATAAAACAAGTAATTCTGAAATGGTATTTGATTGAAGACTAGCTCTATTATTCAAAGCCCATTCGCGAAGTCTTTTTTGCAGTCTGTCTGAATCTTCACCGTTTTCCAGAGTCACATTTTCATTTTCACTAGAGTCATCAGTTGTTTCCATTTCACCAGTCACTATAACCTCACTTTCCAACGCATTTTCAGATTCGATATAGTTCTCAACAAAAATATCACTTGATAAACTATTTTCATCAGTAACATCATTATGAACTATACAATAATTATTTTCACTGTTCAGAGAAGTATCAACTGTTTTTTTATTATTTACACTATTATTACTGTCACCATGACTCTTGTTATTTACAATTCTCATATGAGATAAAATTCTACTTTTTGATTTTTTTTTGTTAATTATTTTTTTTATAGCACGAAATTTTTTGACGCGATCAGACATGTTGAAAAAAAATTTTATTTATTTATCAATAAAATATTTTAACATTAGAAATATCCACATCAGTATGTCCACATATAGTTTCTAGTTCCTCAATAACTGCTTATTACCGAACAGCTGATGTAATTTTCATCATAAAAAACGTCATAGCATCGGCCAAGGATCGGCTGAGGATCGCGAATTATTTATAGTGTGTATAATTACGGCGGACGATGATAAGCCGTTGAAAAATGCCAATGCTTGGCCGAGCGTTAGTAGCCGTACTTTGGCCGATCATCGGAGAATAGTTGACCATCGGCAACTTTGTATGGGAATGCGTTGCTAAGGCTTGTAGAATCACGGGTCCGGAAAATATGGTCGCTATAACCGATACGTCGTTATAACCGAGGTTGATATAAACGATATCCAGTGTAGTTTGTATTGGTTGTCTATATAATGCACAGTTATTCAAATATAATTCTCGTTCTTTATAGAAGTCCAGTTGTCCGTAGTGATACAAACACTTTTTACTGAATCTAATTTTCCAACTAGTTCAGCCAAACATTTGTCGTACATACTTGTCAACAATGTGTCTGATAAGTATTTTCTACTTGGTAGAACATAACCGGGAGCTAAATTTTTTATTAACTTATTAAAACCAGAATCTTCCACTATTGAAAAGGGTTGGTAGTCTTTTATACAAAAATCTAGTATCAACCGGTCGATGGTACCTTTTGATAAATTGGTAATATTATGATAAGGTTCACTAGTTGTACTCCTTTCAGATTCAGAGAAATGAATTGGTGTTGAGGTGGAAGACGGACCACTATTATATTCAAGCTCTTAAGCTGAATTTTCAGAGGTACTACGGATTTCATCTTCTTGACGTCCCCTTTGTAATGATGTGGACGCACTGGGAGAGTTCTTAATTGTCCTCATTGACACAGTTGGATGTTTTACTAACAGGTGCCGTTTTAGATTTGTAATAGATGTTTTAAACGAAAAATCTTTGTTACAAATTTTACACGTTGCAAATTTATCTGATTTGTACAAAAAATGTAACCAGATGTCACTAGTTTTTTTTCTATCCATATTGCTTAACAAGAATTAGAAGAATTTAAAACATAACAAAGTTCAATTCACAATACATGTATGACGTCTATAAGAACACAAAGAACAAAGTTTTAGGCAAATAAAATACCATCCAAAAGAATAAGTAAAAAAGTCTTCACCACACTATATTTCCAGTGTATATAATAACTTCCACAGAGAAACTCAAAAATAACTATTGTACATTTCCACGAGATAACGTAATAACACTATAACTATCACCGTATCAAAACAATAAAAATAACAAATGCATCGGGTCGGGTATTTCCAGCAGACGAGACGAAACCCGTTAAACCCAGTAACATAAGTGTAAAGATGGAACTACTAAAACATTAACGAAATAATCACTACAAATATTTTGTATTTTTATATTTGGAAAATCAAAAAATAATCTACCAAAAGCACCTAAAAAACAAAATAATACAGTTTACTGAAAAACAGAGGTAAATATATTTTTCGGCCCAACATTAAATATAAATGTCGTTGATATTGAGAAAACGGAATTCTCCAACTCTAACAAAACTTCCAATCGTTCCGTTGCCGCCCGCTGCATGGTAATTACGATCATGTAGCATCATAACATAAGGTATATATTCGTATATAGCTGCGTTGGCGTTTTCAGTCGTATGCTGTGTCTGTAGAAAAGGTTGACGTAACCAGTGTTCTTGCGAACAGGAGAAAGAAAGTAAATGAGCAGAATAGCATTCACAACAACATGTGATAGCAGTCTTGCTGCTCTAAGCTATTATCACTGTTTTAAAAAGCAGCGATAGCAGTCGCCGTCTCATGTCTACCAAATATCACACACTCGGGAACAACTATGTCATTTACCATTATAAAGGTAAATCCAAATTTCAAAAAATCATCATTATATTTCCAAAGGACAACGTATTTTTTTGAGCAAGAAGTATTTTTTACTTGTGCCGGGGTTGGCTCATTAACTTGGCCCCTAACGTTGTCATTATCACTATTATCATCATTAAACTTTCTTCTTTTTAACTATTCATCCATTTTCAGAAGGATCTAATAAAATAAAAATAATATTCTCGAAACATTAAAAAAAATGGTTCATATATTACCTTTGAATTTATAATAATCTAAATTATGCACTCTCTTGTAATTTATGAATATGGAAAATTAAGCCTTTCTGAAATTGTGAAACTTTCACTCAAATACAATTTTCCGTAGATAAAACTTGAATTTTATGCGAAGAAATACAGCGTGTGCAGCAAGTCAGCACATAAGCTCGGGATTCCCGGTGAGATGTGTACACAGCGCACGTGTTCAATCTCAGTAGCATTTAGTAGAGTGCGATAAAAACAAAAAAAAAACTTATTTGGAAAACCGTGTAAAAGCGAAAACGTGTAAAACAAGTACATACTGTGTAAATCGGGGATAGGTGTACTGCAAAGTTAATAAGTTTACAAATTTATAAATTGACACTACATGCAAATAAATTAATATTAAACCGAATCACATACATTTGCCAATTTTAACAAAAGAAAAGGTGCAGTAACTACTATGCAACACCTTGTGAACTCCAATTATCACTAAAACAACACGTTTTGTATGCAAAAGTGGCAAGTGAGCGCGGACTTGAGACATATTCCTATTGCTATGCATCATAATTTGGCACTAAGAAAAAACGCGTTGCGAAGCAAATAATAAAATAATTTATTTTTTTGTGGATTTAAATATATATTCATTTTAAAAATATTTTTCTTTTTAAATGATATAATTTAATAATATTAACATTATTATATATTTGCAAAATTTGGCGGCACAGTGGTTGAGAATCACTGCTCTAGTGTATAAAGGTGACTCATGTAAGAATCTGTCCTAATTCCCTGCAGTGGAAAACTGGAAAATAAATTTTCTCTGGTTACAAAATATTTGTTATCTGAACATTACATTGATTTCAACGTATTTATTAAGTAATAAAGAATAGATAAAATCTGATACAATTAATATCCAGCATTATTGCAACCTACAGTTATTGAGTAAATACACTCAACCAAAATGTATCGCATCACTTATGATATTGCTTATTGTATGGTTCCTTTTTGGGCCAGTGTCATTACACCGCCCACCTAAGATTCTGATGTAATTTCATCTGATGTAATTTCATATGTATAATGCATAGTGGGTTTGAGTTGTTGATCGAATTGGATCCTGCGGAAACTGCAAATAGGGTACTCAATTTATAAACTATTATAAGCTCCATTTGAATATCAATCCTAAACATTGGTATCAGTACCAATGTTTAGGATTGATAATCTTTTACTTGAAATCAAACCCAATTTTACATCTACTAAAAATCAGCTATATTTTCTAAGGTTATAATCAAAACTGTATTAATAACATAACGTTACAAACTACTACGTTTCAGTACGGAAAACAATCGAATCTCTTTTTGCACTCGTTGTTCGCACTTTTTTAATAGGTGGCCTCGCCAAGAAGCTCTTATTAAGCGGCGTTGCCGATACGCACTTTTCCGCAGGCATACTGGGGAAACTGAACATGCCCCCCGCCTTGAAAGAAGTTTCAACTGTTCAGTTCTATGGAATCAGAGTCTAGAGAAGTCGATTTTGCATAAAGAACGATGAGGTCAATTATACTTACGTAGTCACCAAGAAAAGAGCAAAAAAAAACACAGTTCATTAGTCTTTCACTACTCCTTGTCGTCAAGCGGCAACGGGCAGATCTTGGCAAAAGATCTTTTTACGTGGCCGTCGGTGGTACGGATTGAGGCTACTCTTGCTACGCCGTCTGCGCCGGGATGAATGGCTTCCACGCGTCCTAGTTTCCATTTCATTGGGGGTTGGTTGTCCTCCTTTAGTAGCACTAATGTGTTTGCCTTGAGCGAGTCGTAGTTAAATTTCCATTTGGTTCGCGTTTGTAATTCGCTCACATATTGCTTGTTCCATCTTTTCCAAAGGTGCTGTTTAACTTGGGCTAGATGCTGATACATGGATAACCGATTTCTCGGCAAGTGGGTTATGTTAGGCTCAGGAGCAGCATTTGATGATCGACCGATTAAGAAGTGTGATGGTGTTAAAGGATGAAGGACATGAGGAGAGTCTGATAGGGGCGATAATGGTCGAGAATTTAGAATTGCTTCCACTTCGGTCAATATAGTATACAACTGTTCGAAAGTGAATGAAAAATCTTTTGTAACACGTCTCAGATGATACTTAATACATTTAATTCCCGATTCCCAAAGTCCTCCAAAGTGAGGAGATCGTGGAGGTATAAACTTCCAAGTTATGTCATCAGCTTGAAAGGAGTTTGTTAAATTTGTTTCGTTATTAATAATAAACCTTCCCAGTTTCTTTAGGGCATTGTTGGCCCCTACAAAGTTTGTACCGTTGTCACTGTAAATACAAGCGGGCTTGCCTCGTCTGGAGACAAATTGTTTTAAAGCCAATAGAAAAGCATCCGTACTAAGATCACTCACCAACTCTGTATGTACTGCTTTCGTAACGCAACAAACAAAGAGGCATATGTAAGCTTTGGATACCTTGTATCCTCTTCCGGATTTATTTTTGATCGACATAGGTCCGGCATAATCAACGCCGACGAATTCAAACGGATGTCTCGTGTGCTGCGGTCCAGCGTGCATCAATCGTAAATGCGTGTTTCTTATTAGTAACTCGGCTAAATGACTTTTAGACGATAAAATTGCCGGGTGTTTTTTCTCAAAAGTAAATTTGGCATTAGTTAACCGTCCGCCAACTCGTAAAATGCCATCGCGGTCCAAAAACGGATTAAGACTAATAATTTTGCAGTCAGCGGCAGGTTTATTCTTGTTCAATTTGTTAATATCACGATGAAAGAATTCGCCTTGCGATAAGGCATATAGAAGGAACTTTTGTCAGTTTCGGTATCCTGTATCCTACTCATAAGGTTTAAATCCTCGTATTCGCGCATAAAATCGCCATATAATTTTTTCAAGCGTGCGTCCCCTTCTAATTTGCGTTCTAAAGACATAAATCGCTAACATTAAAGGTGAGCCGATCATTCGACTCACGGATCGATATTCCGCTAGAGAATACCGAAGACTCGCTAGGTGAGTGATGAGATACGACACTCTGTGCCGAGACTTCATGAGCCCTGGTGGGCTTAGGAAGCGCCGGAGGGGTTCGGGGAGCGGGAAGGTTATTACCTTCTTGACGATTAGCGTCAGGATTCATAATTGATTCAAAATAATCAAAATACGAATGCTTCTATACCTATACAATGAGGAAAGGTGAAAAAAATAAAAGCTGGTGGGAACACTCGATAGTAATAATGAATAGATAAAATCTGATACAATTCATATGTAGCACTAATGCGGTCTCATCTATTCCATAATTACACGTAAACAAAAAGCATCGAATCACTTTTGATAATGTTTCAAACAAAATTATATATATATATATATATATATATATATATATATATATATATATATATATATATATGTATATGTATATATGTATATATATATATATATATATATATATATATATATATATAAAATAGATATAAAAAGGAAGATGAATCTTGAGGTTTGAAGACAGTAAAGAAAGAGATATACACTGGGTTCATTTTAAAACCCTCCTCCGGTGAAATATGTGGTGCCATCAATAGCTGCTTTGTTTGGCTAGGTTAAGATAGATTACTAAACGTTTTGCCTTTGAATGCCCACTATGTTGTCTCTTTTCGGTGCTCTACTGCTCTATGATGCACCTTATTGGTCGTTCGAATCGTCATCTGCAAAGGAAACATCTTTTTCTACATCGGACCCACCTAAGATCAGGGCCCTCCATGATGCCCTTCTCCCATTAAAAGACTTGGAACTCGAACTGGTATATTTCCGAATGTAGACGTTTCAGCCGAACCAACAAAAAAGTATCGCTGTATAGTTTTATTCTAGAAACACTTCACATTTGAACACTAAATTGCTTTTTCATCGATACAAGGAAGAAAGACAAAAAGATAAAAGTTCGAGGAAAAACTACCAATGATGGATAGAAGAATCTGACAATTAATATTCAGCAATATTGCGACTTTCATGTTTCTAGAGGTTACCATTAGCAAAAAAGTTTTGTATTCGTCTTATGAGTTGAAACAAAATGATATCAGTTTTTTTTCAATGTGTCTAGAAAAGTTTTACTCTATAAAAGCTAGTTAGAAAATAAAAGGTTTTCAAATATCTAAGATTTGCGTCATCCGTTAGGAGTTCAGCAAACATGCGACGAGAGATGTTGATAAGAGCCGGGGAGCTAACATTAAAGGTGAGCCGATCATTCGACTCACGGATCGATATTCCGCTAGAGAATACCGAAGACTCGCTAGGTGAGTGATGAGATACGACACTCTGTGCCGAGACCTCATGAGCCCTGGTGGGCTTAGGAAGCGCCGGAGGCGCTTGATCGGTTTTGGATGTACGGCCTTTGGCCGAAGGTTTCTGGTCGCGTACATCGGAAACGTTTTTGTTCCGTTGGTTTTCCTTTTTGCCCCAGTATTGGATAAAATCTGATACAATTCATATGGAGCACTAATGCGGTCTCATCTATTCCATAATTACACGTAATCAAAAAGCATCGAATCACTTTTGATAATGTTTCAAACAAAATTATATATATACTAGCTGACCCGGCCACGCGTTGCTGTGGCTGAAGTTTTTGTTATATTACATTATAGTAAACAATCTAAGAGGAACGATAAAAGAACATCAGACACGGAGTCCACTATGCTTATTTACACAGATGGTATTTGAAAAAAAAAAATGGTGATCTCCTTATTTGACTTTCTACTACTATAACCCTTTAGTACAATGAAATTATTTACGAACAAAGACGAAAATGTTGATGGTGGTATACAAATTCACTGGATTGAGATTTGAAGGGGAAGTACGTTGAACACAATTAATTAAAATGTTCTTACACTTGATATTAAGCAGAAATCAATACAAAATAAAAATTTATCAGATTTATTATTTCCATTTAATTTTATAACAAATAAGTATATTACAGTATAATACAGTAAATAACATGTGACGCTTAAACATCATGAATGAGGTAGGCAAGGCAGACAGTCTTAAACTTTTAAACATTAATGTCTCTTTTTTTGAATTATAAATACTTTCAATTTCAATTTAATTTAACACCAATCGGTGCACAATGTTTTTGGTTAACCTGTCTTTAGCTAACACAAATAGATTCGACGGTTTCCCAACACGTGAACACGCAACATATAGTTGCCCATGAGAAAAACATGGATTTTCCAAATCTAAACCACAAATGGACATTGTTTGACCTTGAGATTTATTTATAGACATGGCGAAAGCTAAACGAATTGGAAACTGTAGCCTTTTGAAGGGTATGGTAGAATCTGATGGTATCATCGGAATACGTGGCAGCAAAACCACTTTTCCTTTAAACTTCCCAGCCAAAATGGTTGCTTCAAGAATGTTACCGGTGATCTTTTTGATGACCAAACGCGTACCGTTACATAATTGAGGCGGATTCAAATTACGGAGGAGAATAATAGGGGAACCAATCTTTAATCGAAGATTATGTGGTGGCATTCCAGGTATATCTAATGAATTTAAAAATTCAATCGGAAAATTTACACTTTCATTTTCATCAACAACAGTATCGATTGATTTAAAAGACATCAGATCGCCTGGTAACAACTGTTGTATCTGGAAGTTAATTTCGTCAACATCAACGTTTTTGGCTGCCAAAATCGCCCGTTGACTGAGCCATTCATGATTCAAATAATTATTCTGTATATCCGGGAAAATACTCTGAATCAATTCATTTTTATCCTGAACAACAGTGCAAAAATTGTCTGGTAGTTTAATGCATTGCGTATTTGGTTGCAGTTCTATTTTACCGTTCCCAATATCTAGTAGTTGTTCGGAAAATATTTGTGCTGATGGATCATTTTGCAATTGTACTCGCATATTTATGGTCAATCGAAGTGTTTCAACACTTCGCCATAAGAATGATTGTTTCAAACATGCATTAATCTCATCCGCGAAAGTTGAGCGAGGTATAACCGGTAAGGTCTGCCGGAAGTCACCAGACAAAAGTAAGATAACACCACCGAAAAGTCTATTATTGCTGTTTAAATCTTGCATAGTTCTGTTTAATGCTTCAAGTGAATATTTGTGTGCCATTGTGCACTCATCCCAAATTATTATAGAACTCTTTCGCAACACTGCAGCTATTCCACTATTCTTTTTGATGTTACACATTGCATCTGGTTTATTATGAACGTCCAATGGCAGCTTGAATGTTGAATGTGCTGTTCGCCCACCATCCAGTAAAGTAGCCGCAATGCCTGACGATGCTACTGCTAATGCGATTTTTTGTTGCGACCGTATTTTGGCAAGAATCAACGATATTAAAAATGTCTTACCGGTTCCACCGGGTGCATCCAAGAAAAAAAAACCGCCTTGTTCAGCAGCAACAGCCAGCATAATCCGATCATAAATAATTTTTTGTTCTGCTGTCAGTAATGGTTCACTGTTCATGATAATTGTTGCTAAACTTCCATGGTCATATTGCTTTTCTCGTTGTAAATCGGTATTGACTAAGTCGGTGGCTGGACGATTAGGTGATGGCATACCATAATGATTAAGTGGTAAATTTGAAATAAGAACACATAAATCCTCGATCAAGACCAATGCTTCATTGTACATCTCTGGTGTATAATCTATGTTTTGGCATTGATTTGTTTGTCTAATTCGGTGCAAGATGTCTTCTGTCATACAATTTTTATATTTTTCCCACAAAGTTTGTGCTTGCGAGGGATAACATGTCGTCAAAATAATTGCAAACAACTGACGAATGTTATTCGGTGTTGATGTCAACGCAGCATCAGCAAGCGTTAAGTCCCAATGGTTATCGTCTTCTAGCAATTGCAGTTCACGACATGCATCCTGGTATGTATTAAATACTCGACCATTAACTGTTCGTAAAAATTCAAAAGACGTTGGTCCGGGAACATTCACCAATAACAAACGTAAATAGAAGCACTCACGTTGCTTTGGATGTACCGTGTAAAGTCTCCCCAATGTCTTAGCTTTGAATATGCCTGTAATGGAAGGATGTGGTTTTCCTTGTTTCCGTGGCTCCCATTTTTTACTGGATTTGTTCCATGTGAAGTAACTTGGAACATCACCATACACCAATGTCTTCGCGAATTGGCCAAAAACATCAGGTTTTTGACACAATGTAAAAAATTCAGTTAGAGTCGTTTTCGGAGCTTCGAACGCTCTTTGGAGAACATTTTCTCCAGTAAAGTATACACGTTGACCGTTTTCAAGATGTATTGCCAGATGTTGGACAGCAGGATCTCTTTCGTGGATGGGAAAGCTGAGAATATGCCAAATAGCTTCATTGCTGCTAATGTATCTGCCCATTTGGTATCGTGCTATTTCGTCATTTTTATTTATGTTTTGTACTTCAAATATGGCCAAATCACTGCCTTTGTTTACATATTTACAAATATACTTAATTGATTTAACAGAACTGCAAAGCTCAACATTGATATGAGCTTTGTAAGTTTTTGAAAGTAGTGGTGAGTATGGTACCACCCACCCACTGATTATCAAACTCAACTTGATTTGGAAAGTTCGGCAGTCGCATTGTAAATGTGTGGCCACCATTCTTAGTACTTCTGCGGCGATACATTGGATAACCATCAATATCCGTGATCGTGTCATTCGTATGCGGCTTTGGGAAGTTTTTTTTACATTTTCCATTTTCCATGCACGGTGACGTCATGTTGAAAGCACCGCATGGCCCATGGATCATGTGTTTGGTGACAATATCAAATAATTCTTGATCAATTAATGGGTCTGGAATTTCGGCTGAAATTATTTGATCGATTTCTTCAGGACGGATTCTATCTTTAAGCCAAACCAAAATGTGGGCATGAGGCAAACCTCGCTTTTGCCACTCTATCGTATACAGCCAACAACGTGTGATACCAAAAATTGAATATTTAACAATAAAATCAATTAAGGATTTCAATTTTTGTTTAAACACCCGTGCAGTTAAATCATGACGATGAATGGCTTGTTGTCCTGGCAATAGTAAAGTTTGTATCTCTTCCCAATTCGGATTACATGTGAATGTAATAAATAAATCCGGTCGGCCGTAATGACGTACGTAAGTCATCGCATCTTGTATGTATTCCTGCATGTTCCGTGGGCTGCCGATGTAGCTTGAAGGTAAAATGAAAGCATTACCGATGTCATTGGGATTTAAATTTCCATCGATGTTTCCAGCAACAGCATCTCGTAAGTGAATATATTCTTCCGATCGTAGTTTCGCCTGGTTGAATCGAAGGAATCGCAAGCGTTCGCTTTCGACCTTAGCATACATATCAACAATGTATTGATGGAACAGCTGACGATATCGAAGGATATAATTGTCTTGATGTTGTCTAACCATTATTCGGTGTGCGTAGTAGTTCATTGAGCTAACTTTTTTATTTCTGTAATCACCTAAAAAAATAAAAAATAAAATGCAATACGAAATTAAAATCTATACATACAGTAAGAAAATAAATAGATAATTGTCAAATTTACCGGTATTTGGATCATACTGTTTGATATTGAGGTGATATTCATCTTGTCCTTGCCAAAATATTAATGGATATTGTAGTGCATCATATGAACGGTGTAGATCCGAAATCGTACTGACAGTGTTGTCTCGCCGTGTAATTTTTATAGATATTTCGTCAACTGGATCACCAACCATGATAACAGCAACCTCATCAACAGTTGGAGCGTTGAATCTACCAGCATGTTCACCTAATGGTACTTTGTCGGCTTTAATGACGATTTGATAATTGTCATTTTGCAGTCGTGGCGAAACTCTTTTGATCAATTGAATTAGTTGATTGTGATCTTCTAAAAAATTTTCCAATAATATCACAATTGCTCTTTCCTCTGCTTGTTCAATAAAATTATACAGGCACCGAGTCGTCACGCGCTCTTCACAATCGCCCATAAAATAAATTTGAAGAAATTTCGGATTGTTATCAGGCATTGGCATCAGTGATCCGATTTTATGGTACACCTGGCCTTGAATTTTGAATGAAGTTTCAAAATTACGTCCATCGGATGCACGATCGCAAATTTTAGTTGCCCCAAATGACGTCATTTGGAAGCAAGAATTAAATTTGCGTATCTTACGCAAAAATAATTTGGAATCATCTGAATTGCCAGTAAGAAGGGATAATAAAGGCTCCGGCGGAGCGGGTAGAGGTGACAGCACAACTTTTCCTGATGCGCAGCACATGCCGGCTGCTTCATTCCGAAATTTCAATGCCTGACAATATTGACATACTTTATCCATTCCACCGATAGCAATTTTTGAATGCGCTGAGTAGTTAATATCTGGTGCATATTCAAAGGCAAGCCGAACGAATGATGCACGTGTTAATGAGCGGCTGATCCGTTGCCTTTGTCGATCTAGTACTCGTACTGTAGCTATGTTTCGTTCTCGTGCCGCTCTTGTTCTCGTAATATTCTGTTGCAGACGTTCGTCACGCTGTTCTTGAGATTCTTGTGCACGACTTTCTGCAGTCCTGATTCTTTGAGCTGCATTTCTTGTTTCGATTTGTTCTGGTAATTGCTGAGCTCTTTCAACACGTTTGCGTCGTGCCTCTCTGGTGCACGCGTTGTTGAGGTTAGATTTTTTCGGTGGCATTTGACTGAAAATAATAAATTAATCGTTTAGATATGAGAAAAAAAAATTGAAAATCATTCTAATTAAGTTTTATAATTATGTGATAATACTGACATGTACATATTTAAATTATAGAGTTTAAATAATAATTTCAATAAGAATTGAAATACTAATTTAATCGTTTAAATATAAGAAAAAAAATCTGAAAAACTTGTTATCATAGCACATTGAAATAATAAGTGCTAAATAATAGAGATTAAATAAAAACAATAAAAAAAAATATTTGTACAACTATTGAAAAAGTGTAGGAAATTGTGTATCATTTTTTCATTGACATTTTAATTAAATTTTATAATTATGTGATAATACTTACATACATATATTCAAATTAAATTATAAAGTTTTGATCAATGAAGCACAAATAAGTAAAAAGCAGGATTAATTTCACTGTATTATCTTCATTATAATATGAATTCAATTAACATTTCAGTCTAAGTAACACGTGGCCGGCTATGCTAACACCAAAAATTTAAAAAGTGGAAATAATTGAATTATGCGGTATTTCGTTCACTACAAAATAAATTTAATTAATTTTATAGCGTCAACAACACGTGGTAATTATGCTGTGAAAATGTAGCTTATATGACACGTTCGTAGATTTACCATAGCAGCGCCATCTATTGATTACTTACTCAACCCAGTCGAAAGGTATCGACATCTGTTAGAATCATTTGGAGTTAACAGATAATTTTGACTGTCAAATAATAACAGACGAATAATTAGCAATAAATTAAAATTGCGACTATAATTTGAGATTTAAACTATCCTATCTCTCAAGTTGGATCGAACTGCACATGGTGTGCAAATTTTATTATAATCGGTTAAGTGGTTAGGAGTCCATTGAGGACTCCTCAATGAAGAGTGAAATTAATGCAAGATATATATATATATATATATATATATATATATATATATATATATATCTTGCATTAATTTCACTCTTCTTTCCGCTGTGTCATTCGTAACTCTCAATTTCTCAACAATCGTTTTCGCTCTCTGGTACTCTTCATTTTCACTGTGAGATGGATGCACCTCTTATATCTGGGGAGTGGTAGTGGACGGAAATGAGTGAGACACTTACACCTTCCTTGGACAGTATATAAACGGCCCACATCGTTGGAAATTACATTTGCCTTCGACATATAATGTGGTCAAAAGGGAAGTTGAATCTTGAGGTTTGAAGCCAGTAAGAAAAGAGAAATACACTCGGTTCATTTTAAAACCCTCCTCCGGTAAAATATGTGGTGCCATCAACAGCTGCTTTGTTTGGCTAGGTTAAAATAGATTACTAAACGTTTTGCCTTTGAATGCCCACTATGTTGTCTCTTTTCGGTGCTCTACTGCTCTGTGATGCACCTTATTGGTCGTTCGAATCGTCATCTGCAAAGGAAACATCCTTTCCTACATCGGACCCACCTAAGATCAGGGCCCTCCATGATGCCCTTCTCCCATTAAAAGACTTCGAACTCGAACTGGCATATTTCCGAATGTAGACGTTTCTGCCGAACCAATAAAAAAGTATCGCTGTATAGTTTTATTCTAGAAACACTTCACATTTAAACACTAAATTGCTTTTTCATCGATACAAGTAAGAAAGACGAAAAGATAAAAGTTCGAGGAAAAACTACCAATGATGGATAGAAGAATCTGACAATTAATATTCAGCAATATTGCGACTTTCATGTCTCTAGAGGTTACCCTTAGCAAAAAAGTATTGTATTCGTCTTATGAGTTGAAACAAAATGATATCAGTTTTTTTTCAATGTGTCTAGAAAAGTTTTACTCTATAAAAGCTAGTTAGAAAATAAAAGGTTTTCAAATATCTAAGATTTGCGTCATCCGTTAGGAGTTCAGCAAACATGCGACGAGAGACGTTGATAAGAGCCGGGGAGCTAACATTAAAGATGAGCCGATCATTCGACTCACGGATCGATATTCCGCTAGAGAATACCGAAGACTCGCTAGGTGAGTGATGAGATACGACACTCTGTGCCGAGACCTCATGAGCCCTGGTGGGCTTAGGAAGCGCCGGAGGCGCTTGATCGGTTTTGGATGTACGGCCTTTGGCCGAAGGTTTCTGGTCGCGTACATCGGAAACGTTTTTGTTCCGTTGTTTTTCCTTTTTGCCATAATATTCACCGTGGGTTCGGGGAGCGGGAAGGTTATTACCTTCTTGACGATTAGCGTCAGGATTCATAATTGATTCAAAATAATCAAAATACGAATGCTTCTATACCTATACAATGAGGAAAGGTGAAAAAAATAAAAGCTGGTGGGAACACTCGATAGTAATAATGAATAGATGAAATCTGATACAATTCATATGGAGCACTAATGCGGTCTCATCTATTCCACGTATTACACGTAAACAAAAAGCATCGAATCACTTTTGATAATGTTTCAAACAAAATATATATATATATATATATATATATATATATATATATATATATATATATATATATATATTTGGGTGGCCCTTATTTTTGAAGGTGACTTGCTACCTCCTAAAATAGTTCTATGGTATAAAAAAATTTCAGCTCAATTGATCAACATTAACACGTGCCTCAATGCATGTTTAATTGTTTCTGTAAAACCAACGTGCGCGGCAGGAGAACGCCGACAACCGCTCGTTGCAGCGCGCCGCGTAACGAGTGTCGTGGTGTTACGCTTATCGGCCAGAATCGTACTTTCTTCTATTTACAACCTTTTAAAAAATTTCATGCTAGTTTCATATTTTATTCAAGGAATGCAATTCAATAATTTACATCAACGAACTTTTTTTACAATCGGGGTATTTTTGTCGGTAGTCCGACACTATTTTGAGAATATACTGTTTCTGTTCCTCGTTAGTGCTTAATTGTTCGTTATAATCTTGCATTAATTTCACTCTTCTTTCCGCTGTGTCATTCGTAACTCTCAATTTCTCAACAATCGTTTTCGCTCTCTGGTACTCTTCATTTTCACTGCGAGATGGCTGCACCTCTTATATCTGGGGAGTAGTAGTGGACAGAAACGAGTGAGACACTTACACCTTAACGGCGGGAGTAAATATGACTCTCTGATATTTGCTCCATCCCCCTTTTAAAGTCGCCTGGAGTAAACTCACCCTTTCTGACTCCATCTCGTAGTCCACCCCGTAATTTACCTATTTCGAGGTTTAAAGCGCATGCAAAAGATATGTGCTCTTTATGTGTAGACTGAGTGGTAGTTATGGGCACATCTCTGAATACATAGGCTGTCATTTCCTCAAGCTCACTCATATCAGTGATACAGTTTCTAAAACCAGGTGATAGAATTTCATGTATAAATCTTACCAAATCTTCCTGTTGTTCTTTATTAAGATGAGCCCAAAACAAATTTCCATCCTTCTTACACTTTGAAAAGGAGGTCATATAATAACACCCCATGTCAGGGTGTGCCCCGTACACTATCTCGCCAGCTTTTGGCAATTTTCTTGGGGCGATAGTTCTAACAGATCCGCCTGATATTGTGCTTTTTGACGAAGCGGTAGATGGAGGAAGACCCTGAGTGAAGTCCTCTCTAACTACATCTTCTGGAGTGGAGCAGGGAGATTGGCACTGAGAATCTGCGAACAAATGCATCTGCCCTAATTTCTCTCTAGGGGGTGTAATAGGTGTGGATTTACAATTCTTTTTTTGTTTGTCATACTTATCGTAAACAAGGGGGGTCCATGTTCTCGTTGCCAAATCTTTGTTGTTGCCCGACTAGAATTTTGGGAGGGGTTCAGCTAGGGCCCTCACGAGGCTAGCCACACTGCCTCGTGGGGACCTCATGATGCTGCCTCATAGGGCGCACAAAGGGTATATAACGCCTTGCCTCATTCGTGCATCATTATGTATACCGCATGTGGACCTCATAAGGAAAATTAACTGTTACCCTATTTGAAAATTTTCAGGGAAATTAACCGAATTTCATTGGCAACATTAAAAATAATGTATTTTAAAATATATATAGATATATCAATTACAAACAATACATTCATAGTCATTACAATCTTAAAATACAATAAGTAATAAAGAACTATTTTTTAAATCAAACTTTCAGAATACAATATAATGCACGGGATAAACTACATAATGTATATTTTACTTTATATAAAAAAGTTACGCAATTAAGAATACTAATCTGAAATACTAGTCTAAATGCTCATTGTCTATTTCACTATTAGCTTCAGCAGGTTTCTTGGAACGAGCAGTTCGTCCACCGTCCCAGTCTTTACAATTATGTAGAGCTGAAGCCATAGCATCAAGAATATTTTGGTCTGGGACATCTTCGCCTGGTTTCGAAAAAACTTTTCTGAGCGTCGCTAAAAAGAAAACATTAATTTAGGACAATTATAAATATTAAATACAATATTTATTAATTATTTGTATTCATTTTGTGAAACTTGAACATTAATTTCACTAACCTTTTATAACTTTAAAAAGACATGTATCCTTGAATACATGTGATTTTTTTTTTGAAGTCTTAACTGGAGCGAACATGAGACCTACATCGCGAGATATACAATATCTTAATAATTCGCCAAAATTCCTAGTTATGGGTAAGCGTCTATTGACTTTTTGAAGTAATTTCCGAACCTAAACGTATAATTCAATATTCGGTAAGTATTCAAATCGTTAATATTATAATAAAAACTTTTTTTAAACATGAATACTTACGAATTTTTTTTGAAAATTCTTATCTTTTTCAAGTTTTTCATCGAACTGATCAAAATCTATTTTTGTTTTACATGGAAGTTTTATTTCAGCATTTTCATCATCACTATCGACTTCAATATCTGTGTTATTGATATTATTCTTTGTTAATTGATGCTGAATCTCAATAATTTTTCCACTTAACTGTCCAATTTGTAAAGATAATGAATTATATTGACTATTGAGTTTAGTGAATTTCTCCGATATTTCATTTGAAAAAGTCTTAAAGCGGGCATCAATCATACGATATAACTTTTCTGTAACATAAGAAAAGAATATACTTCGTTTCCCAAATGTTGATAATTATAATTAATAATGCGGTTTCTATTCATCTTTCAATACCTACCAAATTGGTCACCTTCGATTTTTTCAATTGAATGTTGGTTTGTTGACGAGCATAATAATACTGGTTGACAATTCTTATCTAGCTTTTCCATTACATTAGGTGTTTGTGGATTATTTTCATCAATTTTTAAATTCGAATCAGATGTACTGGACGAAGATATGCGAGATCTTTTGATATTTTTTCTGGTAATGATTTTCTTTTTTTTTGATCTAGATGCATCGTAACAATGTTCTTCGTCTGAGTCTGTGGAAGAATAATATCTATCTTGTTTATCTTCTTCTGTTGGTAACTTTTGCGATGATGGCTGAGCTAAAAATTTAAAATATATCATCACCTTTTCGTACTTACAAATATATGTTTTCCAAGTAACAAAATCTATATTTTCATCATAAATTACCTCTATTCACACGTGTTTTTTCACCTAAATCGATGTTGATTTCATTTAACATCTTCAAAGATTCATCTCTGAATGTTTTTCTATTTTTAAAAAAATGCACATCATTAGCAGCCTTTACTTTAGCTGTCTCTTCATTTTGTGTAGAATAAGCAAATGGCTTATATTCCAATTGGATAGCCAATTCATTAGCTTCTTCAAACGTTCCTGAATATTAGAATAATGTACTTAATAAAAAAAATCAATAAAAAATGATAACTGAAAAAAATAGAATTTTAGAACAAAGGAGTTTTTTTGTAATTGTTGCGAAAAAGTTTTTTTTCATTTAAATAATAATTACAGTATTGAAAACTATTTTTTATCACTAAAAATAATATAGTAATCATAATATCATGTTAGACATTGACATTAAAAGTTTTTTTAAGCTAGAAATATTTTTTTAATTGAGGTTGTTAGAAAAATGAATCCAACACAAGAAACATACCTTTGTTCTATTTATCTTATTTTCTCAGAGTATATAAATTCGAGATGAAATTAATCAATCGAATAATTTCACAACTTACGAGCTCTTCCTCGGATGTCTACTGAATAAACTGGCCAATCATTTATCGGTTGTTCACAATTCTGTACCATTTTTGATAACGTATCCGATCGCTTTACATCGTATGGTGGAGGCATAAATTTGCACTTGATTGTGTCTGTTTTTTCATCATAAAAAATCCAAGACGATGGCACTATGTCAATATCTTTTTTTTTTTTCTTACCAACAAAAACAACTAGTCTATACTTATAATCTGCAACCACTTCTGATACATCATCATTTGATGTACTATTATCAGTACTCATGGTGATTATTTTTCGAGAATATATCAACTATTTTAATTATATCACTATTTATTAACCTACAATAATTATATGGTTAAGAGTATACACGAACGACTGAACACGATTCAGAAATTAAACTGATTCTTACTGTTGACGCGTAGAAAAGATTTCTATACTGATTACCATCCACTTGAAAATATAAACATAAACAATACTCTTCGTAGAATAGATGTTTGTATAAGATTATGAGACTTAAAGTTTAAAGCCGTCAATACAAACGGCAGATTGTACCATATAAAACATTCTTATTTTTCACTTTTACATATGAAGTAGTGGTATCACATATATTTTTTCTTTATGTTCATCACTTAAATTTAGACAAACCATTTTTTTATCCACATCTATAATTTTACACGTCACAATATTCTCATTATTTGCAGAGACATTAAACATTTGTAGAAATTTAGCATTACATGGATATGTAAAAAGAGGTTTTCTTTTTCTTAGGATTTTACCACACATTTCAATAGTACTTATATCACCACGTGGAGGAATGTATATATCATTTATTTGTAAAATTTTTTGATTTGTCAGTAATATGGTGTTATTTGGCTCTTTTGTAGTTAGTAACACTCCTTTAAATTCAAGCTGTTTTATGGTAGTTCGACCTGATGAATCTGGTTTCAGTTGTCTTTTTATAACAACATTCGGAGGTATACCTGTTGGTTCATTCCAAACGTAAAAAATTTCATTGAATCTCCGACACAACTGTGAAAGAGGATTATTGCCATTTCTAATAAGTTTTTTCATTTTACCTAGAGCATTTTCAAATGGATACGAAGATATTTCATATAGAGGACAATTAAAATATGCTACATCATCGGCTAAATGATAAAGATTATGAACATTTCCTATAACAAATTCAGGTTTATATATAGCTGGTGCTATAGTGACAAATAATGTTAGAAAATGTTTTGCGGATGGCCATTGCACCATAGCTAACTGTTTAGAAAATAGAATTCTGCATGCTACATGTAATAACATGAAATGTTTAAATACTTCATCTTTTAAAACTTTTTTAAAAATGACTGGCCCTGCATATAGCAATAAAAATTGAAATTCGGTGGCTTTGAATTTATGAAATTCTGTTAAAGATCTCGTAGCCCTCTGGAATTCATTAGGCACTTTTATTTTCGATAACATATCAGTCAATAGTGACTTAAACCTGCTACTAAGTTTAAGTTCTCTGACGTCACCGTCTATCCAACATCCCAACAATTTTTTCATTATTCCAAGGAAAAGCAGATGCATGGAATCTAATGGAAATTGCTTGACTAAATCAATTTCCGGGTATATACGAAGTAGAGGTGATACACCTTGATGATGACCTGGAGTAGATTGATTCCTGAAAGACTCATTTGTTCTTAATTCCCCACATATTGGATAAATTCTTCTATTCATGTATTGTTGACCTTTTATTAAGCATCTTTCACACGCCCAGTATCCACCATGACCTACGATGCACTTTAAAAAAGAGCGAGCAGGAGTATCACAAATAAATGCTTTTACAGATACAATGAATTTGCGATTATCTATAATAATTCCTGTTTGCATTAAACTATTGAGTTCTTCTATAAATTTATCTAAATATCTCTGAACACTTTGTGGCTTCTGATCTCCACAATATACAGCAACAGGAAATGGTTTGTAAATGTTTGGATCATGATGGATTTTACAGAGTATTGGCCATAGCTGTTTTTTACTGGACTTAAACAAAGGTAAACCATCAACATTGAAAATCAGTTCTATGTTATTTAGCTCATGAATACTTGGGTTTAATTGAATTCTTATAGTTTTCTCTATGCCAAAGTATACAAACTTGCCAATATTATCAAAAACTTCAATATTATAATTTTCTGACGTAGTATACAAGAAAGTTTTTGCACATCTTGGTAGAGTAGGATAAGATCTTCTTCTTAAAATAGCTAATAATGATTCTAAACGACTATGAGGTATAGGCGGATTCATTAAAGCCCACTTGCGAATGTCTTCTACATCATAAACCGATTGATCAGTATCATCTACTTCTTCATCTATTGCATCATGAGTCTCGTTTTCTAGTTCATCGTCTGAGCTAACATCATGAAATAATAACAAATCGTCAAATTCTTCATGATTAACATCATCTCTATCATGACTTTCTTCATTCATCTCTTCTTCTACCACAGCTGATATTTCATCACTTATTGCTTCTTGCTCATAATTTTGCACTAATTCCAATTCCACTTCAGCATTTGAATTGGAAGCACTATGATCTTCTAGATTGGAATTCAAACTATTATCACTTGCTGTATTGTTGAATGACTCATTAATATCTGGTAATTGATTCTCAATGTTTTCTAAAACGTCTTCATTGCCAGAAGGCATCAAATTTTCTTGGTTGGAATTTGCTGACAGTAATTCTTGTCGAATTCGCCTGAATCTTTCTGCTCTCAAACGCCTAAGCTCGCGTTGTCTAAAATAATTATTCATGATGTTATGTCAATATTTACTTCAATAAATAATAATTTTCAACAATAATCAAACTGAAATTATTTACACTGGTAAAGATTAATGTAAATTTGTAACTGCTTATGAAAATATATATTTGTCTATATGTACTATGTACACTATGTGTACCTGAGCATGCGCAATACGATGTACATAAACGATATACTTTATGCAATACGTTCTAAAATATTGCAATTTCGTAAGGTAAAATCCGATAAGACAACGATTAACAATTATTACAATTCATGAACAATTGTACTATTAACAATTAGTAGTAGTAGTAGTAGTAGTAAAGTAACAATTGTGACAAGTTTAATTTTACCAAAAATAGTATATTTGATATTTGTCAAATCGAGCCCTCATGGGGTAGACGAGGGGATTGCCCATCTCTTTAAAATACCATATATGTGTTAGGTTTACCCTATAATATCCTTATGGGAAACTCATACGGCATACCTCACTTCAATATTTATAATTTTTTCCGTGAGGTGCTCATGAGGAAGTTGCGGGGAAATCCCTCAATCGGCATGCCCCCCATTTGCCACATGAGGCCCACACGCTATATAAGGCATGCCCCCTCATAAATTCTAGTCGGGTGGTTTTAAATTCTTTCAGTTTTTCTTGGTCATTACAAACAGCGTACCCTAGGTCAATAGCGTACTTAAGGACGGCTCCATAAGTTAAAAATATAGCAACAAAAAATACTAGCCTCAAGGGTTTTCAATGCTCTTTACGAATATCATTGTAAAAAATTTTCTCTCCCTTTTGTTCATGAAAAATTAAATAACAGTAGTTGCTGGCAGCAGTGTGGAATCAATTTTTTTTTTAAACAAGGAGTGGAGTTTTTATTACTTTTCGTAGACCAATCGAATGCTCGTAATTTTCTCTTTCGATTGGTATTTTTCTTTTTCGAATAGCATTAATCGTAGCGCTAAGAATAAATAATCAATTTTTACGTGCTAATAGATGTATGACCGAACATAGGTTTGCGCGCATGCGCTTATTAAATATCCGGCCAGTGTACAATATACTCGTTTTGAGGTTGGCGGCTCTGCGCGAATTCATATCATATAGTTGATGCTGCTGATGTGAATGTAAACAAAAGCTTGTTACAAACATAATGATGAAATTTTCTTGGAGACGAGGTAGTGGTGTTTTGTGAAATATTAATTAAACTTGTAGTATTTTCATCAAAGATTATACAAGTTGTGAAAAAAAAGTAACAAGTGGCACTCGCTATGAGAGCTTTACAGTAAGGCAGAGGTACATACATCCTCTTTGAGAGATTTATCCTCATAATTTGAATACATATCAAGGGCCACCAAATGGTGACTTGCTGTTTGTTGACCAAAACTATGCAATTGAAAGGCAGAAAGGTATGTTTTGAATTATATTTTTATATGAATTTGATTTTAAATGCAACTATTTGAATACGTATTGTAGTGCCTTCAATTGCTGGAAGTTACAGTTGCTCAGCATTCCAAAAACAGCTGAACTCAAAACAGTATTCGTAAGCACACCGAAAAAAAAAGAATTTTTTTATCTGCTCAAAACCTGTCAATGCTATTGGCCAATCAGACTGATGCAAATCTAGAGGCAAGGAGAAAAGATCACATAGCACATTATTTTTTGAGATTAGCGTATTCTTTGAAAGTCAATATCCAACAGCATTTTATGAATTGGGAAGTAGAAATTTTTCAAAATGAGATTTAATTCATTCAACAAAGTCAGCATAGCTCAATTATTGATACAAAGTGGATTTGACAATTCTCAAGTAAGTCAATGAACATATTTCAATGTAGAATGTCGTTGATAAAAGAATTTATATTGAAATGAGATTTTGTTTCAGGATCACAAGAGTTTAAAGATGCAAACCAAGAAACTTGTATAATTCAACTGTAATTGAAAAAAAGTAGATTTGTGTAATTTGGATTTCTATGAATTACCTTTTTCTGAAGTTTTTGATTTGTTATCTGATCACAAAGTATATGTTCACAAAGGAATTGCAATTTATTCCTCAAACCACGAAATCTTATCATATATATTGAATGTACACGCTTGAACATTTATAGTACAAAAATTTTAGCGACCAGTATGCTTATACACGTTTGTTCATAGAAGCAATAAAAAAATATCTGCTTCAGTTGAACGTCCTTAACGTAATATATGCATGAAGATTTATAATAAATTTTACAATCGCATTCTTCGAATTATACCGACATGTGAGATTTGAATAGTTTCAAAAAATTCTATATTGTGAAACCCATAAGTTTAATTTCTCGAATTAAGTGAAAAGCAGCGCTAATTGTTGTCCAAATAGTTTTTATCTACTTATTGAAATCATTCAAGATTAATTGCATTCGTCGACAAGAACTTGCAATTTACAACTTACAGAGTCTAGCAAGATATTTCTGTACGAAATTTAATTTTCCGAAATCACATAAATCATTGTACATATTTTTAAGTCATCTGGCAATGTTTTTATAAATGACGATTCCAGCTTTGAATCGTATAAGACTTCATAAACGCCTGTGCCTCGATCGTAACAATAAGCAATATAATGCGCTATACCCCCTCTAACTGCAGGTTTAAGCACGACAAACCCAGCCAATATGAGTTTAACTTCCTGTATTAGTAACTGAACAGGTACATGCCTAGTTAACAGATTGTAATCCTCAAAAACTTTACTAATATCGATTGCTAAAAAAAAACCTAAAGTGGGTATGCCGAAAGCAGTTTGTTCGTTACGACGGCAACCCCTACAATTCAAAGCTTCTCCATTGAAAAGATCCATTATGCATAATGTTATCTGTACCACATCTTATGAAATTTGTTGCGTGCGCATCATTAACAATTAAAATGCGAAACTTGTCCAATCTTCTGTGGTTGCAAACATTACACCGAACAATTTCACCGCATGAAAATTGGTTTCGCAATAATGCAGATAAAAGTGTATTCACGGAGCTTTCGCAATTGTAGTAAGATAGCGCTTTGTCCTTCTGAAAATGTAAAAGAAGTAGACCTCGATTTTCATAGAATTGCTGCATGTTCATCGATCTATTTGAGTAACCAGCAATGCTTTCAAAAAATAATCCGTTATCTTTTATTTTGTCATCAAGGAAATCTTTGAAAAGAGGATTGTTTTCATAAGCAAAAATAAGTATTGAAATAGCGCTATCATAACCACAAGTATTTCCAAATATCACTTCACGATTATTTATTAGCACAGGCTCGTCGAGATGTCCATTTCTCAAATAAGCATGAAACTTGCCTTCATTTGTGCTACGGTTAAGATTGAAAATAGTGCGTTTATCTTTTAAATCGTTTTTCAATGCAGCCTTATTTACTTGCTTATCTGCTTCTGCGCTGTGTATTTTTGTTGACATTTTTTGTTCTGTGAGCTCTTCAAACTTACTATCAGCACTTGCTTCTTGTATTTCACTATGTGTTTGTGCGTTATTCACTTTAATTGAGATGGTTTTTTTCATGCCTTCTTTAGGCATGTTTTCTTCACACATGTTATTGCTTGTAGCCTGTTCAATATCGTAAACTAGCAAAGAAATCTCGGAATTCAGCTTCGAAACTTCTTGTTCAATTGTCCTCTTGTCTGCTTGATTTAAAATCTCCATTAGCTTACACCTAGCTAATTTAATTTGAGCATCAATAATGCGGCCGTGATACATGACGAATATGTGAGCTGCAAGAATACTTTTAAGATTGTACGTGTTGCGCAAATCCTTAAAATATGCTTCAACATCTGCTGATATAGCAACCTTATCCGAACTTCCAAAATATGTTCGCATCACGTTTGTCCACGCCGGAAACTGGCTGTACAAAAAAAAAAGAGATTATTTATCACTTCTGGGCAGCAGAAATCATTCTTGTTTTGATCAGTAACTTCTGTTTCATCTAACTTGACCAACCGAAGAGCCTCATCATATATAGATTTTACGTAATCTTTAACGATGTTGCTATCCATGTGTAATTTTATTTGAGCATCAGAATTGCACAGCTCTATTGGAATATCTTCATTTTTCTTTTCATCTTCTTTTTTTTTGAAATTTTTTCTTTTGTCTTTTCATCGTGTGCGTCTTTTTTCGACCCTGTGCCAAAGGTTTCAAACTTGTTCATGAACCATTCATATTTTTCATCACAGATTGATTTGTCTTCCATCGTTTTGCTTTCGCAAACAATAAAAGTTCCTAGTAATACTTCTCTTACATCTTGTAATGTTTCACATATAGAAGCCAGTGCTACTGATCTAGTTATGAAGTCGGTGAAAGTCTTATCGTTCTTCTCCTTAACAGCTTTCCAAGTTGTCGGTGTTTTTATAACATGCGCTCTGTCTAAACCTATGTGACACTTCAAAGGTGGAATGTCTTTTTCACCTTGCAAAATCAGTAAACTTGCTAATAAGTAGTACTTGTATGTGCAATCATTCAGAGTTTCACACAATGCATACAATAACGCTAATCCGTCATCGCATACACATCCTCTGGGTAAAAATGCCACGCGGCTTTTCCATTCATTCAACCATTGATTAATAACATTAGCATCGTGCCTTGAGCTAATCATTTGAAGTAACGGGGCGTAACATCCGTCCACAGTTGTCATCAGTTGATATAAATATACGTAAGCACTAGACTCTTCATTGATGGTAACTTTTTTAACCAAACTACCGGTAGCATCAAGTTTTATATCTAGATCCAGTGGTGCAAGCTCATTCCATAAAGTAATCTGATTATCAAACCAGTAAGAAGCTCTAAATGGTTTTGGGTAGACTTCCTTTATGAATTGGAATTCATCCATCATGTATATGAGGCATTTGATTGGGTCTGTCGGCCCAGAAATACGTAAATAGTTTCGTAATCCTTCAGCTTTGACAGTTCTCAAATTAGCAGCTGTAGGTATATCCGGGCGCTCTTCTTTATCAGAAAAACTCATCATATCATTTACCATTTCATCCTTGAAATGTTTAGCTCTCATATAGACCAATTTTTCACCAGCCTTTCTTCTGCGTGTACTAATGAAGGGTCTTTTGCTATGATGCAACAAAGCTGTAGTATCGTATGTAGAAATTTCAAACTGGATGCCATCTTCATCTTTAGCTGGCATTTCAACTTTCAATTTTTAGATTCGTTTGTTTCGGAAGGCAGACAAATTTTCTGCACTCGATTGAGTGTTATTAGCTTTAATGTCTTTTACTTTATTTAAACTAATATTTCAACTGTAAATAGTTTAACTCTCCGTTATCTAAATTAAATTTCACAGGCGGACACAAATGTTTTGAAAAACATAAAATAACATTTTATAATTGAAAAACCTACAGACTACTTTACCATGTTTTCAAATAACCTCTTATTTATATGTCGTGCTGAATTTTAGAATCATGATTCGAATACAGTTATTATCCAGAATTAGAATTTTTTAATGCCAAACAATATTTCAGTATGTACCACTATCTGTGCAGATCTTGCGTGCAACGGTCGAAGCTAGCAGAAGTCATCGAACAATTCGAGATTCCGGTCACGTTTGCAGGTTGAAACATGATCGAGTATTTTTGATTTGCGTTTACAAAAAAACGCGGATCGTGCATATATACTTATACATTCTTGGAGAAGGACAAAATTTAAGCGATTTCGTTTTTCAACTGTCGATTTGATTATTTGAAAAATGTTTTTATGGTTTTGTAAGTGTATATTATAAGCTGAACGAGTCCTATACGTTAACTCAGTGGGAAATTCACGGATTTTTTATTTAACGTTTTTACGAATAGGTTATAATGTATGCATTCACATCTTCTAATATAAAGAATATGAAAGGAACATGCATTGCACTTGTACTATGGGAGTATCGTGAGTAAGATGTAAATAAAGAACTTTATTCAAAAGTATTAAATCCACGTAAGGATCTCTAATCAGGTTGGATGTAATTGATGTGGTGATTATAATTATAAACATTTGTTATTTTTTATTTCAGAATTAAAGTTCTGTCACAATTATGAATCAAGAAAATAGGAGAGTAGGTCGACCTACAACAGTATCAACACTAGATTTATATGAGGCTTTAATCAAATATGAGATCTTTGATTCTAATCAATTGTTGAAGCCCGAAACAAATTAGGTGTGGAGTGATATAAAAAGTAAAGAAAAATTTACAATAACAATAAAAACATTATATTTGAATGTGCAAAAAAGTAGACTAGGTTTATTACGAAAACTAAAAGATTACTTCTTCAAAAACACAAATCATCAAATTCCTTCAACATCGAGACAAGATGTTGAAAAAAAAAACAGAATCTGCTGAAGATAAGAACATGTTGGATGATTTGCTTTCTTTATTATCTAGTGTGGAATTTGGAGGATTTATCGTTGAAACATGTGCTCGTAAATTTCACATAATTTATTGCTCACCTTTACAAAAACAAACATGGAAAGAAATTTTTACAAAATTGGACAACCCTCTAGTTTTAACAGTGAGTAAAGGTTACATGGAAAACGTGAAAATGTGTAATCATGAAACTGGAGATATTATTTTATATTCTCTGGTATTCTCTCTTGATGGTGATTGTATTCCTTTATTCCAAGTAGTGTCTGAAAAAACAGATAAATATTTTATTGAATACAGCATAAAAGAATGGTTACGATTAGAAATACATAGACCAAGTTCAGTCTTGATACCACCTTATAAGCCTGTGATAGAAGGTGCTACTAAAGCTTTTAACCGGTGCTCCTTAGATCATTATATGTATCATTTACTCAGGAAAAATGAAGGTATAGGCTACTGCCTTACAGGACTTTGTTTTCTACGATTTGATATCCTACCAATATTGTTGTATATAGAAAAATTGGATAAAGACGTCGTTATACAAAAATTTTATGCTAAATTCATGTTTCACTTGAGTCTCTCAGATGACTTAAAAACTTTCAATTCGGAAGTGCAAAAGTTATACGTTTTTATGCTGAGCAATCGTCGTAATAAGTACTTGATCGATGAGCGAAAAATTTTGGATATCAAGTTTCAAATGAACCCAAAGATTAATACCCTTTTTGAGGAATTTAATAGCATAAAAAATTATAAAAGCAATGCAGGTTTTAACATGAATGATGTTATCGACGCTAGTAGCAGCACTTCAACTTATAACTATATTAA
This sequence comes from Diorhabda carinulata, assembly GCF_026250575.1. Taxonomy (NCBI): domain Eukaryota; kingdom Metazoa; phylum Arthropoda; class Insecta; order Coleoptera; family Chrysomelidae; genus Diorhabda; species Diorhabda carinulata. The sequence goes on from NC_079473.1 coordinate 12,680,612, forward strand.
AGAAATCGAATCCAAAGCCAAAGAACACTGCACTCCTTATACAGGTGATTTAAGATTGAGATCAAACACATGTCACATCGGAGAAAAACGAATAGTCGCTTTTACAAACTTTTTAAGTTACTTTCCTTTCTGGACGAATATTTATTCCAAGCCTGAATCAGTTGACAGCTTTACTCAGTTAAAAACTTCGAAAGAATACGATGAATTATTAAGCAATGACGACTGTTTTGGCGATTGTGTAAATTCTAACCGATCACTCAGTTCTAATCCTACTAATGTGACGCACAGTGTCGATTCTCAAGTGCCTAATGTATTAGATCACAGAATATCTGGATTCAAGGTTGATGACTTTGTAATTTCACATTCAAAATTAATACAAGAGAAACTACTGAAGACTTCAGAAACGATTAGTACTCTTAAAAAAAGGAAAGTCGACGACACAGTTCCTCAAGATAAGCAACCAAAGCTACAAAAGTTGGAAAAATCAAAGGAACCTGTAGAAAACTGAGATGGCAAAGCCGACGTGCAGAAAAAATCACGAAATGATTTGACTACAATTGATTTATCCTACGAAGCTTCTGAAACGAATCAGTTTCTCGAAAATTGTGAAGATCAAGGCATTTTCCAAAATACTACCGAAACTGATAAGTTTTACAGTAAGCATATCTATAAACAATTACAAAATTATATATATTTGCGATTTGTATTTAATATATACTTAATTTTTTTAATTACAGATTATGAAAGTTTGGAATCTTGCTTAAAGATTATCAACGATGATCACGATTACTTTACGATTTGTACGACTGCGAGCTTTGATCATACCAGTGAAAATATTTTGCAAATCAGCAATGATAATATAAATAGTGAAGTGCACGCAATCACATTCAAGAGTCCTGAAAGTACAATATCCTTTTCGAGCTCCACTTACATTAGTGATGGCAGAGAAGCGAGAAAAATCCATTCTACGACTGCCCAAAATATAACGCTCATATCAACGCCTACTTGTTTTGATAACGGAAGTGAATCGAAGACATTGGATTCGACTATTGCTAATAGTATATTGCCCATCTCAACATCTACACCAATTGTAAAAATAAAAACTGGGTTGGCAGAAACTATGAGAGCAAATAAGAAGTCAGAACTCAAAAACAAAAAAAAACAAAAAAAAAACATCCAAGTACTATAGACCATTCAGAGAAGTTAGAGAGTATTACAAGAAACAACGTAAACAAATGTACAAGAGCATTTTGATCGAAAATGGGCAGCGCAGAGTGTTCATTTACAAAAGAAAAAGATACGTTTATGAAAATACAAGTCCTTTTGATAGCATTATCGAAGTTTTGACAAGAGCAATCAGGTATAGTGATACCTTTAAACAAAATTGCCAAGAGTTTGTGAATGCGGATGGTAACAACTTTTTGAAAATGATTCTGGAGTATGCAGAGAAAAATAACCAACGCATGTTATATGAAAACAGATGCAGGTTATTATTGCAACACGGATTAATTAACCGTCATAATTTTATAACTCTTCGTACAGCGATTACCACCCTATTTCAAGAATTGATGGGAATCCTGTACAGCTTTACCGAAACATCTCGTTGTCAATATTGTAGATTAAATATTGACACAAATCACCACGTAAAGAAGATTACTTCGCAAGATCTGAACATATGTGATTTACAAAATCATATCAAACAGCCTAATACTACTTCAATTTGTCCTAAGTGTCAGAGGTGTATGACAAACAACGTAAAATTTCACCACTACTTAGCGATTGATTTATCGGCTCAAAAAAAGGATTTTGATATTACAAAACTGCCAAAAATACTGTCTCTTGAACACAATTATATGTTAGTTGGTTTGGTACGCGCAATACTTCCGTTTAAAAAGTCCAAGCTCTACCATTACATTGCTTACAGCAGAACTTTGACAGATTATTGGAAATCTTACAACAATTTGAGTAAAAAAAGTAACATGTCACCTAAAAAAATAATAAATATTAGTCTGTTATTGTATGTAAGATATAACTAGCTTGTATCATAAGTTTCAAAATCACAATATTATACTTAATTTAAAAAATCTTCCTGGCGAATAATATTTACAACTTTAATTTTGACTTGTTTGCTTAATCTAAGTAGTTCAATCTTCAGTATCGACAACACTCCATCACCTGCAAACAACATTTGCACAGCTTTACTCAAGTTAAGCAACTGCTGATCAGTAATAGTTTGATGCGTATTTTCATCTACAGCAACATTTTCTTTGATAATAGCTTGAAGCAAACTTGAGTATAAGTCATTTTGCCAAGCTATTCCCTGTCTTCTATTATAATTCATATTAGCAGCCATAATCAAGAACAAATTAAGATTGCTGAATGTAACACATTAAAGTATTACTAAAAATGTATTACTTTCATTACACTTATTCTCAGTTAATGGACAAAAAGAGAACGAAGAGATTGAAATGATCTCATATACTGGTATCTTTGGCATGTTAGATGTAATGCTGAACTGTCTACAATAATAAAGAAATCTTAGTCAAAAATGCAACTAATGTAAGAAGTGTACCTTGAATTCTTATTTCATCATTAATTATTTCTCACTGCATGTCACTCACTATGTGAATATAGTGGTTTGCTAGCGTAGACAGATTTATGTAAATATTTCACAATATACGATCATCTCGTTTCCGACAGAATTTTTCGTTGTTTTTGGAAGAAGCCAGTAAGGAAAGAGATATACACTGGGTACATTTTAAAACCCTCCTCCGGTGAAATATGTGGTGCCATCAACAGCTGCTTTGTTTGGCTAGGTTAAGATAGATTACTAAACGTTTTGCCTTTGAATGCCCACTATGTTGTCTCTTTTCGGTGCTCTACTGCTCAGTGATGCACCTTATTGGTCGTTCGAATCGTCATCTGCAAAGGAAACATCCTTTTCTACATCGGACCCACCTAAGATCAGGGCCCTCCATGATGCACTTCTCCCATTAAAAGACTTCGAACTCGAACTGGCATATTTCCGAATGTAGACGTTTCTGCCGAACCAACAAAAAAGTATCGCTGTATAGTTTTATTCTAGAAACACTTCACATTTAAACACTAAATTGCTTTTTCATCGATACAAGGAAGAAAGACAAAAAGATAAAAGTTCGAGGAAAAACTACCAATGATGGATAGAAGAATCTGACAATTAATATTCAGCAATATTGCGACTTTCATGTTTCTAGAGGTTACCCTTAGCAAAAAGTATTGTATTCGTCTTATGAGTTGAAACAAAATGATATCAGTTTTTTTTCAATGTGTCTAGAAAAGTTTTACTCTATAAAAGCTAGTTAGAAAATAAAAGGTTTTCAAATATCTAAGATTTGCGTCATCCGTTAGGAGTTCAGCAAACATGCGACGAGAGACGTTGATAAGAGCCGGGGAGCTAACATTAAAGGTGAGCCGATCATTCGACTCACGGATCGATATTCCGCTAGAGAATACCGAAGACTCGCTAGGTGAGTGATGAGATACGACACTCTGTGCCGAGACTTCATGAGCCCTGGTGGGCTTAGGAAGCGCCGGAGGGGTTCGGGAAGCGGGAAGGTTATTACCTTCTTGACGATTAGCGTCAGGATTCATAATTGATTCAAAATAATCAAAATACGAATGCTTCTATACCTATACAATGAGGAAAGGTGAAAAAAATAAAAGCTGGTGGGAACACTCGATAGTAATAATGAATAGATAAAATCTGATACAATTCATATGGAGCACTAATGCGGTCTCATCTATTCCATCATTACACGTAAACAAAAAGCATCGAATCACTTTTGATAATGTTTCAAACAAAATATATATATATATATATATATATATATATATATATATATATATATATATTTGGGTGGCCCTTATTTTTGAAGGTGACTTGCTACCTCCTAAAATAGTTCTATGGTATAAAAAAATTTCAGCTCAATTGATCAACATTAACACGTGCCTCAATGCATGTTCAATTGTTTCTGTAAAACCAACGTGCGCGGCAGGAGAACGCCGACAACCGCTCGTTGCAGCGCGCCGCGAAACGAGTGTCGTGGTGTTACGCTTATCGGCCAGAATCGTACTTTCTTCTATTTACAACCTTTTAAAAAATTTCATGCTAGTTTCATATTTTATTCAAGGAATGCTATTCAATAATTTATATCAACGAACTTTTTTTACAATCGGGGTATTTTTGTCGGTAGTCCGACACTATTTTGAGAATATACTGTTTCTGTTCCTCGTTAGTGCTTAATTGTTCGTTATAATCTTGCATTAATTTCACTCTTCTTTCCGCTGTGTCATTCGTAACTCTCAATTTCTCAACAATCGTTTTCGCTCTCTGGTACTCTTCATTTTCACTGCGAGATGGCTGCACCTCTTATATCTGGGGAGTAGTAGTGGACGGAAACGAGTGAGACACTTACACCTTAACGGCGGGAGTAACTATGACTATCTGATATTTGCTCCATCCCCCTTTTAAAGTCGCCTGGAGTAAACTCACCCGTTCTGACTCCATCTCGTAGTCCACCCCGTAATTTACCTATTTCGAGGTTTAAAGCGCATGCAAAAGATATGTGCACTTTATGTGTAGACTGAGTGGTAGTTATGTGCACATCTCTGAATACAGAGGCTGTCATTTCCTCAAGCTCACTCATATCAGTGATACAGTTTCTAAAACCAGGTGATAGAATTTCATGTATAAATCTTACCAAATCTTCCTGTTGTTCTTAATTAAGATGAGCCCAAAACAAATTTCCATCCTTCTTACACTTTGAAAAGGAGGTCATATAGTAACACCCCATGTCAGGGTGTGCCCCGTACACTATCTCGCCAGCTTTTGGCAATTTTCCTGGGGCGATAGTTCTAACAGATCCGCCTGATATTGTGCTTTTTGACGAAGCGGTAGATGGAGGAAGACCCAGAGTGAAGTCCTCTCTAACTACATCTTCTGGAGTGGAGCAGGGAGATTGGCACTGAGAATCTGCGAACAAATGCATCTGCCCTAATTTCTCTCTAGGGGGTGTAATAGGTGTGGATTTACAATTCTTTTTTTGTTTGTCATACTTATCGTAAACAAGGGGGGTCCATGCTCTCGTTGCCAAATCTTTGTTGTTGGTTTTAAATTCTTTCAGTTTTTCTTGGTCATTACAAACAGCGTACCCTAGGTCAATAGCGTACTTAAGGACAATATTCTCTATCCCTGGTGCCTGTTCCCTCGGACACTTTAGACCCAATTTTAATAACTTTTCAAAGGACTCTGGTGGTATTGTGATATTGTAAGAGTCTGCAATGGACTCCAAATTGGAGTACAGGAAGTCAGCTTTCTTGATTTTATGCATAATTGAATCAGTTTTGCTTTCGAGGTATATATATATTTTATCTATCTCATTCATCGCTATTTTATGGCTCAATCTTAAATAGGCTGATGAAACACATTCCCGGTTTAAGAAGCCTCTATATGATTTTCGCCCGAAGGTGTACTACCATTAGATATAGGTAGATTATAATATTTTATTTATTTAGGTAAGGGAAGTCGGCAAATTGGATCCGTAACTTCGGGATAAGGATTGGCTCTGAGGATCGGGGCGTGTCGGGCTTGGCGAGGAAGTGGGTCACGGCTGACGTGCCGGGCCTGGGCGAGGTGAAGTAATTGGAGCATCTCTCTTTCCTTCGGGTTTGGAGTTTGTGATGATTATGAATCCGAGTTCGGTCCCGTGCCTTGGCCTCCCGCGGAACCGATTTGCTGCGAGGTTCCATATTACCTTAATCGGTATTTGGATATCCTCTTCGGCCGCCATTCAACGGTCAGCTCAGAACTGGCACGGACTAGGGGAATCCGACTGTCTAATTAAAACAAAGCATTGCGATGGCCCCAACGGGTGTTGACTCAATGTGATTTCTACCCAGTGCTCTGAATGTCAGAGTGAAGAAATTCAAGCAAGCGCGGGTAAACGGCGGGAGTAACTATGACTCTCTGTTGTCCGACCTCGGACAACAGCACGGCATGGGGCCTTAGGAATTAACCTGCCCCGCCAATATTTCGTTTTCATAGTCCGCGCCACTTTCCAGGACGGACTCCTTTCCAAAGCGAGGCCAAGACATTGTATTTCCCAGCAGTAGTTGGCTGGTGCGCTCATGAATGGAATTCACGACACTCCCAGTCCCAGTTCCCAAGTACTAGGTCTGGAAGTGCATAGTGTTCCACGATAGCCGAAGGTGGTCTAGAAATATATATAAAATAAAGAATATATAAATATAAATAAAATATTATAATCTACCTATATCTAATGGTAGTACACCTTCGGGCGAAAATCATATAGAGGCTTCTTAAACCGGGAATATGTTTCATCAGCCTATTTAAGCCTATTAAGCCATAAAATAGCGATGAATGGAGAGGCTGCCAATAATAGTCTTGGTAATGTAAGATCTGATGTCTTGCTTAGAAAAGCCGAGAATACTAGAAATGATATTATTATCTCGACACCAGATTCCACGCGCTCCCACGACTAGAGGGGCCACGACGATATGTTTCCCAGGGTATCGGGATCTCATGGCACTTAGGAAGCGTGGCTCGCTATAAATGGCGCTCTTATTCAGAGCGGCTAGGGAGAGGGAGCTAGGTCCCTCCCAGCTGACGGCAATGTCGCACACTATGGCTCTTGAACCCATCTGGAGCACGAGATCGGGTTTCTTTAATGCGCCGTCGATGCATCTAATGTGGGGTTCAACTTCTACTACCCATCCTTTCTTCTCGGCAATTTTTCGCGTAAGCGTAACGAGCTGGTCATACCGCCTTATTCTCTGCCAATGTGACGCAGGACATTTTTGTAAAACATGGCTAAGTGACTCGTTACGATCACATCCCATCCTACATTTTCTCTCATGTAGTGGATTGGACGGGAAGCCCTTAGTATTACGATGCTCGCAGCTTTATTGAGCTTCTCGTTTCCAGGAGTTTACACTAGTTCATTCAGGATGCGAATGCAACATATACAACTTGACCAACTTTCACATTTATTCATGAAGAAACACTATTCTATGAAATATTACAATAATTGTAAATAATAAACTTTGTAAAGGCAGAGTAACGATATATTTGATTAAATTAAACTTAAACATGTGGTTCTTTCTGTGTCTGTCTCTGTTCTCTCTCCTAAGCACACCTTTTAGTTTTTAGCTGCTGTTCGGAAAAGCAACGTTGCCGTTAGTACCTTTCTATTATAATATCTAAAGAATATGAGAGCGAACGCAACATAGCGGCCTCCCTTGAAATCTCGTAGTTTCAAGAAAAATAAAATGAAACCAAAATTTACAAACATATAACAACTTAACTAAAATATCAATTAATTATAAACCTTGACTTTGTCGGCTACGAGACTCAACCTGATTAAACATACATTGAAATGTTCGAATATGCATTACATTGAGAAAAAAAAAATCTTAGTCTAATATTCTACAAATTAATAAGTTATAAATCAGTTTATATATAATAATCACTGCATTAGGATTGATCATAAATAGGCAAAACACTGATTTTAGTAACAGGACGTTTAAATATAGCGTTTTTCACTTTAACAGTTACCACTCGAATGTGCCCATCAGCACCAGGATGTACGTTCATTATTCTTCCAATCTTCCAGGCTAATGGAGCAGCATCATCATGTAACACGATGCATTGACCGACCTTATAAATGTCATTTGCAACTTGCCATTTGGGGCGTTCTTGAAGAGTCTGTAGATAACTGCGAGACCAGCTCCTCCAAAACTGTTCAAATAAAGCTCGCAATTGTTTATAGCGACAACTTAACCTAGAATGTTTAACGTCTAATGAGTTTTCTGGTAAGAAAGTTAGAGGAGCACCAATTATAAAATGTCCAGGTGTTAAAACTTCCGAGTCGTCTGGATCTTCACTAAGCGGAGTCAGAGGGCGTGAGTTTACTATAGATTCAATTTGAACCAATAAAGAATAGAAATTCTCGTAAGTTAGAAGAGTGTTCTGTAAAACTCGCTTTAAATGATATTTTGTGAGTCGTACAGCGCTTTCCCACAATCCGCCATGATGTGGAGATCGCGGTGGTATGAAATGCCAAATAATGCGATTGTCAATTAGAAAATTTCGGAATACATCATCTTTGATTTCGTTTATAAGATTGGACGCACCGACAAAATTGGACCCATTGTCCGAATAGATTTCCGAAGGAAAACCTCTGCGAGCGATTAGCCTTTTAAACGCATTCAAGAAACTATTAGTTGATAGTTCAGTTACCAGTTCGATATGTATGGCCTTAGAAGCAAAACATATAAAAATACATATCCATGCCTTTATCGATTTGGTATTTCGCAAAAAACTATTCTTAATTAAGAATGGTCCCGTATAGTCTACTCCAAGTACAGAAAATATTCTAGAAGGTTGTACTCGGGTTGACGGTAGATCACCCATTTTTTGAAGGCCTGCAGAAGGTGATACTTTAAAACAAATAACGCATTTTCTTAAAATTCCTCTAACTGAATTTCGACCTTGCATAGGCCAATAATTTTGTCTAATAACAGATAATAGAGTTTGTGGTCCGGCATGCAAGTATTTAAAATGAAAATGTCTCACAATAAGAGATGTTAAGTGGCATTTTGCAGGCAGAATAATTGGATGTTTATTGTCAAAATTTAAATTAGTATTTTTCAATCGTCCCCCGACTCTTATTATACCCCTCTCGTCGAGAAAAACACTCAAGCGGAAGAGTTTACTCTTTTTTGAAACTTGTTTGTGTCTTAATAAATCTTTGATTTCAATAGCAAAATGTTTGCGTTGAAAATGTTTAATTAAAATTATTTTAGCTTCGTCTAATTCGGAAATTTTAAGCTTATTTAAATCTCTCTGCTTGGGCTTAACCTTTAAGTTATTTTTAAATCGCAAAAGGTAGGCGATTATACGAATACATTTATTAAACGAAGAATATTTATAAAAGACGTCAAATTTAACACATTCTTTGGTTAACAATATTTTGTTGGGCGGCTGTTTCAATTCAGGTAAATCGGTATTTGATTGAGTTTCAATGTTATTAGGCCAATATTGATTGCTACTTGAAAGGAATTTAGGACCAAAGAACCACGAATCTAATTCTTGTATTTCTCCTGGGTGGACACCTCGAGATATGTAGTCAGCTGGATTCAAATCCGTTGATATGTAACGCCACTGGTGACTATGGGAAAAAGTCTGTATCTTTGATACGCGATTTGCGACGAACGTTTTGAGTTTACTGGATTCCGATGATATCCAAGCCAACACAATGGTCGAATCACACCAGTAAAATATTTTATCAATTTTAATTTCATTTTCTGTTGCCTTTATTACTGTGTGCGCTAATTCAACACCTAACAATGCGGCACAAAGCTCTAATCGAGGGATAGAAATTACTTTCAAAGGAGCAACTCTAGATTTGGAACAAACTAGATTTACATTTACTGTGTCCAATGAATTCATGGACCTGAAATTAATTGGAGTACCATAAGCGTACTGAGAAGCGTCGGTAAAGACATGCATTTCTATGGATATGAAATCTGTTATTAAAATATGTCGTGAAATTTTTAATTTTTCAATTAATTTCAAACTATTGTAAAACTGTAGCCATGAAATTAGAACATTGTCGGGTACTGGATCATCCCAACCTATTATTAAACCCCACAATTTTTGCATAAATAATTTCGCGCGCGTAATAACGGGACCTTTAAGACCTAGAATATCAAAGATTTGACTGATAACGGATAAAATTCGTCTCTTTGTGAAGATCTTGTAGTGATCTGGACCAGATTCGGGATTTGTAACATATTTTAAAATATCCTCTGAAAAGTTCCAGACCGTACCTAAAGTTTTACTGCAACTTTGTTCGTCCTTAATAATATAATCTGTTTTAGTAGAGGGTTCTAATTGTGAAACAAAATTCAAAATTTGCTCATTATTTGAAGACCATTGGCGTAAACGGAATCCGCCCGACAGTAAAATGTTATATACATCTTTCATTAAAAAACATGCAGATTTAATATCCTTTACGGAGACTAAGTAGTCGTCCATGTAAAAATCCTTTAAAATAGATTGAGCAGCCTCAGGATGATTGATTTCATTATCAAGAGCTAACTGTTTTAAGCAACGAGTAGCTAAAAAAGAGGCAGGGCTCATCCCATATGTTACCGTGAGTAACTTGTAAATTTTCAAAGGATCTGTAGTATTATTGCGCCAGAGTATTAATTGAAACTTTGTATCGTTTTCATGTATTTTAACGCATCGATACATCTTCGCGATGTCCGCGGAAACTACAATCGGAAATAATCGAAAACGTAATAAGATAAAGAATAACGTATCCTGGATGCAAGGTCCTGTTTTTAATATATCGTTTAAACTTAAACTCGAAGTGGATTTACTGGAGGCGTCAAAAACAACACGAAGTCGCGTGGTCATTGAGGACTCTTTTATTACAGCGTGGTGAGGTAAGAAAAAGCTTGGCTGTAAATTGAAATTAAAATTATTTAATTCAGACATATGTCCTAAGTTAATACATTCATTTATAAAACTACTATAATTTTCTTCCAATGTAGGATTTTTACCGAGTTTTCTTTCCAAGGATTGAAATCTATTGACTGCGATATCATATGATTCGCCCAACTGCTCTAGATTGTCCCTAAAAGGTAAGCGGACAATAAAGTTACCATAATTATCACGACTATAAGTCTGTTGAAAATGACTCTCTACTTCATTTTCTTCCTCGGTATAGTTATTTTTCAAAGACGGAATTTCTTCTATCAACCAAAATTTCTCTAATCCATTTTCAAGATTGTTCATTGACCTTGACAAGTTACACACAGAAAAATTTCTATTATTTATACTCGGACAACTGATTGTACCTGCTACAATCCAACCGAGTTCTGTATTTTGTAGAATAGGACGACCCTTTCCTAGAGAAATTTGACCGGGTAATAATAAGCGATAAAAAATACCGGCACCCAAAAGTATATCAACTTTACTGGATTCATTAAATTGTGGATCTGCCAAATCAATATTATTAGGAATTTTGAGATGAGACGTATCAAAGTCCATGTGGGGTGTGTCAGTCGTTATCTGATTGGATACCAAAAATTGTAAATTAACATTATAATTGGAGTTTATAGATTTAATTAGTGATTTAATAACATTATTAATAAAACTTATATTGCCGTTTATTCCTATAACTTTTATATGAACATCTGTCCCTTGAATATTCAATCTTTCAAATAATTCCTGACTTATGAAATTTGACTGAGAACCGGCATCTAAAAGCGCTCGACAAATCATGGATTCGCCGTCTTTATATTCAATTTTTAAAAGTGCGGTTGTAAGTAAAACAAATGAATCGTTATCGTAAGCAGTTAAAGTTAAAATATTTTGAGCACAAGCAACAACACTTTGTTTACTATCATTTCTTTCGACTCGTTTTTCATCAGACTTGATTGGCAAGTTCTGTGAAGAATTATTAACAGAGGCGTGCGCTTCATTATTGGAAATATTATGTTTATCCGTAATGTCGCAATTTTGATGTGAGTTTTTATTAGTAATAGATAAATGCAGTAAACTATTATGTTTTTTATCACAAATTCTGCATGAACTTCCTTGACAATTCGAAACTTTATGTCCTAGTCGAAGGCAATTAGTGCAAGCTTTAAGTTTACGAATTGTATTGATACGATCTGAAATAGAAAGTTTTAAAAATTCATTGCAATAATAAATTACGTGATCTCCTTTGCAAAAAATACAAGCTAGAAGCCTTGTAGAAATATTACTCTGTATCTTTGTTGTAGCAGATTTGTGATATGTATTCTGATAATTTGAAGAAGAGGGTTTGTTCAGATATTTATTGTCGATAGATTCGAGTAGTTTACATCTATCGATCAAAAATTTGAATGAATGTTTCTGAAGTTGGTGACACTACGTCTTTAGTTTCAATCTCCCACTCTTTCCTAGAATTTGCATCTAATTTAGATAATAATAGATGAATTAAAATTGTACTCCATTGTTCTACTGGCTCTTTTAAATTACGCAAAGCTCGATAGTGCTTTTGTAAATTGTCTACAAAAAATCGTAGAGATTCAAAGGAGTCTCTATTTACATTTGGCAAATCAAAGATTTGTTTTATGTGGTTTTTTCTTATAAATTTTTTATTTTGATATCTCTCCTTTAATAACTCCCAAGCCACAGGATAATTCGAATCTGTTACCTCCAGAGAGTCTATAATTTTTATTGCTTCTTTTTTTAACGTTGTTTGGAGATAGTAAAACTTTTGTATGTTACCTAAATTAGGATTATTATGGATGAGAGCCGAAAATGCATCGTAAAATGTTAACCATTTATCATAACTGCCGTCAAATTCGGGCAGAGACAAAGGTGGCAATTTAACATTGAATGTTTCTATGTGAGAAGATTGAATATTAAAATTTGAGTTATTTTGTTGAGGTATAAAAAACGAATTTTGAGACTGATTGCCAAATTGACCGACGAATTTTTTTGCCTTTGCTACCGTTTCATAATAATCATCTTCAAAGGTGACTCGCTCGGAGAAATTTTGTTCGGATTCATCATATTGCTCAATTTCGGTTTGAACCTTGTTAAATTCATCAAAGATGAGTTCCATTCTTTGCATACGAGTGTAAATTTCTGTGATTTTTGAATTATTGTTTGAATCAGCAACAAATTTTTTAAACCGCGTTATTTGACGAGAAATCATTAATTGAAATTCTTGTTCTTGGTCATTTCGACCGGCCTCGTTAGCCATTTTGTACCTACCTTTATGTCGCGAATTTATGCAGAGTTAATTCTAATAATCGATAATGAGACAATCTCAGGGAAGTGAGTAATCGCCTTAATAGTGTGTGCGTTGTTGTTCCTTCCTTTTGGGTTTTAGTTATGATAGGGCGCCAGTAACATTTTCTGGTCAGATTTATATCAGTGTGGACCGAAAGATGCACAAAACTACACACTGTTTATCAGGAAAAATGAAGATTATTGTACGATAATATACGTTGATCGCTAACGTACTAAAAAATGTTCTGGGTTTCATTAACATAAAAAAAAATATACATTAAATATTTGACGAATTTACTGATTAAAATTTGTGAAAGCATAAATGTATATAGTCCTGTTTTATCCAAAATAAATGTAATTATTCATGGAGTTAGTTATTTAGTTTTCTATAAAATACAACTACTATATTGACGAAGCAAAAACCATTAGTTCAGTGTTCCAAAGGTATAATTAAAACATATAGGCACATCACTTAGATCTTGTGTCAGATATTGAGGAGATATTTAAAAAAGAATTACAAACTATCGTGAGTTCTCGACATATATGTATGTGGTTGGCTTGAATGCTAACCACGTACTTTTCACATGTCTAGCTTAAGATATTCTCTTCGAGCATGCCAATCCGAATTGATATTCGCTAAACGTTGATCTGTCAGTATGACAAATAAGCGAATTCAGGAATTAGCTAGCCATTAGTAAATTAGCAGGCGATGATGTTTAATTACCAGACCATATTCCTTCAATTAAGAAAAAACTATTTGTGAAAAACGTTGAAACTGAATAATTACATTGGGAGAAATTTTAGCTTGAAATTATACAATATTTAATCTAAATAAATCGATTATTATGAGAAAAACATTAGATCTGAATTAGTTATAAACTGTAATTAGAAAATATTCCTACCTTGCGTTTGCCGGTAATCGATGCACATTCGCTCAGCACGGCGACACACAAGAAAATGAATCTTTTGTGTTAGCAACATATGCTTATGGATATTTGGCGCTCGCCGGAAGGCGCAATGCCATAACTGGCGGCAATATTTGAATTTTATATAAATGAGATTCTTTTCGGAATAACACACTATTGGTCTTAATATTTCTAATTATTATTTCTGCTAGCATAACGGTATTATATACCGTTACACCCCCTCTCCTCGGTTTAGAATTTTTTTATAAAAAATTCGTAAACGAATACTGAACTAGAGGTTAGTGTACCCTAGGTTAGATAGATGTCTATCTATGTTGAGCAGAAAACCAAAGAAAAATGAATGAATGAAGAAAACAAAATTAGCTAACAAGTTACCATACTATGAGAAAAAATTTTATGATTCATAAGCGCCCGTACCAAGTTTGATATATCTGTTACGACTTTCAAAGAAACCTCAATATTGTTACAGTGCACAGGTGGTTTTGAACCATTCGAACAAACTAAATACATATTAAACAAAACAGTAAAGGTACGAAAATTGTTTGTCTAAAAAATTAATATATGGTTCGATAGTTGTCCATTATTCGTATTCGTGATTCTCGGAATAACATAAAAGACTACTAAATACTAAATGTTGATCAGCAATATTTACAATGCACAAATAATAAGTTGATTTTGTAATAATACATTATAGTACACACATAAATACATAACAAACTAAAGTCGCCGGGAAAAGAAAAAAAATAAAATACATTGTTCAGTACCAATTCAAACAGCGCAACAGAATAAAAACTATTTCATACACTATATTTGGACTCAAAAAAAAAAACACAAAAACAAAAACTAGAGGTTGTTCTTTTCTCGTCTCTATATTAACACTGTGAAGATAATTCTCGTAATCTGAACATGCTTCGGTATAAGTGTAAGGTGTTAAGCTTGGGAAAAAATAAGAAACATCTGTAACTCCGGATATCATAAATGAACTAACTGGAAGTACCTGCACCTACTTAACGACCTCTCTGTTTTTTGCAGAGGAAAAGATTATCCAAAGGAATAGATATAATTACGATAAAAATGAAAACATGAAAGTTATTCTTTCTTTTCACTACAAAAATGTTAATCACACATAATCATTTTGTGTTCATGGAGATAAAAGGCACAATATATTTTAGCATACACTGTATATGTTTACGAACGATAATTATCAAGTGAGTCATGATGGGAATTTGTCTAAATATTCTTTTAAAAGCATATCTCTATAAGAGACCAAAGGTACAGATTTTTAAAAGAAACTTAATTCTTACCATATACAAATAACTCAAATCTGTCATTAAGACTTTTCTACATGTACCTAATAGTTATTTATATTACGAAAGAATTCATGTTACGACAGGATTCCACCTGATCACTTTGTTTATATATTACTGTTGAATACGGGATATTTCTGTCCATTAACATAATTTCGGAAGGCTACTTCTCAGAACGCTTTTTCAAATGCGGAATGATTACATATATTACTAAGGTACGACACTTGTATTACACGATACAGTAAAATGTGATGCTCTTTTTTTTTGTAGGCATATGTTCAATAACACAAATGTTAACTATAGGACGACATTAAAAACAGATATTCATAACTTCCAATAATATAAACGAATAGAATTGTACTTTGTATGTATTATCCGTTTAAAACTTAACTTAATTAAAATATACGACTCGATTTCTTAGTGATTGTAGGTAATTTTTTCTTAAGAATACTAAAACCATTGAACAAAATATATACAAAGGAATAATCCAATACAGGATAAAAAGTTAGTTGCTATCGCAATCGTTATCTTTTTCGGTTTGAGAATTTTCATCGTCCGAAGTTAAATTGTCTTCTGGCAGGTTTTCGTCGAAGTCTGTGAAATTTTCTTTTAAATCAGATACGTGAAAATTACCCAAGTTATTGCCGCTTTTATCAACTATATTGTATACTAGTTTAGACAATACTTTATTAACAATGCATGGGATATATTTCGGCGCAAACTTGGCTGAAAAATCATTGGCTTTGGAAGATAAAACGAAATTACGTTTCCAAAGACGGTCACCCACATGAAATTGTATGTCACGCTTTCGCAAATTGTAGTTTTTTGCATTTTTGTCATATGCTTCTTTCAATTTTTTTCTGATGTCCACAAACAATTTTGGTAAATTCTTAATGTCTTCAATGTATTGTGATGTGTCACCAATCGACACTTCATTATTTGCGTCGGTCGAAATAATGCCATACTGATCTCCTGAAAGAGTTACGTTTCGAGCAAAATTCAGGAACGAAGGTGAATAACCGGTAACATCGTGCTGAGCCGTTCTAATAGCCTGTGCAATTTGGTGTATGTATACATCCCAATCTTTATGGTTTTCGTGGAAATAGCATCTTAAAGCGGTAATTATTACTTTGTTTGTTCTCTCTGTGTGGTTACTCTGCGGATGGTAATTAGCGTTATATAAGATTTTTTGCACTTTATATTTACTCATTAAGTCTTTGAACATTTTGCTTACAAATTGTGAACCGTTGTCGACAGATACAACCTGTGGTACTCCGTGTATAAGAAATACGTGGTTTTCTAAGAATTTAGTAATGCTGGAGGCAGTTGCACTCGGCATCGGGTGTACTAAACAAAATTTTGTAAACCAGTCCGTAACGACCAGAGCGTATTTATTGCCGTTCTTAGACCTTGGGTAACAGCCAATGATGTCCGCGGAGATCCATTGGAAAGGAAAATGTATATCTTTATATTTACCCATTACCCCTGCTTTTGGTAAATTGCTACTTTTGCACGCTGCACAAATGCTGCACTTTCGAATGTAACGGTACACATCAGAGCGTAATTTTGGCCAGTAATAAGTTTCTAATATGCGATAAAAAGTCTTAGATATACCAAAATGGCTACCGGTGACGTCATCATGACACTGTTTTAGAATTTCTGGACGATTTTTTGCAGGAACAACAACTTTCCAGTTAGATAAGTTAGTTTTTAAAGGTATGTTCGAAAAAATATGTTTATATAAGACGTTGTTTTCGACTTTAAAATTAGGAAATTTTTCGGGAGTTCTAGAAACTTTTTCTAACATTGAACGATACCATTTATCTGGTTTGAAGGTAGAAACATCAATAGTCGAAATCTCATTAACAGAACGAGAAAGAGCGTCACTAACCAACATTGTGGAGCCTTTCCGGTGTTTGATGACAAAATCAAATTGAGCTAGTCTGAGAGCTAGGCGGGCAAGTTTTCCACTAGGGTTGGATAACTTATGAAGATATTGTAAGGATGAATGATCCGTTTCCAAAGTAAAGACTGTTCCTTCCACATAGCATCTAAATTTTTCAATTCCGAAGATAACCCCAAGAAGTTCTTTTTCCGTTGTAGAAATTTTCCTTTCGGTTTTAGTGAGAGCACGACTGGCATAAGCAATGGGATGATCTAGTCCGTCACATTCTTGATATAATATTGCACCCAGTCCTGTGTGGCTAGCGTCTGTTTGAATGATAAACGGTTTAGAATAATCGGGACTAGCCAAAATTGGAGTGGAAGTTAAAAGAGATTTAATTTCGGAGAAAGCCTTATCTGCTTCAACTGTCCAGACGATCGGATGACCTTTCTTTCTTCCTTGCAACAGATCTGTAATAGGGGAGCAAATAGACGAGGCCTTTTTAAGGAATCTCCTATACCATCCAATCAAACCTATGAGTCTCTTAATTTCTGTGGTATTTTTAGGGGCGGGATAGTTAAGGATAGCTTCAATTTTATCTGGTGAGTGAAACCAAGGTAATTGAGTGATTCTCTGCAAAACTCACATTTTTTCATGTTGATCGTTAATCCAGCTTCTTTCAACCTGTGATACAATTTCTCTAAGATTTCTAGATGGAGCTCGAACGTTGGGGTAGCAACAACTATGTCGTCCAGATAACAAAAGCAATACGGTAGTATAGAGGGATCGATAATTCTATCCATTAATCTTGCCATTGTTCTGGGAGCATTTTTTAAACCAAAACACATTCGTGTATATTCGAAAGAACCTAGTCCAAAAATTGAAAAGGCAGTTTTAGGTTTAGAGGAGTCTGTTAAGGGAACTTGGAGAAACGCTTTGCGCAGGTCAATGGAGGTGAGATATTTTGCATCCCGAAGCTTATTTAAAATAGAGTCAACCAAATGACAAGGGTAAGAATCGCTCTTGGTGACAGAGTTCAGTTTCCTGCCATCAAAACATACTCTGTATTGTCCATCCTTTTTTGGAACTAACCACAGGGGTGAACACCAGGGTGAATTCGAGGGTTGAACAATGTTCAACTTCAACAGTTTCTTTTTTAAGGTGGGACTGCATTGTTGGACTCAATGGATATTGTCTCTGACAGATCGGCTTTGCATCTCCAGTATCTATATCATGAGAAATCAAATGGGTTAATCCTAGTGAATCGTTAGGTGCTATGTCTGAAAATAATTCGATAACTCTGTCCAAGTCCGATGCTTGGTGTGAAGTCAATGATTTTTTATCTGAAAGTGTATTTATCGTACAAAGTGACGATAACATAGAGTAAGAAAAATTATGAAAACTTACATCAACTTTAAAAAGTTTCAAAAAATCCATACCCACAATCAGTGCATGTTTTATTCTAGGTATAATTAAAATTTTTAAGTCATGTGAAATATTATTCAATGATACTGATACATTTATATACCCTAAAACTTGTTGACTTGTGCCATCAGCGGTAGTTACATTCAGTGATTCGTCATATTCCATGGGTAGATTGAGAGAATGCAGAAAGTTTAAACCTTGACTACCCAAAATAGAAGCTGTACTACCACTATCCACCATGGCTAAAATATCTTTGTTATTAATTTTAATGTTAAGATACGGTCTATTGTCATTAAATTTTTTTACAAATACTGGACATACTTTGGCATCAGATTTTAAGTTATTTTCCGTTAAAGTATTAAAAGAAAAAGGAGGCATTTCTAGTATTGACTGATCTCTAGATACAGAATTTATTACAACCGGTTTCTCGGCAGATATAGAAAGTTTTTGAGAGATATTTTTATTTTTAAAGGAACTGAAAAACTCGTGTACAAAAGTAACATAATGTTGCCATTCGTCGAATGAAGTTTTATAATTTAATGTTTCTCTTTCTTTAGGTTTTGCTTTGTATTCGTATGTTTTGTACTTGTCTCTGACGATACTTCTTTTTCTGGATCACTTATGACCGCCAGAGGTTTTGATTGGTAAGCAGTCGAATAGGCGTTTTTTTGTGCGCAAAAATTACATTTGGTTTTCACTACATTTTTCATACCGCAACCATAACAAAATATTCTTTTAATATCACGGCATTGACTATACTTATGCCCGTTTCTGTCACAATTATAACAAACTACTTGAGCTAGAGTTGAGACATTTTGAGAAATTTTGTTTTCCTTGAACTGTACTTTATTGGATGTTTTTGCATTGTGTTCTCTGAATGATTGACTACATGATCCGCGAGGGTTGTCGCTTTGGAGCATTCTATATCTTTCTGACCAGTTTGTGAATCTTCAATCTACTTGCATAAATTCTAAAGTTCATCAATAGTGTTTGTATCGTGTAAAGCTAATTGGGAAACAATAGAAGGTAATAAATTTCTACGTATCTTTAAAACACGAGTGGTTTCTTCAGGAATTATCTCTAACCGTTTAAATAAACTCTCCATTTCAGCAACATATAATGTAGCACTTTCCTGAGGGCCTTGTGTCCTGTTCGCAATTTGTATTTCTAAATCAAATTGATAGTTACTCGGTAAAAAATCTTTTTTTAATTTAGCAACTAAACTAGCCCATGAGGTATGGTTGGAAAATGACCGTGTTCTTCAACCACTTTACCCACACGCCTATTTATATCTAAGCGTGAGGAGCGCTGCGCGTACTTGTTAACTGTACAGCACTTAGACTGTAGCAGTTGCTGATTTTTGGTAGCACAAAACGGTATTTTAGTATAAGGCTAAAAGACATACGCCACTATGAATAATCTTTTATTTAACAACTACTTTAGGTCGTAAAGCTACAGTAGTTGGTGCCTTATTGACTTCTGTCGATATAAATTGAGACACTTTCAGGATAAAAAGTTATAATAAAATATGACTACACTACACAAAATGTTAAACACAAAACTTGTCCTGCGCCCAAATACAGTAAATAACACTTGAAACGTAAATTGAATAAAAGAACTATGTTAATTCATCAAGAGAAATTAATTTGACTTTTCATTTTTAAATGCACTGACAACTCACTCACATTTTTTTTTTTTTTTGAGATCAGGTAGTCGTAAATTTATTAATCATTTTTGAAAGATCATCGATTCTAAAATCGAATGATCATTCATTGGTTTGAGAATATAATTCTCGAACATATTGGGCCCCTTGAAACTTGAAAAGTTTCAAAATGCTCGATAAATGGGACTGAAATAGCATTAAAATGTTTGTAAGCATGTCAATATCGCACGGTAAAAATTAAAAATCGAGAAAGGGAATTCAATGCATTTTATAATATTAAGAAAAATTAACGATTCCTATTGGAAACTACATTCTAGTAACCAATGTAACTACTAAAAAAATGTAAACAACAAGGTGGTTCATATAACTTACAAGCCTATGTTGATTATCAGTCACTTTTCACCGAGAAGTGACTCATCAGACTCAGGAAAAGGGACTATTTTAGAGATGGCTCTGGTGTATATACTAGTTGCTATTTTAACTTTTACTACCCTCACATTCCCATCAGGCCCCGGCATCGTTTCGATGATTCTTCCTGTAGACCACTTTAGAGGAGGTAGCATATCCTCTTTAAGAAGAACTAAAGAATCAACTTTCAGATTAGCCACTTTGGTCGATTTTATAATTGATTCAAGTATTCAGTCGACCAGCGGCGCCAGAATTGTTGTTGTAACTTTGTACATTGTTGCCATAGTGACAGCCGATTTTCAGGGATGGTGGTATTATCTTTTTCAGGAAAGGAAGTTAGGCTAGCGCCGATAAGAAAATGACCTGGGGTCAAACATTCCAAGTCAGAAGGGTCATTAGATAATGGTGATATAGGTCTGCTATTTAAAATTGCCTCTATTTGGGCTAGAATTGTAGAGAACTCTTCATATGCTAATTTGGAGTCTCCAAGAATTTTTGACATGAGCTTTTTCGAGCTTTTTATTCCGCTTTCCCATATTCCTCCAAAATGTGGCGCTCTAGGAGGTATGAATTTCCATTCAATTTTGGAATGCGATAAAAAATTTTGAATAGAATCAATATTATTTTGATTTTTGAAAAATATTTCTAAATCTCTAAAAGTATTATAAGCGCCCTGAAAATTAGTGGCGTTGTCGGAATAAATTTTGGCAGGTTTGCCACGACGGGAAATGAACCGTTTTAGGGTCAAGATAAAGGCTTCAGTTGATAAAGAAGTAACAGCTTCAATGTGAATAGCTTTAGTGACAAAACATACGAAAAGCGCAATATAGCATTTCACCAAGGGAGCTTTTCGTAATTTGGAAGATTTTATGAGAAATGGCCCACCAAAGTCCAGTCCTGTTTTTTGAAACGGTCGAGCAGGGATGACTCTATCTCGTGGAAGGTCTGCCATAATTTGTGTATATGGCTTAGTTGAAAAACGAAAACACTTATGACAGCTTCGAATAAGCTTTTTGGTAATTTTTAAACCATTTAATGGCCAGAAATTTAGTCGAAAATTGTACAACACTGTTTGAGCTCCAGCGTGTCCAAGCCTTTCATGTTCAGCTTTAATCATTAAATTGACAGTTATATTTTTTGACGGCAGAAGTAATGGATATTTTTGGTTAAAAGAAAGGTCAGCGTTAGCAAGACGTCCACCGACTCGAAGCATTCCTTTATCGTCTAAAAAAGGTCTCAGCTTATTTATTTGCTTATCAGATAAAATTTTATTCTGTTTAATCTCATTAATTTCCTTTTGAAATTTAGTTTGTTGTAGGGTCTTGATTATGAAGATTTCAGATTTGCTCAATTCGGATACTGTCAAAGGACCAGAAAATTTGTTCGAATTCTTACAATTTCTGATGAACCTATGTACGTACGCCATTGTTCTTTGCAACTTCTTATAACAGGAAAATTTAGAAAATAAAGTTAAAAGAAAATTTTCTTCTGTTGGGGTAGTCATGACGACAGTTTTTGTTTCGGGAATGTCAGAAAGATGAAGGTTTGGGTATGCAAAATTATCAAATTTTGATAAATCGAGAGTGGGATTTGATAGAAATTTCGGTCCATGCCACCAAAGTTTATTAGAAATTAAATTATTTGCGCTAGTGCCACGTGACACCAAATCAGCGGGATTGTTGATAGTATTTACATACCTCCATGAATGATCTTTAGTTATGGCTTGAATTTTAGCAACTCTGTTGCCTACAACGGCTGGGTTTACCATTGCGCCAGCATAAAGCGATCTGGCTGTCGGACCAGAGATTTACAGAAATAATATTAATCTTTGTTTGAAAGTTTTTATAAATTTTGTCCACTAAATTAGACAGTAGGAGCATGGCTGATAATTCTAGCCGAGGAAGTGTAATTGTGGTAGAAACGGGGGATACACGCGATTTTGCCGAAATTAAATTACAGGAAACAGAATTGTCAGAATAAATGGTTCGTAAATACACGCATGCGCCAAAAGCTTTCAGACTCGCGTCTGAGAAACCATGCATTTCGATGAGATTGATAGATTTGTCAAAAAAAATGAATCTTGGAATAGTTAATTGAGATAGCTTAGGAAGGTTGTTTACGAATGTATGCCATTTTTCCAGTATGACTGGATCTGATATCTCTGTGTCCCAGTCAAGTTTAGCTTGCCATAATTGTTTGACCAAAAGTTTTCCAGACAATATTATGGGATTATAAAGTCCAAGAGGATCGAAACATCGCGATATGGTTGAGAGAATTTTTCTCTTGGTTGCGGGGAATATTGAAAAGGTAGTGGGGACAGAAATGTTCAAATTATCAAAAGCTGGGATCCAATTTAGGCCTAGAACTTTATTTTGAGAATTTTCTAAATCAAGACTAATGCATTTTTCAGGATTTTGTAAGAAAGAAGAATTGTTTGAATCAAAAATTTCAGCGAGAACGTTTGAGTTATTTGAGGCCCATTTATGTAAATTGAACCCGTGATTTCCTAATACAATTTTTAATTCTTGAATTAATTTTATCAATTCATGTTCAGAATTTGTACCTGAAATTATATCATCCATGTAAGTTTCGGATATGAGGGCGTTTGCCGCTAAAGAGAAATTGGAACTATTATTATTTGCAATCTCTTGCAATACTCTTGTCGCTACAAACGGAGAGAAATTGCAACCATAAGTTAGAGTTGATAACTCAATGCACTGCAGGGGTTGTTGAGGATTTTCTCGCCAAAATATATTTTGTAAAAAACGATGTTCTGTGTTTATAGAAATTTGACGAAACATTTTTTGTACGTCAGAAGTTATCGCAAACTTATTTAGCCTAAAACGGCAAAGAATATCGAATAGATCTGGTTGCACCTGGTACCCTTTCAAAGTTATATCATTTAAAGAAACACCTGTTGAGGTAGGGCAACTAGAATCAAAGACAACACGAAGTTTTGTAGATATACTTTGTTCACGAATTACGCATAAGTGTGGGATAAAATATTTTAATTCGTTTTTTGAATTAGTGAGGTTAAGAGTGACATATTTTGCATGTCCCAAGTTTACATATTCAGAAATAAATTTACTATATTCAGAAAATAATTCTGGATTTTTATGGATTCTATTTTCGAGCGAGAGGAATTGCCTTTTAGCGATCAGAAATGATTCACCGAGTTTATGGTGTTTTTTTTTTCAGATTTCAACGGGAAATTGACTTGGAACCTGCCGTTTTCCAGAATTTGTGTGGAATTTTGAAAAATAGTTTCCGCTAGTTCGTCGTTAGACGAGAGAATACTCTTAGAAGGAATTTCCTCCTGTTCCCAAAATTTAGAAAGAGATGAACTTGGTCTTTGTTCGATATAGAAATATGATTACAGCTTGTAAACACGGAATCATTATTTTGAATATTCACGGAATTAAAAGAAGCACTGTTTGGAATAGTTCCAGCAATTATCCAGCCTAAGCTAGTATTTTGTAAACTAGGTAATTTTTTACCGAGATCTATGATACCTGGTGTAAGAAGTTTGTAATATAAATCGGCCCCAACTAGAATGTGAATCTCCGATGGTATGTTAAATTCTGGATCAGTAGGCAGACGTAGCTGGCTTACGTTAATTTTTACTTGTGGTAATTTGCAAGTAATTTTTGGCAATACTGCACAAGGTATTTCAAAGTGTTTGATCGGATTGGAATGTGGAAAGAATTTTAAATGAACCATTTTATTTGTGGTTGATACTGTTTTGTGATATGCCGGAAATTTGCAGTGTTTTTTCAAACGTTTTCAATTGTAGTTTATTTACTAGTTCTTGTGAAACAAATGAGTTTTGGGAACCGTTGTCTAGCAGACTAGTAGTTTTAAATGGGTTATTGTGAGAGTCATACATAATTATTTTAGCCGTAGTTAGAAGCACGTGGCATTCAGTGGATAGAGCAGATAAGGATTGTGTTTGTATAGCAGATACGTTAGAATTATTATCTTGTGAGTTTTCGTTGGTTTCAGCATTATCATAATTCTTCTGTGGTCTAGAAGGATTTTGTCGATTATAAGGAGCCTGGTGAGAATGTGAATTTTCGTCAATTTGACGATTAAAGTTATTATTTCGATTATTTATCGATTTGGTGTGAGGATGTTGACCATTTGTCGTATATACATTGGAGTGAATAGGTTGTGAGTTATTATAACGGTTTTGGGAAATAGAACCATTATTATTATTATGTGCATTATCATTTGCACGGAAAGAGTCAGAATGGAGATAAGTATGATGTTTTTTTTGACATATTGAACAAGATTTTAGAGATTTACAATCCCTTGTGATGTGGCGACCTCCTAGACAGTTTTTACAGAGATTATTCGAATGTATGAATTTATATTTATCACCGATAGACAAATTTTTAAATGATTCACACGTATAGATACGATGTGAAGCATTTTTACAATAATAACAATCTGATTGACTGTTTGTAGGAATCATAGAATTCACGTGAGCAGTTGTTTTCGAATATTTGGGACTAAACTTTTGTTTAGTATCATTTGAATTAGAAGTAGAAGCTTGAATATTTTGAGTGCGCTCTAGAATACCACTACGTTGTTTCAAAAAATCGAAAAAATTCTCAAGGGACGGGATTTCACCCTGTTTTTTACTTTGTTCAAATAATTTACGAGTTGGTAGATCTAGTTTTTTATCTATCCAGAAAATAAGAATATAATCTAATAACTGTTTTGGATTTAAATTTAGTTTTGACATTGATTGTATAATTTTATACATTTTAGCCGTTATTTCACGTAAAAGCGTAGGGCAAGTTTTGCTCACAGGTTTTTGTTGGTATATTTGATCAATTAAGTTATACAGTAGAACACTTTGATCATCATACCTTTGTTTTAAAGTATCTATAGCTATTTGAAAATTGTCATCACAAAGTTCTAGATCGTCTATCAATTGCAAGGGCTCGTTAGAAAGGGAAGCTTTTAAATATAGCAATTTTTTGATATTTGTTAAGCTATTGTTAGAAATAATCAGATTTTCAAAGAGTTGAATGAATGAAGGCCACTCTGACGTCTGACCCTTAAATTTAGGCAAGGAAATATCAGGTAACTTGACGTCGATATTACAATTATTATTAGTTTGACTCTGAGAATTTGAATTATCGTTCGATGTCAATTCATCAATCATTCTAGATAGTTCAGAATTAGTTGTGAAGTATTTTGGTTTGAGAATATAATTCTCGAACAAGGTAATCTTAGATTTGTTTGTAAGGAACCATGTTAAGGCAGAATAATTCACAGCTTTTAATAAATAATTCTTCTTCAGAAAGTCCACGAGATGCACTTAACATTTCGATTTGTTCTAAAAATTCCATTAATGAACCTTTTCCGTTGAAAAAAACGTTCCATTTGTGTACATCAGCATTTTTATAAACCACATTAGATAAGCCTAAATTCTGTGTTTGAGTGAAATTTTGTGATTGTGAAATACTGTGTGATTGTAAACTCGAATTTTTTGCATCAAAATCAGCTTCCAAAATCAAAATTTTAATCTTTAGTTCATCACTACATTTCATTTCATCTTCGTCAGTAACTAATAAGTTTGAGATTCTGTTTGATATATGATGTAATCGCGCAACGATTTTATTTTGCTCATTACTATTCCCCGTAAATGAAGAAATTAATTTTGTCAAGTCTTCAACAGTAGCGTTTATTCCAACCATATCATCGGCAAAAGGAATTTTATTTGCTTTATTTGAAAAATTACGACCAGCTTTTTCTTGTGCTAATAAACCAGCTAATGTTTTCTTTTTAATTTCTGCTGAACCCGACGGAGAAATACCTCTTAAAAGTAATTCATAATTAACCTGTTCAATAATTAAAAATGGCGGATTCATTTTGCAATAAATAAGCACTGTCACACGTGGAAACTTTTTTGAAAATTTACGTAATCACCCGGTATAAATAAAATGTCAAATTCCCATACTATGTCCGACACTCAAAGCAAAAACCAAAAAACTCAAAATCCATTATTTATCAAAACGTTTTAAGCCTAAGATACTGTACTATAAAATTTCCAACCTTTAGTTTTTGTGTATCAGAAAAAATGTAACCATAAAATATAAAAACAACTCTACTAACACTTCGCAATAAATCAATATATATATAATATAACTGTAAACCGAAAAGTAAGAAAAACAACACCACTAAGCCACGTTGAAAAGGCGCCAATTTGTACCTACCTTTATGTCGCGAATTTATGCAGAGTTAATTCTAATAATCGATAATGAGACAATCTCAGGGAAGTGAGTAATCGCCTTAATAGTGTGTGCGTTGTTGTTCCTTCCTTCTGGGTTTTAGTTATGATAGGGCGCCAGTAACATTTTCTGGTCAGATTTATATCAGTGTGGACCGAAAGATGCTCAAAACTACACACTGTTTATCAGGAAAAATGAAGATTATTGTACGATAATATACGTTGATCGCTAACGTACTAAAAAATGTTCTGGGTTTCATTAACATAAAAAAAAATATACATTAAATATTTTACGAATTTACTGATTAAAATTTGTGAAAGCATGAATGTATATAGTCCTGTTTTATCCAAAATAAATGTAATTATTCATGGAGTTAGTTATTTAGTTTTCTATAAAATACAACTACTATATTGACGAAGCAAAAACCATTAGTTCAGTGTTCCAAAGGTATAATTAAAACATATAGGCACATCACTTAGATCTTGTGTCAGATATTGAGGAGATATTTAAAAAAGAATTACAAACTATCGTGAGTTCTCGACATATATGTATGTGGTTGGCTTGAATGCTAACCACGTGCTTTTCACATGTCTAGCTTAAGATATTCTCTTCGAGCATGCCAATCCGAATTCATATCCGCTAAACGTTGATCTGTCAGTATGACAAATAAGCGAATTCAGGAATTAGCTAGCCATTAGTAAATTAGCAGGCGATGGTGTTTAATTACCAGACCATATTCCTTCAATTAAGAAAAAACTATTTGTGAAAAACTTTGAAACTGAATAATTACATTGGGAGAAATTTTAGCTTGAAATTATACAATATTTAATCTAAATAAATCGATTATTATGAGAAAAACATTAGATCTGAATTAGTTATAAACTGTAATTAGAAAATATTCCTACCTTGCGTTTGCCGGTAATCGATGCACATTCGCTCAGCACGGCGACACACAAGAAAATGAATCTTTTGTGTTAGCAACATATGCTTATGGATATTTGGCGCTCGCCGGAAGGCGCAATGCCATAACTGGCGGCAATATTTGAATTTTATATAAATGAGATTCTTTACGGAATAACACACTATTGGTCTTAATATTTCTAATTATTATTTCTGCTAGCATAACGGTATTATATACCGTTACAATTTTTAACAATTAATTAAAATTAAATGAAAGTAAATGTGAAATTAATAATATAATCGGTACGCCACTGAACGGTCGACCCTTTTTTGCGTCGAAAGCAACGCCGGCAAATATCCAAATGAGGATAGGAATGTTATGTTTTTTTTGTCTTATTACCTACAACTGTAGGTGATTATATATGAAATATAAAATATTTTTGTTAACTTTGTTAACCTACAACGGTAGGTGATTACATATTTTATTTGAATTATGAAAAATGTTTATCTACACGATAGATAGACGAATGTATGTTAAAACGAACAATATTATTGTTCAACCAATACGATCTCAACGTTGAAATCGGGAATAGTAGAAAAGAGCGGTACAGTTTTTTCTGATGTAATCGATTGTAAAGAAAAACACATAAAATTAATTTGTATGATATTAATTTCACTAGAAATTACGAGAAATTCTACTTTTACAAACTCAAAAGGAATGAAAGTAAATGAAACAGACTCACTCATTTATCTCCCCTCTTCCTGTCTTGAAAGGCCAAACTGTTGATCACACACACATCCGGCTCGAAGGACCAAATTTATGTGTATTACGATGCTCGCAGCTTTATTGAGCTTCTCGTTTCCAGGAGTTTACACTAGTTCATTCAGGATGCGAATGCAACATATACAACTTGACCAACTTTCACATTTATTCATGAAAAAACACTATTCTATGAAATATTACAATAATTGTAAATAATAAACTTTGTAAAGGCAGAGTAACGATATATTTGATTAAATTAAACTTAAACATGTGGTTCTTTCTGTGTCTGTCTCTGTTCTCTTTCCTAAGCACACCTTTTAGTTTTTAGCTGCTGTTCGGAAAAGCAACGTTGCCGTTAGTACCTTTCTATTATAATATCTAAAGAATATGAGAGCGAACGCAACACTTAGTAGGTAGGAGATTGCCCCGAAGTTGCACAGCTCTTTTGAAATCTGACCCTGACCAGTAGGGCGGAGGGTTGTTGACCCAGCTACTACTTTCTGTGGAGCAGTCACCTTGTTGGAGACCATTTCCGGAATATCCGTTTTCCAGCCTCTCGATCATCTGCCGTGCGATGATGCTACTGCTGCCGCCGCTGTTATTTGTCCACTTCAACAGTTTTTCATACAGTTTGACGCTATAAGGCAGGTAAAGAACAGCTGCCGTTGTTAGCGTAGCACTATTTATCAAGTTATTAAAGCGTCTTTTCATTATGGCGGGCACTTGTTGGGATAAGCAAGTTATACCCAGGCCGCCACCTCTTATAGGGGCATGCAGATAAGCATCAGCACATGTTCGGTTCAGACCAAGAAACTTTCTAACGGATACTCTGATGATCGTATCAGCGGCTTTTAAAGTTTTCTTGGTGACTATGGCGCTTTGGAGTTGATCTTGTATGCGCGGCAACAAGAAATGTTTTACGATGTTAAGTTTCTGTGCTGGTTGAAGTCCTGCTTTGTTTATTCTGTCGAGCTGGATTTTGAGGTCGGAAATGGTGGATCGAGTCTGTCCCATGACTCCATACCGCCTGCCCAGGTATTTAAACATATCCTGAGGTGTTAATTGGCGGATAAACTGACCCTCTGCCGCGAATAGAGGCCGAGTAACTACGTAAGAGTGTTTGTTGCCTCGGTTGACGTTAACCGATATGGCAACACTCTTTGTCGGGTTAATCGACATCCCTCGCTTCGCAAAGAACTCAGTAACAGTTCTAAGCTGCTTTGTGGCACCTTTGACAGACTCGGCCAACAGCACTAGGTCATCCGCATACGCTAGTACTGACACCTTCATGTCATCTGAGACAGGTATGCCCGACCCACCATTCTCTAGTTCGCAAACCAACTCGTCCACTACTAAATTAAAAAGATAGGGCGATAAAGGGTCTCCCTGCTTTACGCCTCTATTGATGTTTATTCTCCTGGTTTTCTTGTTGCCAGCAGAAACTACGGTATTTTAAGATTTTTGGTACGAGTCCATTATATACCTTTTAGTTGTTTCGTCTATACCGAACCTGTTCAGAGCTCGTAGGATGGACCATTGCGATACTGTGTCGAAGGCTTTAGAAAGGTCGAACGACAAGATGTTGTATGGCTTAACTCTACTATGTCTGACTCTGTAATTGGCTGGTCCAGTTTGTGTTCCTTTCTGATCCAAGATTGGTTCGTTGTCTAGGAGAGAGGGACTTCCGAATATGCCCCTGTACTCGGACTCTATTGACACAATGTCAGGTAGTACATCGTCCCCCCAGAGCGGTTTCCCGTCTAGGATATCACGCGCCAAAGCGGCTCGATCGGATCGATATCGTCGTTGGACGACTTTGTATTTATATGAACGCTCATGGTTCCTGTTATTAAAGACTGGGGCCCTGCGGTTTCCGTTTGCCTTCGTTTTGGGCTTCCCAGTCCCTGCTCGGTCGAAGAGAGCAGTAATATAATCATTCACCTCTTTTCTCACTCCCTCTCTATGGCGGTCTAGATTGGTGAATTGAGAGTAACGGAATAAAGTGCTATCATAAATGTTCCATCCGTCATTAGCGTGCCAGTAATCGTATAAAAACGTAGAGATTGTATTGTGCCGGTGTTCTATCGTAATGGGTACGAACTCCTCAGCATTCGGATTAAGACTGACGATTTTTGAAGCTTGAGTCCTTGCCTCGATCTCTAGGACTCTCGAGAAGAGAGAACTCCACTACTTCACCTTCTGCTTCCTCGTGGGGCCGCGCGTTTTCGTTCTCAAGTTGTTCGAGAACGTCTACGTGGGCCTCGATGTTGTTTTCTTTTCTTAGGAATTCGAGAAATTCCTTGTATCTATCCTGTTTCCGTCTATATTTAATAGAGTCGATTGTACGGTTAGGATAGATACTTTGGAGATGTTTGTTAATGAAACGACCGGTGTAGGCGATTTCGTGCTTGGCCATTTCTATGTAGTCTTCATCCTCGAATTCAACGGGGGCATTAGGCTTTTCGTAGAGGTTCTCAAGCTCCTCATTGTACTCCACGGGGTGTGCTCTCCACATGTGTTGTCGCATTTCAGCGTAAGTCTTATAAGTTTGTTTGCATACGGAGCAAACATTGCCGTCAGCCGGGGGTGCACCCCGGCAGCGTAGCCTTCTTGAATGGGTCTGAAGCCCAGTATCAGTGGCGAAAGTTTTACCACATATGCACAAGACCATAGTTCTAGGACTGAAACTAAGCCTGTCGTAAGTTCGATTCAGTTGTTAGAGAATAGTTGAATAGACAGGAAAAGACTTGTCTACCACTTAGATAAAAAGTCGGAAGGTGTACTATCCCTAAAACTAAAACCCCCAGGAGTCTGGAGGTGGGCACGGTCCGATAAAGGAGCCAGATAGGTGACCGTGGGGCAGTCTTCAAATATCTAAGATTTGCGTCATCCGTTAGGAGTTCAGCAAACATGCGACGAGAGACGTTGATAAGAGCCGGGAAGCTAACATTAAAGGTGAGCCGATCATTCGACTCACGGATCGATATTCCGCTAGAGAATACCGAAGACTCGCTAGGTGAGTGATGAGATACGACACTCTGTGCCGAGACCTCATGATCCCTGGTGGGCTTAGGAAGCGCCGGAGGCGCTTGATCGGTTTGGATGTACGGCCTTTGGCCGGAGGTTTCTGGTCGCGTACATTGGAAACGTTTTTGTTCCGTTGGTTTTCCTTTTTGCCCCAGTATTGACCGGGGATTCGGGGAGCGGGAAGGTTATTACCTTCTTGACGATTAGCGTCAGGATTCATAATTGATTCAAAATAATCAAAATACGAATGCTTCTATACCTATACAATGAAGAAAGGTGAAAAAAATAAAAGCTGGTGGGAACACTCGATAGTAATAATGAATAGATAAAATCTGATACAATTCATATGGAGCACTAATGCGGTCTCATCTATTCCATCATTACACGTAAACAAAAAGCATCGAATCACTTTTGATAATGTTTCAAACAAAACATATATATATATATATATATATATATATATATATATATATATATATATATATATATATATATATATATATATATATTTATATATATATATATATATATATATATATATATATATATATATATATATATATATATATATATATATATATATTTGGGTGGCCTTAATTTTTGAAGGTGACTTGCTACCTCCTAAAATAGTTCTATGGTATAAAAAAATTTCAGCTCAATTGATCAACATTAACACGTGCCTCAATGCATGTTTAATTGTTTCTGTAAAACCAACGTGCGCGGCAGGAGAACGCCGACAACCGCTCGTTGCAGCGCGCCGCGTAACGAGTGTCGTGGTGTTACGCTTATCGGCCAGAATCGTACTTTCTTCTATTTACAACCTTTTAAAAAATTTCATGCTAGTTTCATATTTTATTCAAGGAATGCAATTCAATAATTTACATCAACGAACTTTTTTTACAATCGGGGTATTTTTGTCGGTAGTCCGACACTATTTTGAGAATATACTGTTTCTGTTCCTCGTTAGTGCTTAATTGTTCGTTATAATCTTGCATTAATTTCACTCTTCTTTCCGCTGTGTCATTCGTAACTCTCAATTTCTCAACAATCGTTTTCGCTCTCTGGTACTCTTCATTTTCACTGCGAGATGGCTGCACCTCTTATATCTGGGGAGTAGTAGTGGACGGAAACGAGTGAGACACTTACACCTTAACGGCGGGAGTAAATATGACTCTCTGATATTTGCTCCATCCCCCTTTTAAAGTCGCCTGGAGTAAACTCACCCTTTCTGACTCCATCTCGTAGTCCACCCCGTAATTTACCTATTTCGAGGTTTAAAGCGCATGCAAAAGATATGTGCTCTTTATGTGTAGACTGAGTGGTAGTTATGGGCACATCTCTGAATACATAGGCTGTCATTTCCTCAAGCTCACTCATATCAGTGATACAGTTTCTAAAACCAGGTGATAGAATTTCATGTATAAATCTTACCAAATCTTCCTGTTGTTCTTTATTAAGATGAGCCCAAAACAAATTTCCATCCTTCTTACACTTTGAAAAGGAGGTCATATAATAACACCCCATGTCAGGGTGTGCCCCGTACACTATCTCGCCAGCTTTTGGCAATTTTCTTGGGGCGATAGTTCTAACAGATCCGCCTGATATTGTGCTTTTTGACGAAGCGGTAGATGGAGGAAGACCCTGAGTGAAGTCCTCTCTAACTACATCTTCTGGAGTGGAGCAGGGAGATTGGCACTGAGAATCTGCGAACAAATGCATCTGCCCTAATTTCTCTCTAGGGGGTGTAATAGGTGTGGATTTACAATTCTTTTTTTGTTTGTCATACTTATCGTAAACAAGGGGGGTCCATGTTCTCGTTGCCAAATCTTTGTTGTTGCCCGACTAGAATTTTGGGAGGGGTTCAGCTAGGGCCCTCACGAGGCTAGCCACACTGCCTCGTGGGGACCTCATGATGCTGCCTCATAGGGCGCACAAAGGGTATATAACGCCTTGCCTCATTCGTGCATCATTATGTATACCGCATGTGGACCTCATAAGGAAAATTAACTGTTACCCTATTTGAAAATTTTCAGGGAAATTAACCGAATTTCATTGGCAACATTAAAAATAATGTATTTTAAAATATATATAGATATATCAATTACAAACAATACATTCATAGTCATTACAATCTTAAAATACAATAAGTAATAAAGAACTATTTTTTAAATCAAACTTTCAGAATACAATATAATGCACGGGATAAACTACATAATGTATATTTTACTTTATATAAAAAAGTTACGCAATTAAGAATACTAATCTGAAATACTAGTCTAAATGCTCATTGTCTATTTCACTATTAGCTTCAGCAGGTTTCTTGGAACGAGCAGTTCGTCCACCGTCCCAGTCTTTACAATTATGTAGAGCTGAAGCCATAGCATCAAGAATATTTTGGTCTGGGACATCTTCGCCTGGTTTCGAAAAAACTTTTCTGAGCGTCGCTAAAAAGAAAACATTAATTTAGGACAATTATAAATATTAAATACAATATTTATTAATTATTTGTATTCATTTTGTGAAACTTGAACATTAATTTCACTAACCTTTTATAACTTTAAAAAGACATGTATCCTTGAATACATGTGATTTTTTTTTTGAAGTCTTAACTGGAGCGAACATGAGACCTACATCGCGAGATATACAATATCTTAATAATTCGCCAAAATTCCTAGTTATGGGTAAGCGTCTATTGACTTTTTGAAGTAATTTCCGAACCTAAACGTATAATTCAATATTCGGTAAGTATTCAAATCGTTAATATTATAATAAAAACTTTTTTTAAACATGAATACTTACGAATTTTTTTTGAAAATTCTTATCTTTTTCAAGTTTTTCATCGAACTGATCAAAATCTATTTTTGTTTTACATGGAAGTTTTATTTCAGCATTTTCATCATCACTATCGACTTCAATATCTGTGTTATTGATATTATTCTTTGTTAATTGATGCTGAATCTCAATAATTTTTCCACTTAACTGTCCAATTTGTAAAGATAATGAATTATATTGACTATTGAGTTTAGTGAATTTCTCCGATATTTCATTTGAAAAAGTCTTAAAGCGGGCATCAATCATACGATATAACTTTTCTGTAACATAAGAAAAGAATATACTTCGTTTCCCAAATGTTGATAATTATAATTAATAATGCGGTTTCTATTCATCTTTCAATACCTACCAAATTGGTCACCTTCGATTTTTTCAATTGAATGTTGGTTTGTTGACGAGCATAATAATACTGGTTGACAATTCTTATCTAGCTTTTCCATTACATTAGGTGTTTGTGGATTATTTTCATCAATTTTTAAATTCGAATCAGATGTACTGGACGAAGATATGCGAGATCTTTTGATATTTTTTCTGGTAATGATTTTCTTTTTTTTTGATCTAGATGCATCGTAACAATGTTCTTCGTCTGAGTCTGTGGAAGAATAATATCTATCTTGTTTATCTTCTTCTGTTGGTAACTTTTGCGATGATGGCTGAGCTAAAAATTTAAAATATATCATCACCTTTTCGTACTTACAAATATATGTTTTCCAAGTAACAAAATCTATATTTTCATCATAAATTACCTCTATTCACACGTGTTTTTTCACCTAAATCGATGTTGATTTCATTTAACATCTTCAAAGATTCATCTCTGAATGTTTTTCTATTTTTAAAAAAATGCACATCATTAGCAGCCTTTACTTTAGCTGTCTCTTCATTTTGTGTAGAATAAGCAAATGGCTTATATTCCAATTGGATAGCCAATTCATTAGCTTCTTCAAACGTTCCTGAATATTAGAATAATGTACTTAATAAAAAAAATCAATAAAAAATGATAACTGAAAAAAATAGAATTTTAGAACAAAGGAGTTTTTTTGTAATTGTTGCGAAAAAGTTTTTTTTCATTTAAATAATAATTACAGTATTGAAAACTATTTTTTATCACTAAAAATAATATAGTAATCATAATATCATGTTAGACATTGACATTAAAAGTTTTTTTAAGCTAGAAATATTTTTTTAATTGAGGTTGTTAGAAAAATGAATCCAACACAAGAAACATACCTTTGTTCTATTTATCTTATTTTCTCAGAGTATATAAATTCGAGATGAAATTAATCAATCGAATAATTTCACAACTTACGAGCTCTTCCTCGGATGTCTACTGAATAAACTGGCCAATCATTTATCGGTTGTTCACAATTCTGTACCATTTTTGATAACGTATCCGATCGCTTTACATCGTATGGTGGAGGCATAAATTTGCACTTGATTGTGTCTGTTTTTTCATCATAAAAAATCCAAGACGATGGCACTATGTCAATATCTTTTTTTTTTTTCTTACCAACAAAAACAACTAGTCTATACTTATAATCTGCAACCACTTCTGATACATCATCATTTGATGTACTATTATCAGTACTCATGGTGATTATTTTTCGAGAATATATCAACTATTTTAATTATATCACTATTTATTAACCTACAATAATTATATGGTTAAGAGTATACACGAACGACTGAACACGATTCAGAAATTAAACTGATTCTTACTGTTGACGCGTAGAAAAGATTTCTATACTGATTACCATCCACTTGAAAATATAAACATAAACAATACTCTTCGTAGAATAGATGTTTGTATAAGATTATGAGACTTAAAGTTTAAAGCCGTCAATACAAACGGCAGATTGTACCATATAAAACATTCTTATTTTTCACTTTTACATATGAAGTAGTGGTATCACATATATTTTTTCTTTATGTTCATCACTTAAATTTAGACAAACCATTTTTTTATCCACATCTATAATTTTACACGTCACAATATTCTCATTATTTGCAGAGACATTAAACATTTGTAGAAATTTAGCATTACATGGATATGTAAAAAGAGGTTTTCTTTTTCTTAGGATTTTACCACACATTTCAATAGTACTTATATCACCACGTGGAGGAATGTATATATCATTTATTTGTAAAATTTTTTGATTTGTCAGTAATATGGTGTTATTTGGCTCTTTTGTAGTTAGTAACACTCCTTTAAATTCAAGCTGTTTTATGGTAGTTCGACCTGATGAATCTGGTTTCAGTTGTCTTTTTATAACAACATTCGGAGGTATACCTGTTGGTTCATTCCAAACGTAAAAAATTTCATTGAATCTCCGACACAACTGTGAAAGAGGATTATTGCCATTTCTAATAAGTTTTTTCATTTTACCTAGAGCATTTTCAAATGGATACGAAGATATTTCATATAGAGGACAATTAAAATATGCTACATCATCGGCTAAATGATAAAGATTATGAACATTTCCTATAACAAATTCAGGTTTATATATAGCTGGTGCTATAGTGACAAATAATGTTAGAAAATGTTTTGCGGATGGCCATTGCACCATAGCTAACTGTTTAGAAAATAGAATTCTGCATGCTACATGTAATAACATGAAATGTTTAAATACTTCATCTTTTAAAACTTTTTTAAAAATGACTGGCCCTGCATATAGCAATAAAAATTGAAATTCGGTGGCTTTGAATTTATGAAATTCTGTTAAAGATCTCGTAGCCCTCTGGAATTCATTAGGCACTTTTATTTTCGATAACATATCAGTCAATAGTGACTTAAACCTGCTACTAAGTTTAAGTTCTCTGACGTCACCGTCTATCCAACATCCCAACAATTTTTTCATTATTCCAAGGAAAAGCAGATGCATGGAATCTAATGGAAATTGCTTGACTAAATCAATTTCCGGGTATATACGAAGTAGAGGTGATACACCTTGATGATGACCTGGAGTAGATTGATTCCTGAAAGACTCATTTGTTCTTAATTCCCCACATATTGGATAAATTCTTCTATTCATGTATTGTTGACCTTTTATTAAGCATCTTTCACACGCCCAGTATCCACCATGACCTACGATGCACTTTAAAAAAGAGCGAGCAGGAGTATCACAAATAAATGCTTTTACAGATACAATGAATTTGCGATTATCTATAATAATTCCTGTTTGCATTAAACTATTGAGTTCTTCTATAAATTTATCTAAATATCTCTGAACACTTTGTGGCTTCTGATCTCCACAATATACAGCAACAGGAAATGGTTTGTAAATGTTTGGATCATGATGGATTTTACAGAGTATTGGCCATAGCTGTTTTTTACTGGACTTAAACAAAGGTAAACCATCAACATTGAAAATCAGTTCTATGTTATTTAGCTCATGAATACTTGGGTTTAATTGAATTCTTATAGTTTTCTCTATGCCAAAGTATACAAACTTGCCAATATTATCAAAAACTTCAATATTATAATTTTCTGACGTAGTATACAAGAAAGTTTTTGCACATCTTGGTAGAGTAGGATAAGATCTTCTTCTTAAAATAGCTAATAATGATTCTAAACGACTATGAGGTATAGGCGGATTCATTAAAGCCCACTTGCGAATGTCTTCTACATCATAAACCGATTGATCAGTATCATCTACTTCTTCATCTATTGCATCATGAGTCTCGTTTTCTAGTTCATCGTCTGAGCTAACATCATGAAATAATAACAAATCGTCAAATTCTTCATGATTAACATCATCTCTATCATGACTTTCTTCATTCATCTCTTCTTCTACCACAGCTGATATTTCATCACTTATTGCTTCTTGCTCATAATTTTGCACTAATTCCAATTCCACTTCAGCATTTGAATTGGAAGCACTATGATCTTCTAGATTGGAATTCAAACTATTATCACTTGCTGTATTGTTGAATGACTCATTAATATCTGGTAATTGATTCTCAATGTTTTCTAAAACGTCTTCATTGCCAGAAGGCATCAAATTTTCTTGGTTGGAATTTGCTGACAGTAATTCTTGTCGAATTCGCCTGAATCTTTCTGCTCTCAAACGCCTAAGCTCGCGTTGTCTAAAATAATTATTCATGATGTTATGTCAATATTTACTTCAATAAATAATAATTTTCAACAATAATCAAACTGAAATTATTTACACTGGTAAAGATTAATGTAAATTTGTAACTGCTTATGAAAATATATATTTGTCTATATGTACTATGTACACTATGTGTACCTGAGCATGCGCAATACGATGTACATAAACGATATACTTTATGCAATACGTTCTAAAATATTGCAATTTCGTAAGGTAAATCCGATAAGACAACGATTAACAATTATTACAATTCATGAACAATTGTACTATTAACAATTAGTAGTAGTAGTAGTAGTAGTAAAGTAACAATTGTGACAAGTTTAATTTTACCAAAAATAGTATATTTGATATTTGTCAAATCGAGCCCTCATGGGGTAGACGAGGGGATTGCCCATCTCTTTAAAATACCATATATGTGTTAGGTTTACCCTATAATATCCTTATGGGAAACTCATACGGCATACCTCACTTCAATATTTATAATTTTTTCCGTGAGGTGCTCATGAGGAAGTTGCGGGGAAATCCCTCAATCGGCATGCCCCCCATTTGCCACATGAGGCCCACACGCTATATAAGGCATG